>NC_090647.1:306853360-307185119 GCF_040937935.1 Hyperolius riggenbachi
TTGTAATACTAATCTGGATTCAGTAGTAACAGCAGTGTGAATCCTACTGGAAGCTCTTCATCCTCTTAGCGGCTTCAAGCTTTTCCCCTCTGTGTCCAAAGCCCAATTAATTCTACAAGCATAGGACAGCTAGGTTTGAAGAAAGCAATTTTATAGAAAAAAAATAAAATAAAAAAAAAGAACATTGTAGTGGCATAGCTACAGAAATGACTGTTTAGAACTGACTGATACAACTGTAAAGGGGAAAAATATGGACTTTAAACATTGTTTATTGAATGTAATACAAATAAGTGTTGCTCAAAAATAGACTAAATGCATATTTTATCAGTTACTAATTTATTCAAATTAACATAAAACACATATTTTTAGTTTATATTGTCTGTAATTTACTTAGAGATATTATTGGAAATATTTTAATCGGCTAGAATAATTGTACACTAAACAAATCAGTTGGAAAAGACAGGAAAATAAATCAAATGGGAGCCCAAGTTCTGCACCTTGAGGGCTTGTTCACACCTAGGGTGTTTTGCATGTTTTTTAAGCACCGCCTGTTTTCTGAATCGCAGTGTTCACATCTGAGCGGTTTGTTTCCGATCCGCTCAGCAAAGCACTGCCTGCACCATTTTAGGGGTGATTTATTCCCTATAAAGGCAGGTATAGGGAAATCGCAAAACGCTTGAAAAAACTTTTGGTTTTAGCGATTTCCCCAGCACTTTTAAGAATAAATACATTCCTCCATCCCCATAAGCTCGGATCGCTCCCACGCCGCCGTCCTTTGCTGCCTGGAGCTCCGGTATCAGGTCCCATAACTTCCTCCAGTCGGGGCCAGTCTGACACAAGAGAAGTGCGCTGTTTGCATATCTCTCCAGCAGCCGCTGGAGAGATACATAGTGGGATGCACTCCTCCTGCGTAGACTGGCCTCGACTGGAGGAAGTAAGGGGACCTGATACCGGAGCTGCAGGCAGCGGAGAATGGCGGCGTGGGAGCGATCCGAGCTTATGGGGCTGGGGGAAGCCCCAGGTATGTATAAAACTGTATAAAACGTTTTCTTTTCAGGAGCTCTGGTACACTTTTAAGAAAAAGAAGAATTACATTTAAAGGTACCTCAGCTCAAAACTCACTCACAGCTACCGGATACACAAAAAATAATTTAATGACAATTGGAAAGTTGACAGTTTTGAAGTATGTTGGTTTTGAAAGTGAGATAGATAGATAGATAGATAGATAGATAGATAGATAGATAGATAGATAGATAGATAGATAGATACATACAATGATCTCATCTGTGATCAGTTCATAAATTTTCAGATGCAGTTATTAAAATATTACATTTTTTGATTTTTTGATTGCCAAAAAAATTAACATAATGAAATCATACTAAAATAAAAAATTATAATGATTCTACAATATTGATTGGGATAAAACAAATCAAGGAAAAAAAATACTAATGTCTATCCACATTAAAGCTACGTTCACAGTGGTGCATTACAGTGCAGCATAATGGGCACTTTGTAACATGGCTTGCCGCACTGCAATGCATCACCCATGAGCGGCGGGTGAGTTGCTGTATAACGCCGTGTGACATTGTAACATGCTGCATGCACAGTTTTAATTGATTGTATGCTTCTCTGTATGCGATGCAATGCACTGATATTGTGATATTACCTGTTGCATTGCATTTCTGCTGTTACAGGAAAGACATCATCTACTGTGAACCTAGCCTCATACTGGCAGCAGCCCCACTACACAATGGCTTTGGTTCAGAAGGGCTTTATAGTACTGAATAACTCTTAAAGGACCACTATTGGGAAAATCGAAAAATTTTAAATACATGTAAGCATTTGCAGTTAAGAAGTATGTTTCTTCTTAAGAGTAAAATGAGCCAAAAATTACTTTTCTCCTATGTTGCTCTCTCTTACAGTAGGTAAAAGAAATCTTACAGAATCAACAGGTTTTGGACTAGCCCATCTCCTCATGGGGGATTCTCATGGTTTTTGTTTCATTTTAAAAGTACTTAGCAAATAACTGTTGCTCTATCCAACTGTCAAAAAATATACCGTGAGGGGAGGGGGATTTCCCCTCACACTTTAACCTGTTAACCTTGCGTGTTTGTGTGCGAGAGAGAAAGCTATCAGCAGCTGCAGCTGCTGTGTCTTGTGTCACTGACTGAAGTGTGTGAAGAGAGCAGAGGAAATGTAACTTGTTATAAACATTTGTAATTGTCTGTGACACCACAGCTTTTCATACTTTTTTTTGCTTTCAGAGAAAAATAATCTGTAGTCTGCTTCAATGCACAGCCAGTGTTGCATATCATACATCCCTTCTGCAAACGATTTGTTCCAAATAAAGCTAAATCCTACACTCAATAAATTACAGATTTTGCCTTTGATATTTAACATGAAAAGTAGAAAAATGTTTATACTGCTACTTAGACATTAATTGTACATGTAATTTTAGAACACTCGGGTATTGATAGTGTTCCTTTAAGTATATTTCAGTTTTCACTGTGTGTATACCACCTATGCATAAAAAAATATGTTCCATAAGCAGTTCACAAAAAAAAATGTGATGTTGATTAAGATTTAATACAATTTGCATATACCCTCTAAGTTCACCTTCCCAGGTAAATAGTAATTTTCTTTGTAAATGTTGATCAGTCCAGGTGAAACCTAGTCTCAGACGTGTCAGTGTATAGCCTAACACCTTCTGATCCTATACAGTGAAGGAGGTATTAAGTAATTTCCCTGGAAATTTGCAACTAATAGCTCAATTAATCAAAAACATTTGAACAACATCTGAGTAACACTTTCTTTTTTGTTGTATGTATGCACCAGTAATTGTATTTTAATGAATTATATAAACCTTTCTTATAAGACTTTTGCTAAGATCCCATAAATCCATACATGCTACTTATCATGCTTAGCTCCAGGTACCCTTGCTTGGCTACACTGATTACGTAAACCACTCCAATGTTTGGGAACCAGTATAAGAAAGAAACTCAGGTCAGCTGAACATAATGACTATATATCATCACCGGAGACAAGACCAGGAGTCACAGCAAGGTCAGTGCACACACAATTCAAGCAAAGTCAAAACAAGCACAATCACCAACTAGGCTAAACCAAAACAGAAACATAATTCACATTCATGAGCAAACACAATGCTGCAATGGGCTTCAAAAGTGTTGACAATGGAAACACTTTGGAATCCCATTTTAGCATTTTGTTTATGCTTTTGCAGCATTTTGTTTATGCATTGTAGCATTTTGTTAATGTTTCTTCAAAGTGGCAACTTCTCACTTGAAGAAGCATGAACCAAACAAGACATATGCCAGTGAAGACCTAAGAAGGTATGTGCTTAGCCAATGTCTGTTGCACACAGTTTAAAAAGCCATGGGTTAAAATGAATGTAAGTATTGCCATTAGTAGAATATTGGTAATTTTAGCGACATCCTGCTTTCACCTGTCATCGATAGTAGAATATTGTTGAGTATCTTCTATCTCAACCTATTCTCACACTAACCTTCCCTGCATCTATTCCTAACATTAACCTACCCCCTACCTATACCTAACACTACCCTACCCCCTGCCTATGCCTAACATTAGCATGACACTACAGAGTGGTTGGAATAGCCACTATGATCTCCACCACTGCCCCTACCTCTGTTTTATCCACTACAAAGTTCTACCGCTATGACGCTTGGACATTGTCACTACAAAGTTCTGCTACAATGTAGCAAAACTTCTCCACTGCTATTTTCTCAGGCACCTCCGATGGTCAAATTACTGGCTTCAGTTGGAAATACAAAACTTTAACATAATCGCCTAAGCCAGCGTCCATTTTCTGGGCCCAAATCACCGGGTTCAAAGTCTGTTATGTACACAGCTTGAGTAAGGTGATAAACAGGGTGAGTGTGGAAAAGCCTGTATTAAGGAGAGGAATAGTTTTAGACAAAAATAGCTGCAAATTACTACATTTTATTACTACCTAGAGTTATTTTGAAAAATCTGATTTAAACCAAATGCAATTGTAAAATTATGTTAAATGCAGCTGGGCTATTTTAAATGTGTTCCAGGTTTTCAAAGGTCCTGGAACGTGCCCAATTTTTAGTGGGTAGTAAAGGAGGGATAAGCAATCCCACCCATAGTTTGGTGCAGGGAAAACTTTGGCTAGTGGATCACATAAATGAAAAGTGTTGCCTCTCCAGCATGCAGAAGCAGCAAGAGTAGCGCAATCACAGGTGTTGTTAGTTTGTAGAGTGGGGGCATAAATATATTTTTTAAAATTCCTGTCATTTCACTTTAAAGCAGTGGGGTAAATTTTAAATTCTTACTCACCTGGGGCTTCCTCCAGCCCACCGTAGGCTCCATTCGGGGTGCCTCTGGCCGGTCCGTTACCGGTGACACTCACGTCGAGTATTGGGCCAAGGCTTCCTGATCCATGATGCTCCTCGTCATCACGTCGACCGCTAGGCGTCATCACGCTGGCCGGAATCACTGTCCTGCGCATGCGTGTTTTTCTAACTATGAACCGCGCATGCGCAGGTCTGTCACGCTTGCCCCCGCAATGACACGTAGCAGCCGGTATGATGACGAGGAGCATCACAGATCAGGAAGCCTTGGCCCGACACTCAGCGGGAGTGTCACTGGTAATGGAGCCCCCAGAGGGACCCAGAATGGAGCTAGGAGGACGTCGGGGGACCTCGCAGCCTACGGCGGGCTGTAGGAAGCCCCAGCTGAGTACCAATTTTATATTTACCCCACTGCTCAGGGTCCCTTTAAAGTGTACCAAAGCCAAAGCTTGGGTACAAAATCACATACAGTACTTAAATAAGTAGAGGGAAGCCTTTGGATCCTGATGAGTCTTCCCACCAGTGTCCTCTGGTCCAAAGATCGCTGACAAGGGCTTGTCGTTAACCTGATTGGGGCTGCATTTCTCTTCAAGCTTGTGTGCCTGCGCCAATACAGCCACACCTGCATAGTAAGCTATAGCTTCTCGTGCCCAAGTGGCTTAGTGCTAGTTTACAGGCATAGCTATGCTTGTGTCAGAAGAGGAGTGTGGCCCTGAACAGCGGAAGGGTCCTGGACATCGGCAGAGGATCAGAGGTCACCGAGGAAAGCCTCATTGGGTTCCAGAGGCTTCCCTCTCCTTAAGTAAGTATGTGTTACTGAACCCGAGCTTTGTCTCAGGTTCTCTTTAACCCCTTACCCTCCGCCTAACACCAATAGGTGTCACGAAGGTGGCAGCCCTCGGTACGCCTAAAAGTGTCAAGTCTTGGGGCAGGGTTTTTACAGGGGATAGCGCACGCCGTTGCGGAAGACCGATACAGGGATAAGTGGAGTGTTGCATGGGATGCAGAGGTGAAAAGCACCTGCAATCATTACTGTTCTGACAATACAGATACCACTCTAGAGCAGGTGTTGCTGTGGCCCTACTTGTTATATAAATTTCATTGTGGTTTCTTTGTCATATGACCCCTGACAGATGAGGTCACCAAAGGGGTAGAGGGGAAGAGGGTGTGAATGTAGGGTACATGAACGTTTTTCCGGGGTTCTCCATTATCTGTAGTAGCATTCCTGTCAGGCACCAGAGCCTTGTTCATGGCAGCAGCCTGTGCTGCTTAGTGGCAAGGTTTTCTACAATACTGCATTTCCCCCAGTGTACTGCCATGCAAACCTGGATAGATAGATTTGCTTAAAAGTTTAAGAAAGACATTCTTGAACCTCTTAAAACAAAGTGCACTTTGGCCTCAGAAGAAGTTAGGTTTCACCCTGTGAAATGGTCATCAGGCTGTGCACCTCCCAGTGACCACTGCCACCTTCTTGTAACCAGTCACACCAGATGACACCAGGGGGCATACACAGTTAACTTTTCTCCTGAGTTTTCTCCTAGGAGATTATTTTTCATCTTCAATTTAAAATAAAGTTTTAACACTTTGAAATGGAAAAAAGTACCAAAAATTATGTGAAAAAAAATATTTTGAGTATTTCATGCTTGCTAATGATGTAAAAGGCATTTTATTTACAAGTTGTGAAAATATCACCTGAGTGAAAACTCAGTGAATTGCATATGGCCCCAGATGTGATAAATACAGTACACTTGATTTTGCTTGTCTAATACATACCGTGCCATTCATTTATTGATGTCACGCTTGCACTTAAACTTTGTGGAATAAACACAGCATTTTAATCTCCTTGTTTGCTTACTCATTGCCTGCTACTATTCACGGTTGTCCCTGATTTGATTTTGTGGCTGTGTACAGTGTTTCTATTCACTGCTTTGGCATGGCAAAGGGACCTAGTTATTGTAAATTTACTCCTTTGTGAGTCACACAGTGGTCAGCAGAACTACAGACTTATGGCAGCTATCAGGATTCAACATTGTCATATGGGTATTATTCAAAACCAATATATTAATAAACAAAGCTGCGCCACACTATAATGTACAGTATAACAGTGCACAGTCAATAGTATACAGTACATATGCTGGACTGCACTCTCCACTTCAATAGATCAATCTTGCAAAACACAAATGCTCCATATAGTGCAATACTGTCACCATAAATGCACACCACCCCTTGCTAGTGAAAGTTGCTCCACTCGTCCTTTGCGGTTCTTGGATTCTCAATGACGTCAGACGCACTGGACATAGCTCCACCCTGGGCCTGGGATTTTGAAGATTTGAAGAGCCAGAGCGCTTACTGTGAAGCTAGTGCGGTTACTGTGAAACAAGCATTAGACCCACATGTGCATTGAGGTGGTTAACATCTAGTGAGCATATATATAGATAGAGTGTGATGCAAAGCACGAGTGGAGCACCTTTCATGAGCATGGGGTGGTTTGCATTTATGACGACAGTATTACGCTACATGGAGCATTTGTGTTTTTCAGGATTGCTCTATTGAAGTGCATAGCATATGTATATTAATGTCATATGGGTATTAGCAGTTACCATCACCTCTCTCATAGTAAATGTAGTTTTGTGTCCCTCAGACAGTTGGCATAAGAGGAAGCATCAACCTTTCCAATTAGCTCTGCTTCTATTGCAGTGCAATGGAGCTAACATTGACAAGGGCAATAGGGTAAAAAGTCTACATTTTAACATGCCTGCAGGTTTTCGTTTTTGGAATTTTTAGTCTAATTAGGAATATGTATGGGGATTTTTCTAGAAGCTGGAGTTTCTATTTAGCGGCACATTTTTGCAGCAATGTTGGTTAAAGAGGACCCATAACATGTCAACTCATAGCACACATAACACATGATTCAGGATCCCATTTTTACATTAATTATTCTGGTTTTATCATATTTATATTTTGTTGTATACTGGTATGTAACCCCATTCTCTCTCCCAGTGATGTTTTGCATAGGTCAACAGCACTCTTGGACATCAGCTGACATTGCTGCTCACTACACACAGGGCATTAAAAAAATCCTATAGTGGTTCACCTTGCCAACAGTAAAGATGCTGGCATTTAAGAATGTAAAATTTTACAATAGGCAAACATTGACTAAAAAAATGTATACATTGTAAAATAAATAAGGAATTATATTCATTAAGTTATATTTAGTAATGTTCCTCTTTAAGACTGCACTTTAGTACTCTGTTTGTCCACCCTGAACCAAAATAAGGTTCTGCTTTCCTTTCCAAGCAAAGTATAACAATAAGAACGCTTGTAAAAGGTAGGAGGTTGAAAAGGCCAAAAATAGAAAAATGTCTCCTGCACAAAAGCATTCTTTTTTTCTAATGTACTTCTGCCAAAGAAGTCATCAGATACAGTGTATGCATTGAAATATAAATCCATCTGGCTTACGGTATCATCCAACTACTACATGGGGTTATACAGGGCTCCTTATGACATGTGCATATTGCATAGCCAGAGGGCAGATAAGTAATAAATTATTGCTACATGGAAACAGACAGGAATTTAAGTGAAGCATATCTGAAAATACAGATAGGCTGTGCAGGCTGCTGCCCGGGGGCCAAATTGAAGCCCCGGAATAGAAGATTTATGGAGATGATGGGCAACAGGAGCTCAGACTAGAACTAACTTCATTCTGCATTTCTAATGACAGAAAATAAGAAAAAGCAGTGTTAATTTGGCTGTAGTCGTTTCCTACATGACAAATTAAATCAGCTCAGGAGCCGTGCATGGTTTCAGGTCAGGCATTTTCTTTTTTCATTGAAAGGATTTCTTAATGAAACATTCAGAAATGGTCCATGGGATTTCTTCTGACATGGTTTGCAATGACTTCATGCATACAAAACGTTCACCATTTTGTTAGTTGAGGCTGCTTGCAGTAGTTTACCCATAATCCTTTGTAAACACATGACAATGACTACGGAGGACCCAAAGCAAATTGGAGTACATTAGTAACCATTTTGCCACTAGGAAAATAAAGCAGTGGAACTAAGAATAAATTATATTAAGATAAACACACAAAACACATTACCTATAACAGGCAAATCTAATAAAACTCAAGGTCTGCTGGGGATGGCACCATAGCTACTCAATGTGTTTGTGATCATGAAAACCATGTTTACATTTGTACATTAGCTGAATAATTGCATTCACAGATATGAGACAGTACTGTGGCCAGGCGCTATTAAATAGACACTTTTTACCTGATGCTGTTTTTGTTAGATCATTAAACTATCCACAAATAATAGAATAGGTTCTGTGTGCTGCTCTCTGACTACATATGCTCTGGATTCTGCAGTTCATGGTGGAACAATATTTGGGGATTTATATTATCCCCTTGCAGAGAGAGCTGAGCTTAGAGAGCTGAGATGCATTAACTTTCCCTGAACTGTCCAGGAGCATTCGCATAGGTGAGCTAACACTTTGAGTGACAATTATGAAGTACATAAAACCCAGCTAAGTCCAAAACAACCTAAGACCAAAACAATGCAAATTCTATTAGTGATCAGGCCACTAAGTGAATATAAACTGTGTTCAAAAGCAAACCTGCTTTATTCTGCTAAACTCAGTAAAATGTTTAACATTTGGTAGAGAGTACTTGTCATAGCCTCACCCCTTGTTCAGCTGGATGCTGATTGAATAAATGTAATGTATTATTAAATTATATTCTAATTTAGACTTCTCTGCTACTTCCACCTAACACTAACCCCTCTACCTACACCTAACACTAATACTATCTCATCCCTTCATCAATGCCTAACACTAGCTCATCTAGTAATGCCCAACACTAGGCCCTCTACCTATGCCTAACACTAACACTTCTACCTATGCCTAGTACTAATCCTCCTCTCCCGAACTATCCCCTCTATCCTATTCTATCCTCTAACACTAATTCTCCTACCTATAATGGAGACCAATACTGATATCTGGACTCAAGCCATGCTGCTCTCTGCCACCAATGTTCAGAGCTCCGTTAGTGGTATCCAAACCATGGTAGCCACTTGCTACTGCCAATATCCAGAGCTCAGCTAGTGATAGCTGAGCCCCAGCACCAATAGCTGCTCACTCCCACCGATCACTTCCCATCGCACAAATAAAGCACTTGGTGCATCATAGCATTGCAGCCTATGGCAGTGTCTGGTGTAGACAATCCCTGGCCTCCACTTGGTACCAGACGCGTATCTGGAAGGGTGCAGGCATGGCACGTGCCCCAGGCAATCTCCCTCTTCAAACAACAGGGGGGGCGCAGTGCTGCTGACAGCATTCCTGAGTCTAAGGGAGTAACAATCATCCAGCAGCCTGGCTGTCTCAGCCTTTGTCATATATCTGCATTAAAAGCTATTGAGAGGTGAGCTCCGAACTTTTCCCTTACTCTCTACCACAGATCATGTCTCAGTCCCCTGAGATAGCAGAAGATGCTATTGGTCTGGAGGTTACAAGGTTTCATTCCCCTCTCTGGCATTCACACATTCCTCAGTCTTATTTCAATGTGCTGTTTACTTGCTTTTATTTATGACACTCTCTGCACTTTAACCATTATCCTGCTGGCATCTCTGTGGCCAGTTTTAGCAACCTCTCTATTGTACAGTGTACCTCAATAGTTAAAATGCATTATATTTCTAGCTCAGTACTATCTACTGATATTTACTAGGTTGTCAGGCTTTTATTATGTTATAATTGTCACTGCAAATGTTTCATTGCTTTCATTCATATGAGAGTGGTGACTTCCATATTTATTTCCTTTTGAACAATACCAGTTGCCTGGAAGTCCTGCTGATCTTTCTGGTCGCTAGGGTCTAAATCACACACCTGAAACAAGCATGCTTGTTCAGGGTCTATGGCTTAGGCAGGGAACACACTTGCCTTTCAGTTTTCAGCTCGTGTTTTTCTGCGTACGTTTTCTGCACACCAAGTTTCTATGCAGAAAAACATGTGTGTTTTGTTTTCACAACAGCTAATGTAATTGATACAGAAAACTGACAAAATGAGCAGAATTATCATGCAGAATGTCAGGTTTTTTTTCTGTGCAAGAAAAACACATTAAGTGTGAACTAGCCCTTTGATTAACATGAGTTCTTCTGTGCAGAAAAAGCGTATGAAAAGAGTCAAGTATGTTCCCTGCCTTAAAGTATTAGAGGCAGAGGATCAGAAGAATAGCCTAATTTATTTCATAGTGACTGTTACATTCTGGTATTTGTGTGTGCGTGTGTGTTCTGAATGCATGAAGGGGTTACCCTGTCCAAAAAGGTTAGACAGGATGCTGTTAATTGTAGGTGTGTGTGTATGTGTCTGTGTGTGTAGAGGGGGGGCACAATTTTAGTATTTGCCATGGGCGCTGTCTTACCTAGATACGCCACTGCTTGGTACCCCATAGCTTCTAAGTAATATAGTGGTCTATGAGACGCATTTAGAAACTGGTGTCCAATAAATCTTATTGGCTTGGTAGATCCTGAAATGTGAGGCTAAAGGCCCATACACACGTCGGATTTTTCCGAACGACGGGTCATTTGAACGTCCCGTCGTTCAGTCGTCCGCACGCCAAATCGGATGTGTGTACAGACTGTCGTTCAGGTGATAAGACTGATCAAGACCAGTCTTATCACCCAAACGACAGTCTGTACACACGCCCGATTTGGCGTGCGGACGACTGAATGATGGGACGTTCAAATGATCCGTCGTTCAGAAAAATCCAACGTGTGTATGGGCCTTAGTAATTCCAGTTTGCATGCAAAGCTTCCCATTGTTCCATTTGTCTACACCTATGTAAGCCATTGGCAGCAATTTCATAACTCCTGGTGTGAGATTCTAATCCCTATTTATCCTCATTTCAGATTCCCATTAAAATAGACAAATGGCCCAATAGAAATGTTCTAAGTGAAATTAGAATATATGCTAACGCTTGAGATACCAGTCACTTGGTAGTGGGTAAGCAGCCGTTGAGAACGGCTGGTGGTGATCTGCAGTCAAGACAAAAAATATGCAGCAGAATGGACCACTGAAAACCAATTGGGGTAAAATCAATCTGTACTTTTACAGAAACAGTAAAATCTGACAGAAAGGCATACCAAGTACAAATAATAAAAGTAAAGAGTAAGGTAATGAGCAGACTTGTCAAATAATTTTCAGCACTGACAAGTGCGATCACTGCCTAAGAAAAGCAAAAGAAAGAGTATTTTAAAATAGGTGAGCATGTCACCAGATTTAAATGCAATTATTTAAAGTATGTTTTGTTTTAAAGTATTTTTGACAATGCTACATTATTTAATCATGTATTTACACACTTTCATAGTAAATAAGTTAGGAGCAAAAAATTACATCACCCCCCCCAACACATTTACCTTGGTGGGGTGATCAACTTCTTACTAAAGTCATTGTGAGGTCTACTGGAGCCACTGTCTTAAATCAGTTCCTATGCCCCAGTCTCCTTATCAGTATTCCCCTTGTTTGGTGCGTCCCTGGTCAGTCCGTCATCTCAACGCCTTAGTATGTGCAAGGTATAGGAACTGAAGGCCCTCAGACAGTGGTACCAATAGAATAACACTAGACAGATACAGATGAAAAAATCAGACTGTCCAGGTCAGAAAGAGATGATCAGAAAAGCACGACAAAGAATCTCAAACCTTAAAGAGGCACTTAAGTGAAAAAAATAAATTGAGTTTTACTCACCTGGGGCTTACCTCAGCCCCCTGAAGCTGATCGGTGCCCACAACGAGTCGCTTTGATGCTCCGGGTCCCGCCGGCGGCCACTTCCGGTTTCGCTGTCAGGACCCGTCAGGCTGGGGAACGCGGCTGATTCTACGTGTTCCCAGCCAAAATAGCACCCCTATGCGGCCAAATGGCTCGCCGTGGGCACCGATCAGCTGCAGGGGGCTGAGGTAAGCCCCAGGTGAGTAAAACTCAAATTTTTTTTTCACTTAAGGTTCACTTTAAGCCAATCCAGTAACAATACAGGTGTCATACATGGTAGATCACAATAATATGACACACCAAAGGATAAGGCAATATCAGGTCAAGTACAATTCTAAAGGTTGGTTTAGGCAGCAATTCAATAACAGGATCAAGAGGCAATGCATGGTTGCACACAATATTTAACTAATAATATCACACCCAGCAGAGGAGCACACGGTAATTATCGCTATCATGGGCAAATTGCAGTGTAGATAGCAGGCTTAAATAGACTAGGAACATCAATTAAACAAAATTCAAAGAGCCTATTGGCTGTTTGAATGATACTGCATTTTATGCCTGCAGTACCTATTTTCTGCCACCAATCAATAAGACAGGGGAACAGCAGTGGCGCGCCGTCTTCTATATTTATTGTGAGCCGTGCATGCAGACCAGTGTGCCCAACCCCTGGAGATGTCACTCCTGCTCGACCCAGGAAGCCGAATGCACGGACTGGCTCTCAGTGGATGCAAACTCAAGGTAATGATCGGAAGGAAAATTCCTTACAATCACCTGTTCCTTTTACTCCCAGTGGAGCATAGGGCGTATGTGAAAACTCTCCATACAGATCTTATTTGTCGCTATTCTCTTGGTCTCAAATCTTTTTCCTATCTTCCTAATTTCTTCTTTCACTGATGTTTTCCAAGTTTTCCAAGGCTGTCCCCTTAGTAAGGTGATAAGGTCAAAGAGCATAAGTCCGCATTCAGTCACCCCCACTTTAATTTTGACAAGATATAGAGATAGGCAAGAGCCCTGTATCACTAAACAATTAGACAAGGACACTTTTCAAAGGTTGGAGAGGTTTGGGGTTTTGTCACCCCCCTTTGCGAGCTACACCTACCCTAAGTTAAAAGGCACACTAGCTATTATTATCTATGGGCAGAGCCCATGCCCCCTGGATCTGTCCACCTTGCCACTTAACCTGCATGGTGAAGCAAAATGAATAAATAAAGCTTGGGGGCTATGCCATTTTGTGGTTCAACAAAAAATAGTAAAAAGTCAATCTTTTCACACACTGTAAGTGCTTATTTTTATTAAAGCTGACATGAACTCAGAATGTATTTGTTACAGATGATACAAATCTTAAAATAAATCAGCAGTGTATCTACTTCCTGATTCATGGAAGCAGACATATTGTTAGCAGCCTGTGCTTTCAAATAAGTTTATCTGCCATGGCAGTCAGGTGACACGGGGAGAGATCAAATTACAGTTGTGATTAGACACATAAGAGGAAATTAAATGGGCTAAAATCTCTAAATACATACAGGGTACATTTCTATATGTATTCCTTCTGTCCTATGCAAGAGTTCAATTCCACGTTAAGCATACACTGGGTACCACAATGCATGGCTACAACACCTTTATTTTGTATATGGTGCATGCATGCCGGCAGCCAGGTAGTGTGCTATTCATGTAAATGCAGACAGCTATGGTCCTGATGTGCAGACAGTCTTAAGAATTGTTAGTATCTGCATATTGTGTCTTCATCGCTACCTGATCCCGGCCAGAACAGGCATATTAAGCCAAAGGATTTAAAATTGATATCCTTCAGCTTAGCAAATCAGGACTAATAGGAAGAGGAAAATAGCTCTATTACAGTAGTAAATGTATCGAATGTGTGTCCATTTGAACAGCTGCTGTTTATCCACAAGTCTTCAGCCCTGGTATTTTTTCATCTGTGTCATTGCAGGTGTTATTCTTTGCAACATCTGGCATCAGTGAGGGTTAACTACGCCGATGCAAATAGCAGATAAAAAAAACAAAGAGGAAACCAATGCAGATGGTAATTTAGAAATGTGATGATTGCTGGTACTGGAAAGAACACAATTTTTGCACATTAGTTGTGTAGGCAGGGGATTATCAGTGTGTCAGTTTGGCAGAGAGACTTGGCAGGAAAAGGAATTAATCACAGCAAAAATGTCAAATGTCAGGAAGCCAGGGACAAAGTATAGGACTAGTAAATACAGCCCTACAAATGAGAGGCATTCATAGTACTGCTGTCATTTTCCACTCCAAACATGTAGCATGGCTGAATCTGTAGCCTTAGTCCACCTACACACTTCTCGCAAAATATTTTTTTACTTTAAAAAAAGCAACAGTTAGGGACTAGATCTCATAATAGACTGTAGACGTTGTTCTACTGCCACCAGTATAACAGCACAGACTTAAAGAGGAACTGCAGTGAAAATTACAATGGATACAATTGCTTATTTCTTTTCTTTTTAAAAAAATATTTATTTGTAAATGATTTAGTATTTGCCCATTGTAAAATCTTTACTAACCCTCGCATTCTGAAATTTATCACAGGTGGTCCTGTTAAATGCAGCTCTGCAGAATGTTTTTTTCTGAGAATTCCGAAGCCAGTGAAAATAATGCCTGGTCTCCCAGAATGTGCTGGGAGGAAAATCCTGGATATCTAAAGAGCCTAGGCTAAACATCACTGATAGGGTGGGGATATGTACCAATATACAGACTAAGGGCTGGTGCACACCGAGCGGCTTTTTGGGCGTTTTCAGATCCGCTTGCGGCTGCGGATCTGCTTGGTCAATGTATCTCAATGGGGTGGTGCACACCAGAGCGGGGGGCGTTTTGCAGAAACGAAAAATGCCTGGGTGAGGCATTTTTTGGATTGCGGGTGCGTTTCTGCCTCAATGTTAAGTATAGGAAAAACGCAAACCGCTCTGAAAAACGGCACTTCAGAGCGGTTTTGCAGGCGTTTTTGTTACAGAAGCTGTTCAGTAACAGCTTTACTGTAACAATATATGAAATCTACTATACTGAAAACCGCAGCAGCAATCCGCAAAACGCTAGCAAAACGCCTCATAAAAATAAAAAAAAGCGTTTAAAAATCTGCTAGCATTTTGCGGATCTGCTAGCGGGTTTTGGTGTGCACCAGCCCATAGAAAGTGTTTCTGATGCTGCAACCAAGAAAATGATCATAAAGTAGGTATCCTGAATAATTTACTGCTTTCTACTACTTTTCTTTACAGTGAACCTCCAGACTAAAATCTACTCAGCAGCACTGAAAAGGCTTGGTGTTTTATTAAGAGTTTCACAGCATCAGAACTTTGTTTTTCTTACCCAAGCCTCATTTTAGCTGCACAGAAGCTAAGCTCTGCCATATCAAAGAAATCTGCCCGAGCATTTTCCCCCTGATGCTGTGCAAAGCATGATGGGAGTTTTGATGTTGTTGTTCCCTTTCTGCTGTTTTGGTGCAATTTTTTTTTTTAAAATTTTTTATTTGAGATTTGAAGCCTAGCGTGCACAGCTGTGAGGGGTGATCAGGACACAGGACAGTTGGAACTGTGTCTCATGCTCCCTGTCACCTCCTTTCAACCAAAAAGATGGCTGCCCCCATGAAATCACAAACATTTCTTCTTTTAAAAGAGGGTGGGTAAGAGATTATATTATTATAAAACACACAAAATGCGCTTAGGAAAATATTGAACACTTCACAATTACGTGGTGCGCGCTCAAAACCATCTGATGTATGATAGTAATATATAAAATCCCAATTTAAGCTGCGCTCCAGGGCCAAATAGCTATAAAGTCATAACATAACTGAAAGATGTCCACTATCTGCAACAAAAAAGTCTCCTTGTCTGTGGCTTGTTAGATCTTTCTGGTTTCCGCCGTTAAGCTCCGTTAGACTCCGCTCAGGACCAACACGTCATGTGAACAAACAAGAGAGAGGGCATATAGTGTAAAACCTTAAGGCTGATTTGTATTCACCACCACCTTTTCCTTATACTATCAACCGTGATGTTTTAATGTTGACTATACACCTCCTGTGGGCACCACAGCACACCCCCACCTTGTGTGCACTCACCCAGTAATCCTCCTTAGATCTCCGGAGGTAAGATTGACAACATGTGGGGAGCACAAACTGTTAGGATCCAATTGCCATCCACAGCACTATAACTGAGAGAGATCTATATAGTGTAAAACCATTTATTTAAAAAAAAAAGGTAAAAATCAGACCGCACTCACAATTGGCCGACTTGGGAATAGCGCATATAACAACGTTGGGTCCCCGGGTGACCACTCCGTCAATAGCTGCCTCGAATCCCCTCGTCTCCGCTTGCCTGGTCCGCTCACTTCCGCATTTGCCAACAGCGTCTAGCGTAGCTCCGCCCAACGCGTTTCGTCATAAGTATGATTCATCAGGGGCCCCTGATATATAACAACGTTGGGTCCCCGGGTGACCACTCCGTCAATAGCTGCCTCGAATCCCCTCGTCTCCGCTTGCCTGGTTCGCTCACTTCCGCATTTGCCAACAGCGTCTAGCGTAGCTCCGCCCTACGCGTTTCGTCATAAGTATGACTCATCAGGGGCCCCTGATGAGTCATACTTATGACGAAACGCGTAGGGCGGAGCTACGCTAGACGCTGTTGGCAAATGCGGAAATGAGCGGACCAGGCAAGCGGAGACGAGGGGATTCGAGGCAGCTATTGACGGAGTGGTCACCCGGGGACCCAACGTTGTTATATGCGCTATTCCCAAGTCGGCCAATTGTGAGTGCGGTCTGATTTTTACCTTTTTTAAAATAAATGGTTTTACACTATATAGATCTCTCTCAGTTATAGTGCTGTGGATGGCAATTGGATCCTAACAGTTTGTGCTCCCCACATGTTGTCAATCTTACCTCCGGAGATCTAAGGAGGATTACTGGGTGAGTGCACACAAGGTGGGGGTGTGCTGTGGTGCCCACAGGAGGTGTATAGTCAACATTAAAACATCACGGTTGATAGTATAAGGGAAAGGTGGTGGTGAATACAAATCAGCCTTAAGGTTTTACACTATATGCCCTCTCTCTTGTTTGTTCACATGACGTGTTGGTCCTGAGCGGAGTCTAACGGAGCTTAACGGCGGAAACCAGAAAGATCTAACAAGCCACAGACAAGGAGACTTTTTTGTTGCAGATGGTGGACATCTTTCAGTTATGTTATGACTTTATAGCTATTTGGCCCTAGAGCGCAGCTTAAATTGGGATTTTAAGAGATTATATTACCTGACCAGAGAAGGTGTAAATAAGTACCTTTTTCCTCGCAGCCTCTCAAGCATCTATCATCATCTGTCTTCAATAATTAGACAAGTCTCCAAAAAAAGGGTCGAATTCGTGAGTCCGTTTCAAATTCTGAATTTAATCACGCCACATCCGGATTTTTTTTTCAAACACAGCTGAATAGTCGAATCCGTGATTGGGGGGGTATCCGAGCATCACTGCATGGTTGTCACTTCACTACACTGTCAGGTCAGCACCTATGTACAAAGAAGTAGTGGCTGTTAGAAATCTTGTCAGATGGTAGAGATCAAATGAGTACTCTTGTATCCATCATTAATACTGCTAGCAGCTGAGAAACACTGCTTGTGAAAAACTGGCCTCTAATGGTGGTCACTAATGATATAATCTTTTTCATCCAATTTTACCAAATCTATGTAGTATAAAGGTAAATTGAGTGAATATATTGAAAGGATAATTTAGGCAGTCCCGTATATTACATAGAAACGGTAAGATTGGATGAAAAAGATTGGCTTATTAGTGTCCACAGTTTGAATGTTGCCATAAAATATAATGTTTTATGGAGTGTGGTCTTAAACGTATCAGAGTTATACTTGTTACTGGGGGTCGAGTCATGGTGTCGACACTTATTAGATAACTGATGACAGGTAGGTTTCCTGGCCATGGGGGATACAGTCGGAGAATTGGTTGGAGGTATAGGTTTAAATATATGGGGTTCCTGAACAGTTTTGCTGGTGTCCTCATCATTTTTATTACACACCTGATAGCTGCCTTCTATTTTGTGATCAGCATGCAATAGCCTCAACTTATAGTCACCTCACTATTGTGTTCCTATTTATAGTGTCCCCTATTAAGTTCAGCTTCATAGAGTCCCGCCTTGTAATGCTAATTATAGAATACCCCTTTTTGTTCCTCCTTTCAGTGTGCCATAACCATACTACTTCCCATTTATAGCGCCACCTTTTACTGTGTTTCCTTATATTGTGCCTAATTTTATGGTGCCCTACTGCCCTATTAAAGGGATTCTGAAGAGAAAATAAATGATATAATGATTTGTATGTGTAGTACAGCTAAGAAATAGAATATTAGTAGCACAAATATGAGTCTCATATTGTTTCCAGTACAGAAAGAGTTAAGAAACTTCAGTAGTTATCTATGCAAAAGAGCGTAACTGAGCCCTCTGACCCAACCTGGGTCGACTACAGCACAAGACTTTATCTCAATCTGTCTCTCACTGTTTCTTATTTGATTAAGGTTTTTCTACCAGGAAGTTCAAAGGGTCATTAGCTTTGCTGTGTTTCATCATTTTACATATAGAATGTAATGTGTAAACTGCAAATATTAGAGAATGATGTTATAGAAAAATGGCTATATAACTGAAAATAAAAATATGAGACTCTTTCCTATGTTACTAATGTTCTATCAATTATCCATACTACACATACAATTCATTATATCATAAGTTTTTTTGGCTTTAGTGTAACTTTAATGTCTCCTGCCCCCCTGCAGAGATCAGCACTGAAAGCAATAGTATGAATGTCTTCATGTATAGATCACATTGTTCCTATCCCAGTACTCCTTGCCAGCCGTTTACTTCCACCTCTACTGAGACCTGGCACAATGTATTATTATACTATTATTATTTAGTATTTATATAGTGCTGACATCTTGCGCAGCTCTGTACAGAGTCTATTGCCTTGTCACCAACTGTCCCTCAGAGGGGCTCACAATCTTATCCCTACCATAGCAATATGTCTATATGTATTGTGTGTATCGTAGTCTAGGGCCAATTTAGGGGGAAGCAAATGAACTCATCTGTATGTTTTGGGGACGTGGGAGGAAACTGGAGTGCCCGGAGGAAACTCACAGAGACACAGGGAGAACACATAAACTCCATGCAGATAGTGCCCTGGCTGGGATTTTGAACCAGGGACCCAGCGCTGCAAGGCCACTATGCCACCATGCTGCCCACACAATTCCATCATCAAACTTGGACTTCATTGGCATGGCAGAGGAAAGTGAAGAGGAGGGTTAGAAACTGGGGAAACAAGAGAAGAGGAGGGCTAGAAACAGTTACCACTATGATGTAATCACTGCATTGACAATTTATATATTACTTATTCGACATTGCTTCTGGCTGCCAATCCCTGTGGTGGGATCCAGGACCAGCCTACAGGAAAGCTCCCCTGATTTGTTCTGTTTTGATTGCCAGGCATATTGTGCACAACACAAGCACATGACAGCATGCAACCTCTGGTCATTAGCAGCTACAGACATATTTATTATACACCTTTTCAGATATTTAATGTCTTTCTGTCAACAACCAATTAAGAAGAGGCAGAGGGAGGAGTTAAAAAAAAGGAGTTAAAAATATACATTTACAGTATGCTTCATTTTGACCATCTTCTGAACATCATGCTCTGTTTATGTTACTTTTTGTAACTTTGTTAAATGAGTATTCTAGAGCTACCAAAATGTGTTGTGTGAGACTAGCACATATTTAATATAGATTTAGACCATCATCCCTTACCTGTCACCTTGGCAATTAGTGAAAATCTCAGCTACTACCACTTCTGAGGTCATCCATTCACAAGCTAGTGTACAGGGAAGTCAACAGCAGTCTTTTTTGTAGTACTAGTAAGAGAATTATCATATCAACATGTTCGATATATAAAAAGGAACAATGTCTTCCCTGCACACACAGTACATAAATGTCAGTCATGGTTTATTTGAGGCTAGGAGCACACTAGAGACAGTGTGGAAAACCATGCATTTTATGAATTGTTTGTTTTAAATTTCTCTGTGCTTTTTTTGTATGCGTTTTCGTTTCGTGTTTGGGGTTTTTTTTCATGCATTTTTGGTGTATGTGCATTTTGTGGTTTTTCAATATTTTCCCTTTATCAATGGAGTAAAATACAGTATCATATCTATTTTTTTTTTATGCATCACAACCTAGGTAAAGTGTAGTCATCTGCATCTCCATTGAGATATATTATGTGGGTTTTACATGCGCTTTTGAGAATTAACACCCATTTCTATTTAAAGCGCAATCGTACTGCGTTGCGATCACGCAAGCCTCAATTACACTTAATACATTTGCATCGTGAAGCTGTTGGGAGCGAAACACAATTGCGCAGAGAATCGTGCAAGTCTGTGATTGCACAGGGAAATAATGAAGCATGGTAGTGGAAAATGAGCACCGCAATTTACTTTTTGAAGTGGATCGCAGCTAGTGAAGAAGGATCCTTATGCAGCAAGTTGTGCATTTTAAAAAATGTACATTGTAAAACCCACATAGATGCATTTTTACATGGGGCCTATAGACTTTGAAGTAAAAATGCTAGGGATTGTGCCTAGTTTGCCACTAGCGTCAACGTTCTGCAGATTCAGTGAGGATGGTCATATTTCTCACCTCAACTCTTGGTAAGTGGTCTGTGCAGCTCTGAGCACAGCCCTTCGCCCACAGCTCTTCTTACAAATGGTTGTTTTTGTAACCTGCTTTCCACTTTGTAGGTCCTGCTGTTTGCTTTATATAGCAAGCTGGAGAATGAATAAATCATAAAGACTTGTGGCCGTACAGAAGATGCAACAGAATATTGATTAGCCTGCTTTTTTTTATTATTATTTAGCTTTTATCCCCACTGAGGAAGGACACAGTGTTTATCTCTCATCATGTATATGTGGGTTCCATTAATTACATAAATGCTTTGAACATGATAGATTAATGTACGAGGGAGCTTTAGCTTTGTAAAATGCACTGTTAAGTCTACTGTAAATAAAAAGATTTTTTTACCTAATATTGTGTTTACACAGATTTTAACTTTGTTACGAGGAAGTAACAGCCTTCATATGCACATTTGCATTCATAATAAACATCTCATGTGGTGGCTTTGTCCCTCACTTGCTCCTTTGTTGTGTGTATATTGGTATACTTTCTTACCAATGGTATCTCCAATTTTGAGTTAAAGGCAAACAGAAAGCATTGGAGTCAATTTGCAATGGAAAGTAATATGAGCATCAGTTTGCTATGTGCAAAGCTATCTTTGAAGAATAAAAGGGGAAAAAATGAAATAAAAAGGACAAAGAGAGCAAAGGACAAGGAAAGGAAACTAGTTGAAATGAAAAGTAAGGAATAGAGATGAAATTAGACCAGATAGGGCCCTAAGCAGAAAAATGGGATTCCCCATCCCCCTCCCAGTTTATCTGGTGAAAGGGTGCTCAGACACGTTGGAAAATTGCAGGCAACTTTCAATTGCAATGCTGCCAAGGAGGCAGTCTGTCTTTTATCTGCAGACTGCACTACAGATATTAGTTGTGTGACCACCAGATTCCAGAATTTAGCAGCTGGGTTCACCAGATAGCATAATTAAGTAGCCATGGGCCCTCAGGTACTAGACTTAAACTAAACCAGGGCCATGCATGCTTTGCCAGTTGTGTACTGTACCAAATCTGACTGTGAGAGAACGTACAGGACCGGAAAGACACAGAGTGAGCCCATGACCTACAGTAGGTTGGAGAAAGTACCAGGTAAGTATAAATCCTTATGTTTGTTTAGTCTCCAATACAGTATTCATTGTGCCTCCAGATACAAAAAATAAGTAGTTAGGTGCCCCAGATACCCATACATGTAAATTAAAGGGACACTTAAGTCATGCAAAAAAATTAGTTTTACTCACCTGGGGCTTCCACCAGCCCCCTGCAGCTGTCCGGTGCCCACGCAGTCTCCATCAGATGCTCCTGTCCCCGCCGGCAGCCACTTTGGTGACAAGCGGTGACAGGTGCAGACAGGTTGGGAACACAAGTGATTCTTCGCATTCCTGGCCGCAATAGCACCCTCCCTCTATACTGCTATTGCAGCCAGGAACCAAAACTCGTGTTACCAGCCTGTTGGTGCCTGTCGCCGAAAACGGAAGTGGCTGCCGGCGGGGGAACAGGAGCATCTGATGGAGACTGCATGGGCACTGGACAGCTGCAGGGGGCTGGTGGAAGCCCCAGGTGAGTAAAACTTTTTTTTTTTTGCATGACTTAAGTGTCCCTTTAAGTAGCCATTGTGTCTGCAAATACAATAATTTTAATAATAATAATCACCTAGTAATAAAGAATAAGTAGACGTGTTGTCATATAAAACAGTTAGGTTGGCAGGTGCCCCCTAGATGCCCTACTAGCCATTTGACTCCAGATACAAGAATTAAGAAGCCATGTGCCTTCAGATACAATAATGAAGTAGGTAGGTGCCCCCATTACAAAAACATAAGAAGACGTGTGACACCAAAGTGCAAGAATGAAGGCATTCATGTGTGCCCTCCATGTATCAATATTAGGTAGCCATAAGAACCTCCCAGATAGCAGTATTAGTTAGCTTTGTATGCCTCTCTGTACGCAGTATTAAATAGTTGTGAATGCCCCTAGATATTAGCATTAGATATCCACGTGGCACCCAGACAGCAGTGTTAGGAAGCCATGTAGTATAAGGTAGCCAAGTATGTCCACCACTTAACAAAACCCCTCCCTTCCCCTCATTGTAGTATTAGGTAGTCACGTGTGCCCCTCAGATAATAGCATAAGGCAGCCATGTAAGCCCATTAGATAGTAGTATTATGCAGCTAGATGTGTCTTCAAAATAGTAATATCAGGTAGACATGTGTGCCTCAATTGTCACTCCACTAATGCAGAGTAAGGTATAGTTAGTTAGTCACCCACCTGTTCTGCTGTTGTGCATACTGTGCCACTTCGCTGATGACATATCTCTGCTTTCTGCTTGCATGTATGAATTGATAGGCCTGAGTGAATTCCCTTGGTTGGTGTGGGTAATCCAGCACTGGGGAGGGAGGAAAAGAAATGTCACAAGTAAGAAAGAGTGGAAAATGTATTTGTATTTCCCTCAGCAGCCATTCAAATTTGTGTAAAAGATGAAAGCACAAATCTGACTGGCTGCTATGATCTTGATTCCTCTAGTTTTACTATATACCGGCGCCGCCTCTTGTTGAACTGGCAGATTAAAGTACTAAAATTCTGTTTTACATATATGACAGCTGCTGTTCTACTGAGGGATTCTGCTGTACGTTTCTGTTTGAAGATGTGATGTTGTTCTTCCTTAGAAACAAACACACACGCTGCAGTCTGGTAGACATCTCCTGAAACAAAATCCAGAAAAAAAATAGAAACAAACACAGCACGTGTAACTACAAGCATGAGTGTTTAAAGAGACACTGAAGCAAAAAAAAATTTATGACATGATTTGTATGCGTAGTACAGCTAAGAAATAAAGCATTAGGAGCAGAGCCATGAGTCTAATATTGTTTACAGTACAGGAAGAGTTAAGAAACTCCAGGTTTTATCTATGCAAATAGCTATTGAGTTCTACAACTTTGAAAGTCACAGAGAGCTCTGACTTCTGATTAGGTTATCTCAGCTGTATTGTGTTTTTCTTTTGCAGAGAATAGTTCGGGATAGGTTAAAAGTTCACTGCCTGTTCTATAAAAACATTTAGAATGCTGAGTAATGTGTAAATTGCACATATTAGAGAATGATGCAATGTTATAAAAAAAATCTGTATAGCTGAAAATAAAAATAGCAGAATATTTTTTTTGCTACTAATGTTCTAGTAATTACCCATACTACACAACCAATTCATGATATCATATATTTTTTTTCGCTTCAGTGTCTCTTTAAATCCCACAAACACTTCTTTATAATGCTTACATAGCACCTGAATTGATGCACCATAATAAAAACGAATTAAGGTTACCCCAATGAAGCGTACACATATTATGGGATAATATAGCTGCATGTTTAACCGTTCTATTTAGGAGTGTATGGACAATTTTTGTCTTGGCCAAGAGAAATGTTCAATTAAGTGATAACATAACTGTAAGGCCCCATTCACATCACAAACGCGGATGGCCATGCGTGCGGAACGCAACGCATGTGAACGCACACCATCCACGTTTGTGTGCGTTGCGTGGCTGATCCCATCACTGAAAAGTGAATGGGACAGCCACGCGTTTTTGCAAAAAATGCGTGCAGCATGAGTTCCCGGACCGCACAGGTCCGGAACGCATGCAGTGTGAACATCAGACAGTGCACTCTATGCACTGTCTGATGTTGTGCGTGTCGGCCACCTGCACGCGTTTCCAAAACGCGTCTGGAAACGCGTGCAGTGTGAGCGGGGCCTAACACTGAAAGGACACAGAGGCAGGTGATTGTATATAGAACGTGCCTCTGTGTCCTAATCTGGTTTCACACACCCACCACAGTTCTATTTAGCAAATATACACCTGGGCCCATGTGCAATTAACTTTTTCACCTGAGTTATCTCCTAGGAGATAACTTTCATCTTCTCTTTAAACTATTTTTTCAGCATTTTACAATTGAAAAAGTATCCAAAAGTTGGTGAAAGAAGTGCTATCAAATTTAGTTTGAGTGTTTTCTTGGTTACTGGTTGTTTAAAAGGCATTGTATGACAAGTTGGAAAAATATCACCAAGAGAAAACTGAGGAGAAAAAGAAAATTGCATATTGGCCCTTGATTCATAAACTGCTGGTAAAATGTATGTGCACAGACATAAATTTGTGTAACATTTTATAATAGCAAAACATGCACTGTGCATGTAATTAATAAAAGCTGTAATATTTGTATAGTGTCCTGTACATTGCTTGCGTAAATGCTTTTAAAATGTAAATCAGGGCCATCATGTTTTATCTATTAAAACATCTGTGTATGACTACCTTAAAAGGAACCAGAGGTGAGAGGGATATGAAGGCTAAAATATTTGTTTTAAGTAATGCACATTGCCTGGCTGTCCTGTTGAGCTTCTGTCTCTAATACTTTAAACCATAGACCATGAACAAGCATGCAGATCAGATGTCTATGACAAATCTGTCAAGATTAGCTGCATGCTTGTTTCAGGTGTGTCGTTTAGACCCTACTGACCAGAAAGGTCTGCAGGACTGCCAGTTAACTGGCATTGTTTAAGAGGAAATAAATATGGCAGCTTCCATAGGTTTCACACCTTGGGTTCCTTTTAACATTGCTCTGCTATTCTTAAAGCAATCCCATAGTAAAAGAAACTATGCAAATGCCGTAGTCCAGATAAAAGTTTTTGCATTAGTGTCTTCACATTTTTTTTTTCTTTGCAAAGTGATGTTTCCTAGCTGTGAATTGAGGCAACATTTTTAACATCCAGAGGAATGCTATTTCTCTAATGGCTTTGTGATGGCAATCTCTCAATTTAAAGTGCCTATAGACATGAAATATTAGTAGGCCACAGCTTGATTAATTCAGATAATGTTGGCCAAGCATCAGCTAACACTTTTTTTTAATCAATTTTTTTTATCAATGGGGCCATCACCCAGTGATGTGTGGCTTTTCTCCAATAATTACTGCATTTACTACAGCTTTTTGACCATATTGATCTGCTAAGATGGTGCCTACTGCAGTGTTTATAGTTACTTACTCTGCAGCTCCATCTGGCCTGTCTCTAAATAATAGACATGGCACATAAATATGATTATTAGTCTGTGAAATTTCTGATTAACCTCATTAAAAATATAGAGCAACTAATCTCAGTAATGAATATGAAAAATGCAAAAATAAAACACATATTGAAAATGCTATAGATTCTACTTAACTTTCAAAAGTCCTTATGTGGCAATGAAAAGAGAGGCAAAGCTACCAAATGAGCAGGCTTTAGACAAATTCCTAACACTGGGAATAAAACTCTGTTAATGAAACTCGGCTTAAAATGAAAGTTTTATATTAATATCACACTTCCAAACAGCTGGACCACCTGTTACCACAACACCTCTGTCCAAAGAATGACATTGCAGCAGATTAGTGTCTATAATGTAATTACCTATACACATGGAAGAATGAAGATTTACATGAGTGTTTAGAAATTTCAAATTAAATACAGAAAGCATAGCTGACATATTAATTTAGGATCTAAAAATGCACCTCATGTTTTAAATATTAACTCATAATGATTTATGAAATATAAATCAGCTACAGCTAAAGCAAAATTAGTACCCACCATATGTATAAGGTTCCAAAAATTTAAGAGTCTTCTAATTATTGTAAAATTAATTCCATTTTATATTGCATTTTCCCAGCACATAACGTCTGTACTTTGGGTGTGACAATGGTGCAGCATAAAATATTGGCAAAAAAACACACTGATGAAAAAAAAGGGAAGAACAAATTACTTTAAAAAAAACACTCCTGTCCACTGAAACTATTAGATCAAGGCAGATTATGGTGTAACAAATTAAAAACCAATTTGTGGAAAAGAGGTGATATATTTTTTTTTGTAAATTTGAAATTATTTAACTGGATTGGATGTTCTCTTTCGTCAAAAATCTTGAAAAGAAGTGTTGAAACAGCTCAGAGCAGCTTTACAGGTACAGTAGTCAGAAATATCAAAATTGTTATTTTGTTTGAAAAAAATGGTGAAGTATATCTTTCAAGCAGTTTGAATATTCTTCTTAGAGTAAATAGTTCCATGTCATGCCATCTTAGTCAAACTTTTACCCTGATTTGCTAAGACAAATGCAGATCACAATCCATTACCTTAGTGTTGCTATGAATTCATTGATATTTCCCAATTCCTTCCATTATGCTGCTGAACTTGCCACTAGAGATGGCCCGAACAGTTCGCCGGCGAACGGTTCCCGGCAAACTCCTGGGGTTCACGGGGAATCGCAAACTTTTCCGGAAGTTTGTGTGACAGGTGCACATTGTAATACCCATCACTGCATATACCTACTACCTGTTGTTCACTTCAGTGCACACACCTACCTACGAGAGCACACGCAGTGTCACTGTGCCTGTCTGGTACCTGTGTGTGTGTGACAGGTAATACCCATCACTGCATATACCTACCTGTTGTGTTCAGTGCATCCACCTACCTACGTGAGTGCACGCAGTGTGATATACCACTCCGTGCATACCTGTTAACTGCACCTGTGTGACTGCACATTGTATTAGTCAAGTCAGTGCATACTTTTCACTTCATCCCCCCCCCGATATGGACAAAACGGACAAAACAGGTAGAGGTGGAGGTAGAGGCAGACCCAGAGGAAGGCCCACTAATGGTATAGTTTTCAGCAAAGAATCTCCCAAGTGATCAGATAAATGCAATCAGAAAAAAAAATATCATAACACATTGACTATTTCACCATCAACTTACCAATCTGTACTTCCTATTCATCACAACTGATTATAAAAACATTTTTTCTGATTGACTAAATTATTGTTGAATGATCACCATTAGAATCATTCACAGTTGATTTGGGACTTCAACAAGGTTTATTTTCTGCCAATCCTATTGCATGTATCTGTTTGTTAGGGCGATCCTTTCCTGAAAGTTGTACCATTAGTGGGCACCTTTAGTATGCTCTCACCATGATTCCTTCTGGCACTCTGGCCCACATCTCAAAAACATAAGGATGAATTTGATCAGCTCCTCTCAAAATAAGTCTTTGGCCATATTTCCACTGTATGCATATTTCAGTAAAGCATAACGTGTGCAGTATGCAAGGACATCAGAACCATAGGTGGCACCCTCTGATGTTTCCAAGAATGCATTGTGCAGCAGTGCATTATCACAACGCAATGCAGTATTCATTTTTGCTACTTAATGTATGTGTGACATGTGTTATGTTGGGCTCACACTGCATCAGATACCCAACAGTGCGTTCACAGCTTATCCGCTTAGGATACACTGTGGTCCATCACAGTGTCCGTCATCTTGTTCACAAACACCGTTGTTCATCCAATCCACTACTGCTGCCACATTTGGTTCCACCACCACTGCTAGCACCACTGCTCACATCCATTGCAGAGGAAAAATTCTGGTCTACAGATTGGAGCCCTAACAAAAGCATTATGGAATTCCCATTGGATTGCAACAGACCAACGGGAATACTTTGAGACAAAGAAATCCTTTACTGACAATAGATTCTAAATAATAACAAAACAAATCTGTTTTTGTTATCCAGCAAAACTAATAAAAGCATTTTACATTAACAAAGTACCTTTTCTTTGCTTTGGTGAGATCTGCTATCAGCATTCAGCAACACCTTCTGGTCTTTGAGCATTGCTACAGTAAAATAAATGGGTTAATGGTCAGAAAAAAAGAATGGGTGCACATTTTTTTAATGACATCCCTATATATTTTATTACAATGTTATTCAGTGTCAGGTCAAATATTCACATTACGTACATGAAAATGAAATATTACATTTCAAGTTGATTCATTAGTCTGGCATGTTAATCAAAAGAGAATGTTAGTGACTGTGGTTTTTGGCCATATTTTGGAATCTTTTTACTTTTGTTTACTTTAGTGTTTCTTTTCTGGTATGGAGACATATAAAGCGTGTGTGGCTTTTATACAGAAATGAAACATTAGCCATAAGCAGTATGGCTTCCTGTACACTTATAATAATAATAGCACAGTTTCATGCATTCCCAGGGCTACTTCATTTTGCATAGCCAGGAAACTTAGTGAGAAGTGATATTTTTAAAAGTTGGCAAGTTACGGGCAAAATCCTTTGCTAAGCAGAATCCCGGTGACTGAGTGCAGTGTCTGATTACAATATGCTGTGTGTGTGTATAAAGTCTGTTCCTCAGCTCCCAGAAGATAAAGCACTATGAACCTGATTACCAGCTGCATTTGCTGATCTTCTGTAGCCCCTGACATACGCTGCTTGTGTCATTTAAAAGAGAGGGAGAGAGCAGAAGGACAAGATGAACTGTCTGGCAGAGCTAGGCACTGAGCCTGGCACAGAAGACACATGCAGCCAGTCCACTACATAACAGGAGGACACATTTACTGTCTAGCAATAGGTTTGCAGAGGTAGAAGCTTCATAACTCTAGTGTTGCATGGCCATGGGCCTTATTACAACGGGAACACTATGTGGACTGCAATCAATAGAACAGCAGGTCTGCATGTCGTCAACTAGAATATGCCACAGAACATAACCCAGGGAACTGACATTACACTGAACTTCCCCAAATTGAACAAAGAAAGCATGAGTAAAGGTGATGAGAAAGCCTGTGTTACATTCCATTGTGGGAATTAAGTCTTTTCTATTATGGGTGCTGTCTAAATTGCTAAATGTCAGAAATATTCACTAAGGAAACAGCGTGGTTGTCTAAAGGATGGATTACACTAGCAGCGCTTTTTAAGCGCTAGTGATTTTGAAAAGCACTTGCTAATGTAATACTATGGGTGGTTTAACCATTTCCGGACCGCAGTGATAGAGATCTACGCCCTGTTTTGATGGGCTCCTGGCTGGCAAGGCGTAGATCTCTATCACCGGCGCCGCCGCTTCCCGCCGCGATCGCGCGCACCGAACCGGCTGCACTTAGCTGTCTTATGACAGCTAAGGCTTCCGGGTATCGGCAGGAGCCGTCACTGATTGGCTCCCTGCCGTGTGATCGCTGTGAGCCAATCACAGCAATCACCCTCCGAAAGGCAACATAGTTGCCGTTCCGCCTCCCTCTCCGCCTCCCTCTCCCTGTCACTGTGGATCTTGTGTGACAGGGAGAGACGCACAGCCTGCAGCCGTGACAGGCTGTGCGATTTTAGTGTAAAAATAAACTTTTTTCCAGCTCTCTCCCCCCCATGTATCCCTTGATCCCCTCCCAACCACCTATATATAGATCTATATATATATATATAGATCTATATATATATATATATAGATCTATATATATATATATAGATCTATATATATATATATAGATCTATATATATATATAGATCTATATATATATATAGATCTATATATATATATATAGATCTATATATATATATAGATCTATATATATATATATAGATCTATATATATATATATAGATCTATATATATATATATAGATCTATATATATATATATATAGATCTATATATATATATATATATATATAGATCTATATATATATATAGATCTATATATATATATATAGATCTATATATATATATATATAGATCTATATATATATATAGATCTATATATATATATATATAGAGATCTATATATATATATATATATAGATCTATATATATATATAGATCTATATATATATATATATAGATCTATATATATATATAGATCTATATATATATATAGATCTATATATATATATATAGATCTATATATATATAGATCTATATATATATATAGATCTATATATATATATATATATATAGATCTATATATATATATAGATCTATATATATATATAGATCTATATATATATATAGATCTATATATATATAGATCTATATATATATAGATCTATATATATATATATATATATATATATATATATATATATATATATATAACTGGATTGTGATTTTAACCACTTGCCGGCCGCCCCTACCTAGGGGCGGCGGCAAAGTGGAGCCCGCAACGACCGCGCAATACGCCGATCGGCGGCGGCTCGTTGCGGACTAGCTGGCCGGGGATCGCATGCTGGATGTGCCCACCCGCGACGTCAACCCGCCAGCCAATTAGCAGCGGCGGCGGGTTGTTAACCCCCGATCTTCCGCATGTAAAGCGGATAATACGCTTTGTAATGTATACAAAGCGTATTATACAGGCTGCCTCCTGCCCTGGTGGTCCCAGTGATTGAGGGACCACCAGGGCAGGTTGCAGCCCTCCTAGTAAGTACCCAAGCACACTGATCCTGCCCCCTGATCGCCCACTGCACCCATCAGACCCCCCCTGCCCACCCCTGGGACACCTGTTTGCACCCAATCACCCCCCTAATCACCCATTAATCACTCCCTGTCACTATCTCAACGCTATTTTTTAGATTAGGTCCTAAACTGCCCCCTGGGGGCTCCTGAACACCCCCCCCCCACACCCTTAGATCCTCCCTAGACCCTCCCCCCTGTGTACTGTATACATCTATTCTTCCCTATAATCACCCACTGACCACCTGTCAATCACCCATCAATCACCCCCTGTCACCACCTGTCACTGCCACCCATCAGATCAGACCCTAACCTGCCTTTTGTGGGCACCTGATCACCCACCCACACCCTCAGATTGCGTGCAGACCCACCCTCAGATCACCTCTGAAAGTGCATTGTTTACATCTGTTCTCCCCTCTAATCATCCACTGATCACCCATCAATCACCCCGTCACCACCTGTCACTGCTACCCATCAGATCAGACACTAATCTGCCCCTTGCGGGCACCCAATCACCTGCCCACACCCTAAATTAGCCCCCCAGACCCCCTCTGATCAACTCGCCAGTGCATTGCTTGCATATATTCTCCTCTGTAATCACCTACTGATCACCTATCAACCACCCCGTCACCCCGTCACCACCTGTCACTGCTACCCATCAGATCAGGCCTTAATATGCCCCCTGCGGGCTTCTGATCACCCGGCCAAACCCTCACCTGCCCCACCGCAGTGACAGAAATTTTTTTTCTGATCACTGCTGGTACGACTTAATTGCCATGTCCAGGTCATGATTTGAGAACATTCCTGCACTTCAGTGCCAATACAACCTGTCATCTAAGAAGCCACCCTGCTTATGACCGGTTCCACAAAATTCGGCCCCTCATAGACCACCTGTCATCAAAATTTGCAGATGCTTATACCCCTGAACAGTCATTTTGAGGCATTTGGTTTCCAGACTACTCCTCGTGGTTTTGGGCCCCTAAAATGCCAGGGCAGTATAGGAACCCCACAAGTGACCCCATTTTAGAAAGAAGACACCCCAAGGTATTCCGTTAGGTGTATGACGAGTTCATAGAAGATTTTATTTTTTGTCAAAAGTTAGCGGAAATTGATTTGTATTGTTTTTTTTCACAAAGTGTCATTTTCCACTAACTTGTGACAAAAAATAAAATCTTCTATGAACTCACCATACACCTAACGGAATACCTTGGGGTGTCTTCTTTCTAAAATGGGGTCACTTGTGGGGTTTCTATACTGCCCTGGCATTTTAGGGGCCCTAAACCGTGAGGAGTAGTCTAGAAACCAAATGCCTCAAAATTACCTGTGAATAGGACGTTGGGCCCCATAGCGCACCTAGGCTGCAAAAAAGTGTCACACATGTGATATCGCCGTACTCAGGAGAAGTAGTATAATGTGTTTTGGGGTTTATTTTTACACATACCCATGCTGGGAGGGAGAAATCTCTCTGTAAAGGGACAATTGTGTGTAAAAAAAATCAAAACATTTTAATTTACAGAGATATTTCTCCCACCCAGCATGGGTATGTGTAAAAATACACCCCAAAACACATTATACTACTTCTCCTGAGTACGGCGATACCACATGTGTGACACTTTTTTGCAACCTAGGTGCGCAAAGAGGCCCAACGTCCTATGAGTACCTTTAGAATTTCACAGGTCATTTTGAGGCATTTGGTTTCTAGACTACTCCTCACGGTTTAGGGCCCCTAAAATGCCAGGGCATTATAGGAACCCCACAAGTGACCCCATTTTAGAAAAAAGACACCCCAAGGTATTCAATTAGGTGTATGGGGAATTCATAGAAGATTTTATTTTTTGTCACAAGTTAGTGGAAAATGACACTTTGTGAAAAAAACAATAAAAATCAATTTCCGCTAACTTGTGAAAAAAAAATGAAATCTTCTATGAACTCCCCATACTACTAACGGAATACCTTGGGGTGTCTTCTTTCTAAAATGGGGTCACTTGTAGGGTTCCTATACTGTCCTGGCATTTTAGGGGCCCTAAACCGTGAGGAGTAGTCTAGAAAATAAATGCCTCAAAATGACCTGTGAAATCCTAAAGGTACTCATAGGACTTTGGGCCCCTTAGCGCAGTTAGGGTGCAAAAAAGTGTCACACATGTGGTATCGCCGTACTCAGGAGAAGTAGTATAATGTGTTTTGGGGTGTATTTTTACACATACCCATGCTGGGTGGGAGAAATATCTCTGTAAATGGACAATTGTGTGTAAAAAAATCAAAAGAAATCTCATTTACAGAGATATTTCTCCCACCCATCATGGGTATGTGTAAAAATACACCCCAAAACACATTATACTATTTCTCCTGAGTAAGGCGATACCACATGTGTGACATTTCTTTTGCAGCCTAGGTGCGCTAAGGGGCCCAAAGTCCTATGAGCACCTTTAGGCTTTACAGGGGTGCTTACAATTTAGCACCCCCCAAAATGCCAGGACAATAAACACACCCCACAAATGACCCCATTTTGGAAACTAGACACTTCAAGGTATTCAGAGAGGGGCATGGTGAGTCCGTGGCAGATTTCATTTTTTTTTGTCACCAGATAGCAAAAATGGAAACTTTTTTTTATTTATTTTTTTTGTCACAAAGTGTCATTTTCCGCTAACTTGTGACAAAAAATAAAATCTTCTATGAACTCACCATGCCTCTTAGTGAATACTTTGGGGTGTCTTCTTTCCAAAATGGGGTCATTTGGGGGGTATTTATACTATCCTGGAATTCTAGCACCTCATGAAACCTGACAGGTGCTCAGAAATGAGAGAGATGCTTCAAAATGGGAAAATTCAATTTTTGCACCATAGTTTGTAAACGCTATAACTTTTACCCAAACCAATAAATATACACTGAATGGGTTTTTTTTAATCAAAAACATGTTTGTCCACATTTTTCGCGCTGCATGTATACAGAAATTTTACTTTATTTGAAAAATGTCAGCACAGAAAGTTAAAAAAATCATTTTTTTGCCAAAATTCATGTCTTTTTTGATGAATAGAATAAAAAGTAAAAATCGCAGCACCAATCAAATAGCACCAAAAGAAAGCTGTATTAGTGACAAGAAAAGGAGGTAAAATTCATTTAGATGGTAGCTTGTATGACTGAGCAATAAACCATTTAAGCTGCAGTGGTCTGAATGGAAAAAAAGGCTCTGGTCCTTAAGGGTGAAAAGACTGCGGTCCTTAAGTGGTTAAGAAAAAAAAATTCACATCTCCCAAGTAAGAATACAGACAGAGCAGTATATTAGCAAGAGCTTTTCAAATCACAGGCACTTAGAAAAAGTTATTGCAGTGTAACCCAGTCCTGCGGCCACATTCACATTGTGTTCCCTGTGACAGCAGCAATGTAACAGATCGGTACATTAGCACTGCTTGTTATGTTTGCATTGTGTCAGGTACAGTAAAGGATAGTAATAAAAAGTATGCTTAACCTCTAAGGTTGATGCGTGCATTTATTGTTAATGCACTGCATGCAGTACATTACAAATCCCGCAACCCATTATACCGCAATGCACATGCCACCCTGTGAACAGTGCATAGGTGATGCATTGCAGTGCAGTAAGCCGCATGACAGAGCAGCAGTTAAACCACACCACAAGTCTAATTGGCTATGTGGAATTCCACAACAGTGGGTGGAGATCACTTGTTTTGATTTGCCAAAGTGCCATTGTAGGTGGCATGCATCAGATAAGTCTTTTTTTTTTCTTACAGAGAACCCGAGGTGGGGTTCTTACATCGCAATCCGCATACAGAGGCTAGGTCTGTCTATGGAGCCCAGCCTCTGTTGCTAGTTAGTTTCCTCCAAAGACCCCCCTGCGCGCCATCAGACCCCATAAAACACAGCCTCTCTATGCGGCTGTGTTTACCTCACGAATGTCAGTCTCGGCTGCTCCCCCGCCTCCTGAATCGCTCCGGTCCCCGCCCGCGTCCCTTCCCTCCAATCAGTGGGGAGGGAAGGGACGGGGGCGGGGACCGGAGCAATTCAGGAGGCGGGGGAGCGGCGAGACTGGCATTAGTGAGATAAGCACAGCTGGCTGCGACACGCTATGTGTCGACAGCGCGGCTGTGTTTTATGGCGTCTGACAGCGCGCAGGGGGGGTTTGGAGGAAACTAACTAGCAACAGAGGCTGGGCTTAATAGACAGACCCAGCCTCTGTATGCGGATTGCGATGTACGAACCCCGCCTCGGGTTCTCTGAAAGGAAGCACTGTAGTGACATGATATGCAGTAGAAAGCAGTAAATTATCCCGGATACCCACTTTTATGTTATTTTTTTAGTTAATTTTCCCTATATATTACTATATATTGGTATGTAACCCCAACTTCCCTGTGTTGCTTAGCCTATGCCAATGTTTTCCAAACCTGTGTTCGTGACTCCCTAATGGTGCAAGTTTTGCAGGCAACCTCATCTATGCACAGTTGGGGTAAATAGTGTCTCAGCTTGGCAAATTCTATGTAGCTGAGACACTAATTACCCCACCTGTGCAGAGGTGAAGTTGCCTGCAAAACATGCACCATTGGGGAGTCACAATGACAGGTTTGAGAAACACTAGCCTAGGCTATTTAGCCATGCAGAATTCTCCTCGCAGAGCATTCTGGGAGACCAGGTATATCTTGCACTTGCTTAGATCTCTCATTAAATGAACATTCTGCAGAGATTCACGTGACAGGACTAAAGTTGTTGCCATTTGGGATACATTTCAGAATGTAAATCAAAGTGAGGAAAGATTTTGGGAAAACACTGACTAAAAACATTTACAAAGGATACTGAAAATAGATAGGCAATTTTATTCATTATGGTATTTTCCTTACAGTTCCTCTTCAAATACCCAAACATGATTTTCTTCCAAGCTGGAAATTACTGTTTATTGCAGACACGATCAATTATGAGCTGTGTTGTAATTACTATGAGCTCCAAGCTGGTATCTTCCAACCCTACTAGAGAATAGCTCTTTAATCAAAGGATATTGTAAACTGACAACAGGAAACCAAGAAACAAAGGAAAACAAAAAGCTAAACTACAGCAAGAATATTGCAAAGAGCAATACTGTGTTTACGTATTTAGGTATAGAAGTTACAAAAGTTACTATTCCATTCATCGTGATAGATCTTTAGTTGGTGCTGATCTTTTTACGTTTATTTTATATTGTATCTACACAACAAATCACAAATGAAATGCAAGTAAGTATTAAGGAGGTTGTGTTTAATAAGTGATGAAGTTGCATATAGGAAACTGAAACATCAATGTAGTACAGGCCATAAGAGTACAGTACCTCGCTGGTAATGAAAAGATTATATGCCATTTCAGGTGTAGAATTTTGGTTTTATGCCCAAGTAAGTAACAAACCAGATTACTCTGGCAAAGGAAAGATAGAAGAAGCCCAAGAAAACGTTTAAAAGACATACATTTCCTGGTTCATAATATTTTATTACAGCCTTTTTATTATACCCTTAATTCTAAATTACACTGTTATTTCCTAGCAAATAATCATCTTGTATCCGTTCTTATTTTTCTTAGGCCAACAAGACTGCATACGTTACACTTCTAACACTTTATGACTTACAGGTTTATTAATTAAAGGGCACTCAATATTGCAGAGCTATGGAGACAGTCATCTTGACTTTGCTATTAGAAATGCTAGTTTCCTAGAACAAGTTACTCGAGCCATGACCCTAGTACCAGCAACACATGGTAGGAGAGGCCACTGGCAACATTTCTAAGCAGTATGTGTTTCTAAATTGTTCAATTTAGATATGCTTTATTTTCCAAAATCATAATAATTCAAGCTTGAGTTTAGTTTCTCTATTGTCTCTATACAAATTTCTCTAAATATTACGCTTTATTGGCCAGAGAACCAGATGAATGGCTTCCATTGTTTCATACGTTAATTTGTCCTTGTATTTTTATTCTTTCATAAGTAGCTATGGGCATTGAACACTGACTTCTGATAATTATTATAACTGAAACCTATTAATGAAGGCACTGGGCCTGATTCAGTTTTAGGCTGTGGGGAATGATATGTCTTAGGCAAGCTTGTAATTTAGATTCATGTCATGTGTGACCTAGAAATAGGAGAAGCCTCACCCCTAGAAGACCTTCCCATTAATCTGCAGTCCCAGTGCACGTGGGCACAGCGGAATCAGGACAGGAGTGACTTTGAGGCAGGAAGGACACCTTGCACCAAAATACACTTCAGCATGCCATAGATGGAGTGTAGAGGGGCTTCTACAGCAATGTCCTCAGAAGCCATAGACAAGCATTTGTCAATAGCAATACTAGAATAGTATTTTATATTTGTAAACATAACATATACAGTATGTTATTTAGTGTATATGCAATGTTATTTTGTTTTGAGTATTACTACAAGACCCATATCATCATGACTATTATTTATTATAGTAGCAAAACTGTGCTTAGGCTCAGACTAAAGTGTAACAGTATTCTTCTGGTAATGATTGCTGACTCTTTGCAGCTTGACAACAATTAAATAAAACACTCAGTTGGTCTATTTGTGCATCTTTTCATGGTTCTTTTATATATGAATTTATTTATTTTCTGGTAAATGCATGCTGTAAGAATACACAGTGTTTACTAATGTGCTCTTTGGATTAATGTTCAGCAATGGCAGTGCTTTTGTATCATAGCAAACAATAGGAAAATGTGCATTTAAAAATGTTGTTACACTTTTAACCAATTAACCATCTTTTTTTTGTTTAGCCTGGGGTGGGGTAGGAGGAGGGGGTTGGGGTAATTATATGCAGGAATGGCACCAGAATTAATTGGGCTTGGGCAACCCATTCAAAGTAAATGCCAAAGCCTTCTCACCCCTATGAATCCAGTGCCTTCCCTTTTGTTGGCTCAGTGTGTGTGTGTGTGTGTGTGTGTGTGTGTACGTGTGTGTGTGTGTGTGTGTGTGTGTGTGTGTGTATAGTGTGTGTGTGTGTGTGTGTGTGTGTGTGTGTGTGTGTGTGTGTGAGTGTGTGTGTGTGTGTGTGTGTGTGTGTATGTGTGTGTGTGTGTGTGTACATTCAGGGGCAGGAAGACTGTGGGAGGCCCCAACCAGAAGGGCACTGAAGGGAAGCAAGGAAAGGGGTGTGGACTTTGGGGGGGCCCCGTCAAAGTTTTGCTGGGATGCCCCATGAATTGTAGTTACTTAAGTCTTACTTGACTTTTTAGTGCTAAAAAAAACTACAAGAGATGGTAGAGAAGCAGCCTGGAAATTTTAATTGTAAAAAATTGAAGACATGATGTTAGGCCATCATTGTTTTAGACACAAGCCATACAATTATGACATGAATTTCACTCTGTAGTCAATAGTTATGGAGCTTCCTGGGATTTTAAGTCACATGGTTCCAAGATAGAGCAGATAACATGCAGAAACTTATAGTTTCACAATGTCAAGATGTCAAGAGAGAAATGCTGGCAGTTTTAACCAATGCAAACAAGAGAGATCAAACAAGAGAGTAACAAGACAGATCATTCTGACATGCTGGTACAGATATGAAGCTAATTCTTGCCATCACATTTTAGGCCTCGTTCACATCTGGTGCGCTGAGAAACGCGTGAAAGCGCGTGGTAAAAATGCATGCGCTTGTGCACGCTTTAGTGCACATTTCTGTGCGTTGGGCTGTGCTTCTGTAAAGTACGTTTTTTTTATTGTAGCAGTTGTCAATAAGGCTTTGTTTTTATATGTAAACGTATTTTTTTTCCAATTAGGGGCAAAAAACCGCATGCACTTCTATGCGCTAAAAAAGCGCACCCATTCACTTGCATTGATGTGCGCTTTACAGCTCAGCGCACAGAAATGCATGCAATCCTACATATTTGTAACGCTGCACAGCGCAGCGCATATATGTGAATCAGCTACATTTAATTACATGGGAAAAAAATAAATACTGAATACTGAATGCTGAATGCACGGGGCAGTGCTCCGTGAAAAGCGCACAGAAACGTCCCTGATGTGAACGAGGCCCAACACATAAAGAGAAAAAAAATCAGGCTATGGAACACTATGATCAGAACTCAATGGACAGACATGCTTTTTTAGGGAAGTGGATAGCTGCACCAATAAAGTGATAATCTCATATTAAGAACTGTAGATCTACAGTGACATATCTGTAGGTTGCAATAATCTGCAACCACATATGTGACCACTAAAAACCCTTAAAATCTCAAGTTCTAAAATGTACAAGTGTTGTAAATGGTTCAGGGTCTTCTCACTTAGGTCTACCCTTTGCTCTTCTTCATTGATAACCATGATCTGTTCTTTTCTCCTGCTCAGCTTCTACTACTTACAACAAGTGATATGGGTAATGTTTTTAAAGACATTATATACTGTATATCACAGTCAAAGTAGACAGACTGTGCACAACATATATAACATGTAAAAATAAAGCATTGCATATTTTATGTTGCTTCATGTAAATGAATTGTTTTAAGTGGCAAAGAAGTCGACTCACCAAAATACAGCATGCAGGGATTTATGCAAATCGCCCAAATGCAGTTTTGCTGTAAATTTAAATAATTTATTTTACTTTGCTTCTTTATTGGAGCAAATTTGGAAAGAAAAAGCCATTACTGGAACAATGTTCCCCAGTTAATGCAGGCGTAGGAAACAAATGAATGTTAATACATTATTTAGCATGTGCCTACATATGTGTGCATGTGAGTATGGAAAAGATGGATGGATAGATCTATGGATAGGTAGACTGGAGGATGTATAGAAAGAAAGGTGGATGAGGGGATGGATGGATGGATGGATAACTGGATGGATGGATGAATGGGGTAGCGGATAGGCAGTCACTAATCGGGTAGTTAGTTGAATGGATAGAAACAAGTATAGCTATACATTTTTCTTTTTTATTCATCTAATGTTGCACAGATGTAATATCTGGACAGTAGAAATTGTTTTTAATGGCCCGGCAATTAATGATGTGCAATTCACTTGTAAGGTATATCAAAAACAGGTAAAAAAGGGCTGATGTGGAAAGAAGGGCGCAACCATAGGTGCCATGAAAAAAAAAGCCAGGATTAATGGTAATAGGCAAAAATGTGTGAACCCGGAGAAACTCAATAAAATAGTGTCTTCCAAATTTCCACCTATTGCCGCTAATCATGGATTTTGGCAGGTGTATATTAGTGTTAGGAGGGAGGGCTTATAGGTGTAACATCTGCAACCATGGCGGCTGCTGATACGCAAGCTATACCCGCAGCCGCCTTTGTTCCCTGTTCACAGGCCTTATCCGTTCCGGCGGCGTCTAGCACGCCTGGAACGGCATTGTCTATTGCTCATAGGGTCTCTGTATCGTGCGGGCGCGTGCGGAGACAGGACCTTTATGCTAGGAGAAGGCGCGTCAGTTGACCTCGGATTGGCTGATTGCTAAGGGGCGTGGCGCTAGACTCTCCTCGGCTTCTTAAGCCTTCACAGATCATTGGCAACTCGTCTGCTGTTGCGAATACACTCATGTTAGCGCTCAGACCTAGTGAGGTACCTGTTGATGATAGATGTATATGCAGTGTTTGCGATATACATCTATCTATAGTTAGTTTTTGTTACATTGTATTCTGATTACATGTGTATGATTCTGGCTACTCTCTGACCTTGCTATTGCTAAACGATTCTGTACCTCTGCCATTCTGACTTAGTTGCTGAACCTCTGCCTGATATTCACTACTCTCTTGTCTGCTGAGTTTGTACTATCCCTGCCTGCCTGTTGCCGAACCTTGCCTGTCTGACCACTCTACTCACCAGTGGGCCCTAGCCACTGGTGAGGTGCTCTTTGTTATTAGAACCCACCAGCTCCTCTGGTGAGGTTCAGATTTAGTTATATAGCCCCAGTGACTGATAGTACCTTGCCAGCTCCTCTGGCAAGGTATAGTTAAACTATTCAGTCATTTGTGCTGACAGTACCTTACCAGCTCCTCTGGTAAGGTTTAGCCAAACTTCTTTGATTCTCTTATTGTTAGTACTTTACCAGCTCCTCTGGTAAAGGTCTATTGTTTATATTATTGTTGGTAGACCCTCTAGCTCCTCTGGAGAGATCTATACTGTTGCACCAAACACTACACCTTACTCTCTGCAAGCTATACTTGTATTATTATCAATTAATAAACACTGCGCCACAGTTCCAATTTTTAGCATAAACCTAATTGCACCAGAGTCAGAGATCGCTACAGAAAGTCCAGTTCAGGAATACTTCATACACAAAAATACTGCTGCGCTCCTCAGACTTGTGCCATCAACTGTTGGGTATAATGATTTTATCCTTGACCTGCAATGAAAGCTTCACATAGGTGAAAATTTCCCTCCGTGTTCAGTGACCTCGAGACGTACATACGGAAGCAAGCTGACCGGCCGGTCGGGAATAAGCAGTACGTTTGAGCGGCATATACCCTGCGGTTAGAGGGAGGATCAGGAGCGGCACTAGCGCGGACATCCATCCCGAATATAGGCGAATGGGCACTGGCAGAGGACATTGTTACATGCGATCTTGACACCGGGACGCGTAAGTGCAATTGTAGATGCGCCCGGAGCTTGTGGATGACAGTATTACGCTATGTATTTTTTATATGTTTTTTATGGAGCTGCTTTTATTGGAATAAATGAAGACTTATGGCGATTTGGTGTTGTTGGCATTTGACTGGTAGTGAGCCAAAGTGATTTCTCCACCTGCAATCTGAGGTGGGCTACATCTGGTGAGCGTTTTGGCATACATTTGCTGGGGATTGGCACGGAATGAGCACTGAGTGAGAGCACTGAACACGGAGGGAAATTTTCACCTGGTGGAACTTGAGTGTGAATTGAAGAGATATGTTTAATGTGATAGAACGGTATCACCCTATGTGAAGCTTTCATTGCAGGTCAAGGATAAAATCATTATACCCAACAGTTGACGGCACAAGTCTGAGGAGCGCAGCAGTATTTTTGTGTATGAAGTATACTTGAATTATTGGTGATACTGCAGATCACCACATAATCAGGTATAGCATCTGTATTATTGGTAATTCTGCAGATCACAAATAATCAGTCGCCTGAGTTGCAGCACCCAATCATTACTATAGGTTAGGGTTATGCATCACCAAGGGGCGACAAAGGGTTAGGCACCACCAAAGAAGGTTAAGGGTTAGATACCACCGGGAGGGGGTTGTTAGTGGTTAAGCATTAGTAGAGAGAGGGTGAAGGGGGTTAGGCATGGTTAGAGGGAGGGTTAAGGGCAGGGCCGGATTTGTACTTTCCAGTGCCCTAGGCCTGCTGTCACCAAGTGCCCCCCCCCAACAAAAAAAATATATATTTTGTCCAACACTCTGACTAGCGATCATTGGTTTGAATGGGCTCATTTCAGTTGTGCTGCTCTGCCCCCCATTCAACAAATAATTCCTGTAATTTGCTCTCCTGCCCGAATGTGCACAGCAGCCGATAGTGTTCTGGGCATGCATACTTGAGAAATTACGCTGATGTATGATCGGTACTTGTCAAGAATGCATAACACTGTACTGGCCATAAGCAGGAGCAAGAAATTACAGGGAGCGCGAGTGGCCAGAGCATGCGCTGCTTCTTTGTCCTCTGTGCGACTGGCTGCAGTCGGAGCCACAAACAGGTGGCAGGGCAGTGCAATGGAGAGAAGCCCATCCAAAACAGAGAACAGGTAAGTAGCAAACATCCTGTCAAGACCCACTTTGGATGTTCTGTTGTAATTAGAGTGGACCTGAAATCAGAACTTCTTCTCTGTTCTAAAAGATACGCAACAACATAACCTTTAAATAAAAACATTTCTTTTTTACAGCTGATACAAATCCTGCAATAAATCTGCAGTGTGTCTACTTCCTTCTTTTATGGAAGCAGACATATATTTAACATCCTGTGCTTTCAAATGAGCTTAGATGTTGTGGCAGTCAGGTGACACAGTGTAGAGATAAATTACAACTTGTGATTAGACACAGAGGAGGGGGAATTAGATAGGCTCTCTAAATACATACATGGTACATTTCTCTGTTTTCCTTCTGTCCTGTGCAAGAGTTCAGCTCCACTTTAAAGCATCTGAATGACATCTATTTATATTTGCTGAAAAATCTATGCATCTCTTTTGAATGTTGAATGTACATATAGTGTTGTGCTCTAACATATTGACAGTTCTAACATATTGACAGTATACAGCAACAAAGTATGAAGAAGGCTTATTAGCAGAAAGCTTACTCTTTTTCTTTTAATCCAATAAATGGTATCATCTTGATTCAAAACTTTCTGCTTTCGCTGATGGCTAAGAGGGTACAATGCTCTACTGCTACAGGAAAGTATAAGGATGCCAAACCATACACACTAGCATAGAGGTAGTAACAGCTCAGGTGTCCTTTAAAGTGACAGTTTAGCAATGAGAGGGAAACTAACAGCATTTTTATTCCTGCAGTTCTCATAGATGGTTGGAGATGAAGGACAGAAAATGAGCCAGGAAAGAGTTAACTGAAGCAGACAAGAGATCACTGCTAGCTAGGAAAAAAAAAGAGAAAGTCATAAATTAGGGTTAGATAATGTAATTAACAACTGCTGGGGTCAGTGTCACAGCTATAAAAGTGGTGAAGAAACTAGCAGAGCTCACTGATGTTTGTGAATGCCTGCATTAAAACTCAGCAGAACTTAGTTCTATCTGCTATGTAATGTAAATCTCTGGTATTTCTCACATCATCTGTATGTCCATCATACAGAGGAATGGATTATCAGGTGACAGTTATGATTGATCCTGATTGTTATAACACACCAGGAAATGTGAGAGAGAGAAGCAGGGATTGGGGAACTCTGGAATGCAGCTATTAGTGCGGAGCAGGGCGCTGGCTGGCTGCGCAGCGGGACCAGAAGAGATGATTTACTTTGACATATGACCTCTTCTCTCTCCAAGTCATGCCGCCCTTCTTATCTTATCTGATTTTATCACCCTAGGCCATGGCCTTTCTGTCTTCCTCAGAAATCCGGCCCTGGTTAAGGGTTAGGCATGGGTAGAGGAAGGGCTCTGTGTGAGAGTAGGGCTAGCTTATGATCATAGTATAATATTAGTAAATATTACCAATATTTTACTATCAGATGAAAGTAATAGAATATCAGTAATTTTACCGATATTCGACTAGCGGCAATATCTGGCACCCTTTTTTCCAGGCACCTTTATTACATGTACTCAGGTATATCAACAGGGCTGATCATCCAATTCTTAAAATGGTCAACAGTCCAAAAGCTTTGTCTCTTTCATAAAATGAAGTCTACATTCTTTTCACTGAATCATCTCCCTCAATTCAAAACTGACCCTTAATAATACGAGGGTGAACAACCTGTAGGCATTCTTACCCGCTTACCACTAATGCACCACTAATGTGCTTATCTTATGAGATGTAATAGGAGCAGAGGTCTCATTCCATAAACAGTGTATGTTGTAGGTGTAATGTGACAAAACACTTTCGCTTTGCGTTTTGTACAAAAGCGGAGGGCAGAGCACTTTCTAATAAAGGGTAAAAAAACAAAAGAAAATATCCTTGATTGTCCATTGGCTACATGAACTGCGGTTGTAAATACTAGCAATAAAGGTCATAACTGGAAAGGGCAATCAGCTAAGCTTTTTTTAAATGCATTTCTTTTTAGTATCACTAAATTAGAATGTTCTATTGCTCAGTAGCATGAGATGAAGCAATTAAAAGAAAACTCCACCTTTATTAGAAAAACCTAAAACCAAGTTTTTACTATTTTACTGTACCTAATGCCAGGGGCACACCACACTTTATTAGTGCCATATATGTTATGTCGGATTGGAGGAAGATCTTATGTTTTGCTGTCTTATTGTGATTCTGTGCTTTGTAGTTTTCTAGCTGCAAAAAGCTGCAATTTAGTTTTCACAGTCTTGAGACAAACTTTCTGTACATCTCCAGAGTTTAGAAAAATGTTTTGTTTTGTTTCTGTTTATTACCCAATTTTGCATTTGCTATTTTTTCAGTTTTTTTGTTCCTCTCAAGATTGTTTTCATTTACAAATGTGTCTTGCTTTAATGGCTGGACTGTGACACAGATTAGTGGTGTATTTCTTTTCCACACAGAAACCAAAACATTTATGTTGCCTTGATTTTTTTTTTTTTAGGGAGAAACCACAATATTGCTCTGAATCCAACCTACCCCTTCATTATTTACATGTTGCTGGTGCTATGGCAAAATTCAAATTGCATATAGAGACACTGAGTGGCTGAAAGTGTGCAAAATGGCTTATTGAGAAAGTTGTACATAACTGTAATGAATAGCGTAGATGCCACCGCGGAAGCAAGCGGCATGGCGGCTGTCTCCGTGTTTCAGCCAGAGGCTGCCCCCGCGCGGCAGTGTGGTGTTGCTTTGCCTGGTCCTTCTAGTTCACATAGATGGAGAGCTACGCGCGCGCGCCAGGCGACAGGACCTTTATGCTGCTAGAAGGGTAGTCAGCTGATCAGGCTGATCAGCTGACTCCAGCTATGCTCTGGGTTGGCTGGGTGACTGGGGCGGCGCTGTGAAGCGTTGTTAGTATATATAGGGCTTGCCTGTCACTTGCATGCTGTCTGCTGTTGCGAACAGTTACGTGTTAGCGCTCAGACCAGAGTCAGATCCCACAGTGTGTTAGAACCAGCCTGAGCTGGGAATTCACACTGAGTCAGATTCCTTTGATAGCTAAAGTACTATTGCTTTATTACTGTTTATGTGTTAGACTAGTTCCAGGGTGTTGTGACCAAGGACCTCACACCTAAGTCTAGAACTGTTACACATTATTGTTACCTGTTATGACCTTTTGGCTTTCCTGACTATTGTCCTGTCTGCTGATTCGGTACTTCTGCCTATCTGATTATCTGTTGCCAACATTGCCTGTACATGGATACCGAATCAGTCTTTCGCTTCTGTACTTTGTCTGTCAGTGTATTGCCGACCTGGCTTGTCTGACCTTCCTGGCTGTCACCTAGCTCTTGGGTGAACAGCCTTACTGTACACCTGTGACACCTGCTCTTCAGGTGGTTACTTGCTGCTATCTCAGTCCTATGGACACCAGCTCCTCTGGTAGCCATCAGGCAGCATAGTCAGTGGATCCCTACCTCTCTAGGTCCACTGGCTGCAGTACAGTCTGATTCCCTGCCTCTCAGGGAATCCTTGGCTGCAGTACAGTCTGATTCCTTGCTCATCAAGGAATCTCTAACTGCAGACCAATCTTCACCATATCTTTCAAAACAGTGGTCCCTGCCCCTCAGGTGTCCACTGGCTGCAGTACAGTCTGATTCCCTGCCTCTCAGGGAATCCTTGACTGCAGTAGTGTCTGTATCTCCCGCTTCTCGGGAGATAACTCCTCAGGGTACTGTTGCACCAAACACAATACTACATTGGGTGTCCTTTGTCTAGCTATACTAGTATTATTGGTGATTCTGCAGATCACCATATAATCAGGTATAGTATCTGTATTATTGATGATACTGCAGATCACCAATAATCAGAAAAATCTGTGTTGCTGACACCAATCGTTACAATAATCTAGTTCAGGCCTGGGCAAATTTGTGCGGCCCAGGCCACATGCTGCAGACCACGGGCAGCATTCTTCCCTCCTCCCCCCTCCCTGCAGAGTCACAAACGGGCAGTAGCTAGGGTAGACTTAAAACTCACCTTATTGTAGAGGCACGTCTCCATGACAACAGTGCCATCACATGACATCGACATGTGCCAGCATATTGCACCCTGGCACCCAGCGTGTAATGCGCTGGCACGTCCCGACATCATGTCATGTGATGCCCTGTTGACATGGAGATGCGACGCTGGATGACATCAGGTGAATTTTAAGTCTCCCCTAGCTACCGCCACTCCGACTCTGCAGGGAGGGGAGGGTGTTGAGAGGGATCCGGCCGCCTGTCGGCGGGTAGCAGTAACAGTGCAAACAGTTTGCAAGTAGTTTGCCCAGCACTAAACTGGTTACTTAGCACTTACACCTTCTAGCTAACTGTTCAGAAATGTTGAAATTATCTCAAGCCTCATACGCAAGCTAGATCATATTCATCTGAGGTCATCATTTGCACACCATCTCGGCCCAAAATATAGTGTGTGTACAGCAGCCCTTTGATATCATGTAATGATCTATCCCACTAGATTGGTTAACATTGAGCAGCCATCCCTCCTCTCCTCTCCCATGACAGTGTATGCTGAGTGTTTACACTGATTGTTAAGGGTGACATAAATCCAACATGTGTGCAGGGCTTTATATAGTTCAGTTTTTAGACAAGAATACAGAGTTGTCATGGATGCAGGGCACATCCAGAGCTTCCTGAAAATAAAAACCATGAAGGTCTCTGCGACGAAGCAGGTGGTGTCGGTGCTCAGCACTCAGCGACGAGCGCTGAAACTAGGCGCCACTGTAGCTGTAATGCTATACTGTGCAGGGCGAAAAGGGGTAATTCTGGGTTCTGCCGATTGCCAGACCCCAAATTACATCTACCTCTAAATTGCGACAACTCTGAGGGGAATAGTATTTTACACCACCAGAGATTTGAGTGTCAGCAGGGTGTGCCGTCATGCTTTTCTGCTTCGGCAGAAAAGGATCAAGATGAAATTTGGCCCAAAGCAAGAAGCTACTAGCCACACAAGGGGGTTTGGATGTCAAGAGAGGGCCCAATGGTAATTTTGCTGAGGGGTCTCATGGGTTGTTGCTGCACCCCACCTCAAACTGACAATCTTTCAGCCAGAAACATTTTCACCGATGTGCTCCTCTGGTTGATAAGGCAGTGTGCTGTTGTTGTTTTACTACTTGCAATTATGCATATTTGAAGCTCTGAAGGACCACATGAAATGGCAAGGAGGGCCACATTCAGCCTGCGGGCCTTGTATTAATTTGCTGTTAAGAGTGCTATAATTGGAGAACTATACCTTATGAGATTTCCTGCTGGGTTCCCTAAACTAGACTAGCTCCAACCTTGCTGCCTGTATTTCTTCAGCTACAGTTTCTGTATATTTGTGCCTATGTAAGGGTAGTAGCCATCCAAGGAAGAAAAGCTCTGTTTCCACATGCAGATATCTGTCTCACAGCAAATAATGGATCGGATTAATTTATTTTCTTATTATGGAGCAGTTTAGTCATCAACAAGGGCTTGTTGTGGAAAGCTAAGCGTTTTAAAGATTGAGTCATATGTTCCAGAAACAATATTGCGACAAATAAATGCATAGAAGCTTTGCTAGGAGGGAACAGTGGATTTGCATCCAATACAGTGAGGAAAAACAGACAGAATGAATTAAATATTATTTTTGCAGGCGTATAATACTGTTGCATTTAATGGGGTGTGAGTTGTGTTGTTCTTTTCTGGTGCCTCCGTAATGAATAGTGCCTTGTCCTTTGATTCAGCTCCACTGCTCCCATATAAATCATGATTTGGCGCAGATTGGAGAGGTCATCTAACCACCCCTTGTTGTATGCCATCTGGACTCTATTATGCGGTGGGAGGTTACCCTCCGTATCACCTCATGATGCAGGATGGGAATATGAAAGGCTATTAACCACTTTCTGTCAGAGAGAGCCAGCACCGTGTAAATACACACCTGTCAGAGCCAATGATCCAAATGAGAGTCTATGCCACAGAATGATGCTAAGGTAGGCCTATTCTGATTTAAATAGATGGGATACCTCTGCTCTGCTGTGGAGAAAACCTATGCAATAAATACTGTAGTGTTATAGAAAATGTCATGTGCAATATTTACATACACCTAACTCTATTAACTATATATTAAATGTATGTCCATCAGCCTGTTCAGCAATATGCAAGTGAATATTAAAAAGTTCTGGTAACAGCAGTGTTCAGGCACATTTACATGGAATGCAGTGAACACAAATTACACTTACCAGGATTAATGCTAATTACATAGCCTTTTAAATATTTTGAGTGAGGCTACTTTCACAGTTCTTTATAAAAACAGGAGCGCCATGGAACGGGAAAGTTGTGCCGCATGTTATAAGCACATTGCATCACGTACAATGAAGGGCTTATAGTCAATGAAAACGTACTTTTCACTGTCACTGTTATTGCGCGTGTTGTCAGGTAAAACACTGCTTGCAGTGCGTTGGGATGCTGCACACCGTTAAACTGCACCAGCTGCATTGTGTGAACGATGTCACATAGGGGGTACATTGCCCTGAAACAGTCCAAGTGGCAATGCGGCCATTATGTCGCACTGAAACCCCCAACTCTGAATGTAGCCTAACTCGTGTTCTATATGCACCACTTATGTTTCATGTTACACAAGCAATGTAAATGTTGTCTATATAACATGCGTTATGCAAATTAAGTGGCGGGTTAAAGGGAAGATTCGCGCTGCTTAAAAAAAAACAAGCTGCACTTACCTGGGGCTTCTTCCAGCTCCTGGCAGTCGATCGGTGCCCTCGGCGCAGCTCCTCTCCCTCCAGGCGTCCAGTGGTGAAGAAGCCAACCTCACCAGGTTGGCTTCCGGGTCAGCGTCATGTGCGTTCCACGGCGCGGGTCACGTGGTGTACGTGACGTCATCGGATCTCTACTGCGCAAGCGCAGTAGTTCTGCGCCTGCGCAGTAGAGACCTGATGACGTCTCTACGCCACGTGACCCCCCGGCGTGGAGCGCACGGGAGCCGACCTGGACGCCCGGAGGTAGAGGATCTGCACCAATCGACTGCCAGGAGCTGGAAGAAGGCCCAGGTAAGTGCAGTTTGTTTTTTTAAGCAGCGTGAACCGTGAACCTTCCCTTTAAGCAATTTGTGTAAATCCTGGTGAAAGTTAAGGTGCATACACAGCCTGCTCATGTTAAGTAGGGTTATGTGTAGGTACCCCACAGTGTGAGATCTGCGATGTTGTTAAAATATCCTAAACTGCCATTTTAATGCAGCTCTGCTTTGTGCCATTATAACCTCTTACAACTAGCGCAAACAAACTACATTTTTTTTTACTTTTTGAACTGCTTGACGAACGATCAATTCAGCTATCCATGGGAAAGAGGCTTTACAATAGCCTTTGCTTGAAGAGAATGAATCACTAAATTACAGTGTACAAGAATACCAGCAAGAGATGTCCTTTGATGAAATTTTTGCATTTTGGTCAAATTAGTTGGCAGAGTAAGAAACCATAAGTGCTGAGTGGAACCACGAGTGCCAGGATTCCCAAGATTGGTGTTGGTGGATTCAGCATTTCAATTCAGATAATAATTGTTACCTTGCAGTAGTAACTATAAATCATGGGGCCCTCAGCAAAACATTGGTGCCCTCCCCCCAATGTTTGTACCCTTTCCCTTGCCAACCCTCTGTGACCCTCTTAGCCATGGGCCCATATTGCAAGAGTCAAAAAACAAGTTTGGGCATCATAATCTTCACACCTATAACAAATGTAGTTCCAAAAACACCTAATCTGAAGGCTGGACCAATTATCAGGGTGATTGAAGAAGTAGTTGGGGGCCCCCTTACAGATTGTAAATATATAGTCGGGTATGACCCTTTATGTAGTGACGGGCTAAAACACAGTCCTCTTAATGGGTGGTCCACCTCATCCACTTCAACATCTATTTCTTTAGAAAAAATGACTTATACAAAAAATGCTGTTTATTCTGTAAGATTTTCAAAAATCTTTGAAAAACTTTATTGGCACATATACAAAAATCTTGTTAAAGACTTTTTAAATCCACAAAATTCATAAAGAGCAATAGTACATCTAAGAAACTATTCATAGAAACGACAGGTACTGTGGTCTGGCTTGGCTTGATGAATGGTTGTAACTTTACAGGCATACCTTTAAACGTACAGGCGTGCCTTCAAACGTACGCTTGTAAACTTACAACCATTCACTAAGCCTAGCCAGACCACAGTACCTGTCGGTTCTATGAATGACCCCCTTACAGCTCACAGGGGCTGCTCCCCTGTAGTTATGTCCCTGACTCCTCATTCCACTGAAATTAACATAATAAGATACATTCGCAGATTCAGTGTGTCCACCGGCATTTATTACAGCACATCATTTTGTGCTGATGGAATGGCCAAAGCAATCTCCTCCTAGAGGCTGGACCCTGGGAAAAGAGGCTCTCAGTCGCTTAACTTGCAGCACTCACCATTTTATCTTGTTGCATTGAGTTATTGGTGTAGTAAGATTCAATGAAGGAACACTAAACAATGCTGGGCTTAATAGTAATGTTAGCTGAGCTGCACTCATGGCAAAAGTTGAAATTGCATACCAACTTTCATATTTAGCCCTTTTTCATTTTATATTGTAAAGCATCTGTTTATTCTGTAAGCCTTTTCTCTTTTTTTTCTTGTAAATAATGAAAGCTCTGCTTTTTTAGTAATAGTAAATAATTTAAAATCATTTAGTCAGTCCTGCGGATAGAAAAGTATTAAATCTTGCCTCTGGAAATTCTACTGTAATGTGTTTACAAACATTGGTTTCCACTGTTACAAAGTAAGATAATGGGTGGTGTAGCAGGCATTGCTTAGAATAGGTCAGTAGGGTCAGAACACAATGGCTTTGCTTATCTAAGGTGTGTGTTGTATTTCCATTTAAAATACATGCAGTGGCAGATAAACTATGTGCGTTTAGGGAAATAAATCACAGTTTGGTTAATATGGCCCTGTAACACTTCCCCTTTTCAAATGGCTGGTGCTCAATTTACTAACCAAAACAATATGGGTCATAAAGTAAGCAAATCTAATTACAGGAGGTGGATGAGAGGACATTCACAACAGTTACTGAAAAGAATCTGTACTCTACAATTCTTACAATAAAAAGCATACCTTTCTATTCATTATGTTCTCCTGGGTCTCTTTGCTGTTCCTGCCACTCCCTGCTGCGATCCTGGCTTGTAATTGCCAGTTTTGGGCAGTGTTTACAAACAAAAAACATGGCTGCTAACCAGCATGTGATAGGCTGAGAGAAGTTCAGTCTGTGACTCATACAGAGCCTGGAGGGGGCTTGGAGAGGGTGTGTATAACTTCTATCTATGACAGCAGATCAGCAAATTCCTGCCTGAGCCGACAAAGCTGACAAAGGAAAGAAGATTAGATTATATAACAGAGATAATACAGCCACTGTACAACTAGGAAAGGCTGCAGTAAGACAGACCACATTAGAACAGGTATAGGAACTTCTAGGATAGAAGAAATAAGGCTGAAAATTGTGTTACAGAGTCTCTTTAAAGGTTTGGTTAACAGATTTAGTTTAGGCTAAGATATACATATAGTACTGATGTATATAGTGTAAAATATACATCTGCAAATCTTTGCAACTCAGCAATAAAAGATACAATCATTTCAGCCTCACAATGTGCAAGTGAATGCAGAGTGACTTGATGTGGAGAGTGGGGGAGTGAAATGTAAATGAGGGAGAAGGAAAACTTCTCACTGTGCCTCTATTCCAATGACTGTTAATGGACCTCTGGGGGAGCTGCCAGATAACACAGGAGCACAGCTTGCAAATACAGATAAGCTACCCTGATTTGTGGCTTAAGCTTTCAGCAGACAATTTATTTAGAGGCTTGCAAGTGCTCCAGGCCAATTTATTTTGGCACATTATTTTTCTTATTTGTTACATTTCCCTGCTTCTAATTAGTACTGTTGTAATGTGTATTTATGGCCACTTGTCACTAGGGGCAGTGTGAAAAAATAACAGAGGACTTCGGCTTTCAGTTTCTATATTTTCTGCCAGTAGAGATAGATCAAAGCATTCTAAGAATTTACAGCACAGGGAGTTCTGCCGACTGAGGTCAAAAGCAGCGCACTTATCTCAAATGAGGTAACTATACTGAAGCTGCTAATGGGTTAATGCTCTATATTGGCGTTATGCATTATTCATATGTTCCTCAAAAAGCTGTAAAGATTAGGTGGATGTTCCTGCAGTGAGAGTACTCCACCCATATCTCTGGCCAAGATGCCAGACAAGGCCAGCTAGCTAGACATAAGTGGTGCCACTCATAATGCTGAATGTTCTAACAAACTGGACTGGAAATGCTTATTATCTATAAAAAAAAAAATCATAAGTGAACTTTTTTTTTATTTTTTTTTTCCCAGCTGCCATTATATTTCTTTAATATCAGTGTAACAACACCTCGGGCTGTTATCAGCATGATGTCTGGAGAGCTGTGTTCATTTACAAATGAAATAACATTTCTCTGCAAAATGGTGGAATGCATGGCAGCACACAATACTGTGAATGAGCTCCGAGGGTTAGCTGTTAAGTTATGCTGATTATGTTTATTAGCTGGTTGGTGGCTACTGGTACAGTTACAGCTTAGGTTCATGTTGAAGTTTTAGTTTTCCAGTATAATAATTGCCATTCTAAAACATCATCAAACCCATTTAGTAAGATATTGTAATGTGAGGGGTCTTACCAGGCTATTAAGCACACCGTAGTTTAGAAATTATTATATGCAGCTTCATGGCAGGATTCCCTGCTGTGTATGTGTGCCTGTTGTGGCCCCCTCATTTTTTGCTTTGCAATACATCTGATGGTTTAAAATACACCTGTGCCTTTTCAATACAAGCCAAACTGGAATTATTGATGCAACAGATTCATATTTAGCATTAGGAAAATCTGGATTACAGATGGTCAATGAGATGCTAATTTTCTGAGATGATGCAAAATTGTATTGCAAATTGCATGCAGTTTCAGATGCAAGTAGTACCAATTTTAAAAGGGCCATTTCCAAGTTGCATGCATGCAACTAATAACAAATTAGCATCAATGCAGAAAACATTTCATAGACCATCTGCAGGGATTGGACACATTACTGATTATTTGAACACTGCAGTGAAATGCACTGCAGTGTTCAGATTACCCCAAATATTCTATTTACTAAGGCTGGAGAAAAGTGGAGTTCAGAGACAAATCTGTGCTGTTGAACTGGGTTTAGTACAAATTGTAATTGGCATAAGTTTAAAACTCTCAACTAAGTCAGATCATCACATATTAAGTATTGCTGAAGGGTTAGTGAACTAGTGCTTACATTAACCCATTCGCGTTCCGTCGTTTTTACTTGAGAAATGTTCACCTCCCATTCATTAGCCTATAACTTTATCACTACTTATCACAATGAACTGATCTATATCTTGTTTTTTCCGCCACCAATTAGACTTTCTTTGGGGGGTACATTTTGCTAAGAGCCACTTTACTGTAAATGTATTTTAACAGGAAGAATAAGAAAAAAACGGAAAAAATTCATTATTTCTCAGTTTTCAGCCATTATAGTTTTAAAATAGTACATGTCTCCATAATTAAAACTCACGTATTGTATTTGCCCATATGTCCCGGTTATTACACCGTTAAAATTATTGTGACAATATTTTATTTGGAAATAAAGGTGCATTTTTTCCGTTTTGCATCTATCACTATTTACAAGTTTAAAATAAAAAAAATATAGAAGTATTTCATCTTTACATTGATATTTAAAAAGTTTAGACCCTTATGTAATTATTTACACGTTTTTTTGTTTTTTATTGTAATGTTTTTTTTTTATATTAAACATTTTATTTGGGTAGTTTTGGGAGGGTGGGATGTAAACATGTGATTTATAATGTAAATGTGTGTTTGAATTTAATTTTTTTTACTTTTAGTTGTAGTTTTCCTTTCGGCCACAAGATGGTGGCCATGAGTTTCTTTACATGAGGTCACTCTAAGCGTAACACACGCTTAGAGCGACGTATGGGGTACGTTACAGCCAGAAAAAGAGAGAAGCTGTCGCTTTTTCAGCGGGGGAGAGGAATCAGTGATCGGGCACCATAGCCCGATACACTGATTGCCTGGCTAACGAACCGCGGGCCGGGAGTGCGCGTGCATGCGCGCGATCGGCCACGGGAGCACGCGGTAGCGCGCATGGTTCCTGGATGTAGTTTCTACGTCCAGGAACCAAAATAGGTTAATGCAGTACATGCGCACACCTCCAGTGAAACTTTTTTAAAGAGTAAACATATTATTTGGTATAAAGGAATTCAAACAAAAAATCTACTTTCCAAGGCTAAAAGATTAGCTTGTACACTTGTAAGAAGAGAAAAGTAAACAAAGTTGTTTGTTTTTTTAGGCTAGATTCACAGAAGGATGTTCCGTTAAAGTCGCAACATTACAATGCAACAAAAAAGTGGTAACGGAGATTAACGCTGCATTACCATTACATAAATTAGGTACAGTAAAGCATACAGTCAATGAAAAATATGCTTTCCTGTAGCTGGTAACTGCAGCAATGCATTACCATACTGTCACATGTTACAATGCAACGCTAACTTCGGACTGTGAATGTTGCTTAAGCTTTTAATTGCATTGCGGTAAGCTGCGTTATTAAAACAATTTAAAAGTAGCACTTCATTCAAGAGTACTACTAACTGCAGATCGGGGTTTAGTCTGATCCAAACTGTATATGTTCCTGGAATAATGCACTTTTATGGTCTTTTCATGCAAATTACATTATAATGGCTATGAGATCATTATATATATATATATATATATATATATATATATATATATATATATATATATATATAACCCCTTAATAGAAGACAAGTGCAGTGATGAAGTTATTAATCCAGATGCAAAAGCCAGGTGCAGAAATGCAGTAGCCAAACCAATCGGTATTTGAATGGCCATGGAATAGCAACCAATAATATCCTCCATCCATGCAGACTGGGTGCAGTGTAGGTGATGGCATACACATAGATACCCCTGCAGTGATGGACAGCATATGCAGTGCTTTGTAATGCTTACAATAATCATGCACATGGGACCAGCAGCAATCATGGGAGTCTATGAAGGTGCATGCATTAATTTTATTGGCTGTATTTGAGGAATAAAACCTTTGCAAGCAAAATACCAGGATCAGTTATCTCCTAAGTGGTATAAAAGAGTCCACCAGAAAAAGTTCTCTTGTGCAGAGGTCCACTTTGATTTCAATAGATATTGGTCAACCAGCAAAAGTAGCCAATGTCATGTGTATGGCCAAATATATAATCAGTAGTATAACTGCCCACCAGAGAAGCCTCTCTTATGCAGAAATCCACTGGATGGTTTGCCATAGAAAACATTCATGTGCATTGCACTCTGCCCCAGTGTGAATTAAAAGCTATAAAACAAAATAAGGTTTTATTAAATTTGGCATAAATAATGACGGGTACCAATTATTTGTATCGGTTTCCAGCTGTTTTTAGAGACAGTTGCTGGCTCTTGTTATTTTTGATCGAATAGTACCAATAACTTTGTACATATTTGTATGCTGGAACACACAACGGTTCTGCCAGTGGCGGACAAATCCAACAGTGGGCCCCTGTGCAGAATAAATAAAGGGGCCACATGTGAGTGCCCATAATCATATCAGATTATGGTTGGATCCTAATAATGTAGATAACATAAAAGTACATGAATCCTGGTTACATTCTGTAGCTGCTGTGTTAATGAGGCACACATTTCATACTTGTGCATGACTGGTCCACAAGCAACTATCACTGTTCCTCCTGGGTTTCAGAGAGAAATACACAGAGAAGAGCCTACAGAATAATCCTACCCTAACTGTGGTGCAGCGGTATGGTTTTTAGAGGGCATGGGGAACCTGTGCGGCTGCTCGGCCTGCACGGGCATATGACTGCCTCTGGGTTCTGCTGTTCTCCACCCTTAGTAAAGCAGCCCAAAGTACCTGTAGCTTGATGATTTCTCTGTTGACTAAATGTATCAAGCTCCATTGACTGCAATAGAATAGTTGGGTTATGTAAGCAGAAAGAGGACTCAGAGCAGCTGTCAGTTTACAGTGTGGGTATTGGTTAAGGTTCTCTTTTTTCCAGAGTGGTATTGGCTAAATGACATCAGAATGAAGTTATCACTTGCAGAAGCACTCCTGAATCTGGGGACTTACAACAAGCTGGAGTTTTCAGCTTCCAGTTTGTGAGTTTTTACCGAATCCACTAGGATCTGAGCTATCAGCATAAGTGCCAAACCAATATTGGCAACAGAAATGTATTCATATGCAGCCTACTGGTGCAGAAACTTCATGTGCTTTTGTGCTGAGGTTTCCACATCAAAAGCAGACAGAGCAATTTGCAGAAACCAAAAATCAACATATCACGGGAGATGTGTTTGTAAGCACACAATGATTTGCCTTTATGCAAGAACAACTACATGTTTATGAATAAGTAATTTGATGATTCATGATTGGGTTTTATTGCATAGTTACTTTTTATACCATTATCTATTACATGCTGCTTGCAATAAATCCTAGTTTTTGTTTTAGTTTTGGATAGTGTGTAAAGGAGTTAAATCTTTTTTGTGGTTCTTTTGCATTCATGGTCCTCATTTGGAAAAATGTGCATTATTTCTTGTAGTGACAGAAAGTGAAAGTGAAATTCTTAGATATGGAGATAACTATCTATCTATTGATATCAGTGCTTTTCCTGTAGCTACTAGCCAGTGTCTTTCCTTATACACAAAAAAGAAAACAGGGCAATAAGTATATTACCTACTCTAGCACCAAGTCTGCTCCTGTTCTGCTGTCTCTTACCTCCATGCTGATCTTGTTGCATACTGTATGTCATCAGACACATGAGAACCCTCAGGAGCAATATGAAGAATGCTAAAAGTATGTGGCTAGCTGCACTAAAGAGGAGTGGACCTGACAATGTAGTAGTCAATTTATCTATTGCACCACTGGAGTAGTCAGCATGGTAGCATAGTGCGAGATGCATTCTGGTAACGCTTTACTCCTACATTTTTTGGCTGTTGGTTGTTTGGCTGTGCTGGTTTTGAGGTGGGGTGCATGGCCACAAGATACCCTCGCAGCTCACTTATGCATGCAGAAATGTCTCCGCAACGCAAAAGTAACACGTGGTCGGAACAGAACAGAATTTGTGAAAGATGGAACCGCCTCGTTGATGGGGTCGTTCTTTCATACAGGGACTTAGATCAATGAATGGGAACTGTGTTCCCATTCATTGATCTCCAGGGTGACTGGGGCGGCGGGAGCGAGCGTGATCGTGCGCACCAGGGCTGAGCAGCAGTGCAGGCTAAAATGGTTAAGTTAAACTATCCCTTTTTCCTGAAACTATCTTTTAAAATGCATCTTCAGTTTGCTTTCTGTTCTATAAAGGTGTATTCAGACGGAATGCTCATTTGTACAGCCCATTATGTTACCTTGGTGGACAGAAGTATTCCACCAGAAAGGGCGGCATGGAATCTGAGTGGCTCTTGGACAACATCAAATTCTATAGGGCTGTGGGTCTAGACTCAGCCCCAATAGTAATTTAGGCATCTGGCAAACAACCTGAGCATTTAGTTAACAGCATAAATGTGCACTCATTTCAGCCTAGTCCATTTGTTCCCAGACAGGTGGGGTTGCTTAGTGAGTAAAAGGAATGGGCAATGTATGACCATGTTAATCACGGATTTGAATCTATTTTGAAGTTGGGTCCAAGGCAAATGGAAAGATCATCACAACAGTGACATGCTAGCAAGACCTACTGTAATTCTACATTTAAAATGTGTGTTATTTTTTTTTGACAATTTTAAATGCATAAAATCATACTTTAAAAAACAAAACAAAACATGTTTTGTGGCTAAAACCATTTTAACTGTGGATCTCTCTCACTTTGTGACAGATCTCACACAAGTCCTGCCTTAAGCTATATTAGAATGAAATGCCAGTGAATGAAATGCATTAATAGACCAGCTCTTCCCTTAACATCGGGTTAAATTCCTGCTACCCATTTCTCATTGCCTTGCCAAGCCCTCACATAGATTACATAGTGAAGAATTCCCTCTATAAACCTTTTAACAATAGATGTTCTGTTCCCCAATGGGACTCTCTAATTAAAGATCATCCTTCATTTTTTCCTTACAAATGAAGTTTCAATTTGAATAGCAGTGAAACATATTAATCACCATAGACTGACTTGAATGAGTCTGCTGTTTTCCCTCTTGTGTTACTAACGATTTTTATCGCCTATCAAAACGTTTGCATAATGGCAGAATGATGGAAGTGTGTGGTGTGAAATGTGAGCAGTGGAGCCAAGAGGCCGGAATGCTGCCATCATTTATCCTAAAGCCACATTAACCCATGGAATACATTTGAAAAAGGACATTATTATGAAAGATAATTCAGCTTAAAGATTTCATAGGTGCTAGAAGATCTTTTTTTTTTCAGAACTTCTCTACTGTACTATTAGAAGGAGGATACTTAGGGAAACCACAGTGAGAAACTAGTGGCAAATATAGAACTCTGGTCTACTCTTGATTTACATAGAGCTATACAGACTGAGACCACCTGCAGCCTGATCTGGGGTGAGTAGCCAACCTGGTCTTGACTAATTAGTAGCCAGCAGCCATCCTCTGTGAACTTTAGACCAGACCATTGCTAAATAATTTTATGAGATTTAGTCATTATGCAACAGACAACTCAAAAATACATTTCTAAAATCCTTCTGGGCCCCCCAAAACAACCATAGAGATATATGCACTAATGATCAAAACCTTTAAAACACTCCTTTTTCATTTTTTTATTGCAATTTAAGCATTTAAATGTATCATTGTACACTCAAATGAAAGCATAGGACAACTAAACAACTGAAGCTAAACTAGAAATCATAAAATCTATCTATAAAGCAAAATGTATTCCAAACTGTTGAGTAATCAAAGTAGTCAACTGATAGAATGGCTGAATGCACATTGTTTTCTACAATGGAAATCAAATAGTCTTTAGAAAGCTTTTCTCAACTCTCTTGTAGAAAACCCCTTAAATGCTTTGCTATCACTTTTCTTTGCAGTTCAGTCCAAACTACCCCGACGGGGTTTAAGTGTTGAGACTGTGCTGGCCTTCCACCTTTACAAGCTTACCATCGTGATTATTATTTTTTTTTTTTAACTGAGGCTGTTCTGGCATAACTTGAACTTATAAATTGGGTTGTTTTTTTTGCTGTAGGAGAAACCTGTAGCTAGCTAGGCACACACCAGAGAGCACTGTAGGGCATTGCCGAATGCTATGGTGTTAGGATGCCTCTCACTCACTGAGCTTGAGGTTGTGAGCCACTTATCTTGCAAACTGTTGACTCTTAGGCCCTTTTCACAGTTGCAATTGCAAACATTTGCGATTATTGCTAGCATTTTGCAGTGGCAATTTTTACGCAATAAACGTTTATTTTTCACTAAACAATTTTACAGTTTTTGAGCGATCACAAATCAGGATTGAAATACATTGAAATCGTGACCGCTCAAAAATCGCAAATAAATGTTGCATTTGGCGTGTTTGCATTTTACAATCACAAATCGGCAGTGACCACGGTCCATATAGTAAAAATTGCACTAGTACTTTAAAAAGCACTAGTGATCTCCGGCAACTCATCAATTAATGGTAAATGCCCGCTAATCGCTAAAGTGGGAATGGGCCCTTAAGCTACATACTCATCTCGCAATGCACGAAGAGGTATCCAGCAACGTCTCCCTAACATCGCGCGCTCCCTGATTCATCTTCTTGATGTGCGCAACGTCACGTGACATACACATGATGGGCACAAACAAGACTTCAATCAATTGCGGTGCTTTGCGCATGAGTTTTCGGGGAGCTTAAAGATCCGTTGTGATTGACGTTATCATCGGGTGATGCTAAGCGACATTGGTGTGATTGTGTGCCTGTACCCACATTGCAAGATCGTGAAAAAAAATCCGTGGCTCAAAAAATCGACGGTCATTGGGAAATTTGTCGGAAAACCGTGTACAGGCCTTAAGAAACTTGTCTTCTGATGGTGTTGTGGCTTTTGATCTGCCAGACCTCTTCCTGTCAGAGCCTCCCTCAGCTTCTGAGTGCCTTTGATGGTGAAGAAGACTGTCTGTAATCACTGACATTGGACATGATTCACAAAGCTTTTTCACCTGTTTTCCTCTGTTTTCACCTTATCCATGTTACATTTGTAAGCTTCCAAAGAGCAAAAATATAATATAAGGAAAGAAAAGTAAAATTAAGTTGATCAGGAAATAACTTACTTTGAGTGATAATTTTCCATGTAAATGTGCTGAAAGGTTATTTTTTGTATTAACTAGGTTATAAATAAATCATTTGTGAGAAGTTTTGTGAATAGAGCCCATTGGGTTTCTTGTGTTATGATATTCTGTCTGTGTTCCATTGTTAATTGACCTTTTCTTACCATGTTTTATAGCAACACACTGCATTCTGTGGTACAAAACTGTTCAAATTATGCTCACGGGGTATGGTACCACAGTGTTTTCCAACACTACAGGCAGAGGGGGTTGTAAGTAATATATATGGCGTATGGGCCCATATGCAAACAACTTTTTCACCTGAGTTTTCTCCTTGGAGATAATTTTTCATTTTCTATTTAAAATAACTTTTCTGCACTTTGAAACTGAAAAAGTACCAAAGCAAGGGTAAAAAAGATACTATCAAAAGGCTTAAAAGGCATTTATTGGCAGTTTTGAAAATATCACCTAGGAGAAAACTAAGGAGAAATAGTTAATTACATATGGGCCCTGGAAGTGATGAGATTCCTGTAAAAATTGGTAAGAACAACGTAGAGATGGCCCGAACCTCCGATTTTTGGTTTGCGAACTTCCGCAAAAGTTTGGTTCACGTCAACTTTCGTGAACCGCAAAAGACTTCAATAGGGAGGCGAACTTTGAAAACTAGAAACACTTATGCTGGCCAGAAAAGTGATGGAAAAGATGTTTCAAGGGGTCTAACACCTGGAGGGGGGCATGGCGGAGTGAGATAAATGCAAAAAGTCCCGGGGAAAAAAATCTGGATTTGACGCAAAGCAGCGTTTTAAGGGCAGAAATAACATTGAATGCTAAATTGCACGCCTAACGTGCTTTAAAACATCTTACATGTGTATCCATCAATCAGGGAGTGTAATTAAAGTACTGCTTCACACTGACACACCAACCTCACTGTGTAACACACCGCAAACAGCTGTTTGTGTTGTGACGGCTGTGCTGGACTGGTGCGCACCATGGCGAGATTGCTCTTCCTCAGTGATATCGGGTAATGTCTGACTGTCTTATCAACTTTCGATGGTTCTTTCTCTACCACTGATAAAGCTTACATCTATTTTTTTTAAATACATTTTCTGCTGGCTGTTCAGTACCTGCAATGAGAATCTGTTATGGAGGGCAAGTCTTCCATTGTGAGTGACCACGGGTAATGGCCGGGGAATCAGGGTTCGATTCCGGTCCGGAGTGGGAGCCTGAGAACTGGCTACCAACCCGCACATCCAAGTAAGGACCCATTTGCTATATAAGTAATGTACCTGCTCTGACCGTGCTTTACAGACCAGGCATCTGTGGTCAGATGGACCCTTGACCCAGCGCTGTGTGCCAGAGATGACACCACTTGCCGTTAACGAGAATGTGTTATGGAGGGCAAGTCTGCCATAAATTCAACTGTGTGAAACTTTAGATGGTACTTTCTCAGTAGAATGGTGACCACGGGTAATGGCCGGGGAATACTGAATCGTTTCTGGTCCGGAGTGGGAGCCTAAGAAATGGCTACCACCACCACACATCCAAGGTAGGCAGCAGGCACGCTGTGGGCAAAGGAGCAGGAACGGCTACCACACATCCAAGGAAGGCAGCAGGCATGGCATGCACGTCCCGAGGTAGTGACCAAAAATAACAATACAGGAGGACTTTCGAGGCCCTGCTGTATATGACACTGATAGACTTTACTACCTGTAACGAGAATCTGCTATGGAGGGCAAGTCTGTCATCCATTCAAGTGAAAGGTATGCACTGACTGCTAGGTATAATACAATATGCAGTCACAGATGCAGTGGAAGGTATGCAGTGACTGGTATTACAATACAATGTGCAGCTGTCACACAGGTGCAGTTAACAGGTATGCTTGGAGTGGTATATTACACAGCGTGCGGTCACACAGGTACTGTGAACAATTATGCAATGACTGGTATTAAAAATGTGCACCTGTCACACACAGACAGGTACTGGACAGGCACAGTGACACTGCATGCGCTCACGTAGGTGGGTGGGTGCACTGAAGTGAACAACAGGTAGTAGTAGGTATATGCAGTGATGGGTATTACAATGTGCACCTGTCACACACAGACAGGTACCGGACAGGCACAGTGACACTGCGTGCACTCACGTCAGTAGGTTGGTGCACTGCGAACAACAGGTAGGTAGGTATATGCAGTGATGGGTATTACAATGTGCACCTGTCACACACAGACAGGTACCGGACAGGCACAGTGACACTGCGTGCGCTCACGTAGGTGGATGGGTGCACAGTGAACAACAGGTAGGTATATGCAGTGGGTATTACAACGTGCACCTGTCACACACAGACAGGTACCGGACAGGCACAGTGAAACTGCGTGCGCTCACGTAGGTTGGTGGGTGCACAGTGAACAACAGGTAGGCATATGCAGTGGGTATTACAATGTGCACCTGTCACACACACAGGTAGTAGTCACTGAATGTGTTGGGCCTGGCAGTGGCACACACAGTAGGAATTAGCAAGGCTGGCTATGCAACACAAGTGTCAGTGGGACACACACACACACACACACACACACACACAAAATAGATCACAAGAACAAGATTAGCTCTCAAAAAAGAGCTGTTGTGGGTGCTTTTTTAGCAATAATAATAAGCAAGGAGCAAGCTAACAAGCCTACAAGAGCCTAACTAAGCTTTCCCTATGAGAGTCTGCAGCAGCTCTCCCTTCACTAATTACTGCAGGCACACGAGTGAGTGAAAAGCCTGACACTGCCTGCCTTTTATAAGGGGGGAGTGTCTCCAGAAGGGAGTGTAGCCTAATTGGCTACAATGTGCCTACTGACTGTAATGTAGAGGGTCAAAGTTGAACCTAATGATGCACTATGGGGGCGAACTGAACTTCAGGAAAAGTTTGCGGTTCTCCACAACCCTGGAAGTTCACCGGGAACCGTTTGCCGGCGAACCATTCGGGCCATCTCTACTGTCTAGGCTTAATAAACCTCAATGGCTGCAAAACATCTGTAAGTTGTTAACTTACTTCTTGTTCCCTGCACCTTGGGAAGACATAAAAAGTCTAGATTTTAGCTGCTCTTGTGGAACATATCCTTCATACTACCTAAGCCACAGGTAAAGCAGGAAGATTTAAAGAGACACTGAAGCGAAAAAAAAATTATGATATTATGATTTGTATGTGTAGTACAGTTAAGAAATAAAACATTAAGATCAGATACATCAGTCTAATTGTTTCCAGTACAGGAAGAGTTAAGAAACTCCAGTTGTTATCTCTATGTAAACAAGCCATTAAGCTCTACGACTTTCAACTTTCAAAGTCGTGGAGAGGGCTATTATCTGACTTTTATTATCTCAACTGTTCCTGGACTATTTACTTTTTCTCTGCCAGAGGAGATGTCATTACTTCACAGACTGCTCTAAAAGAATCATTTTGAATGCTGAGTGTTGTGTAATCTGCACATATTAGAGAATGATGCAATGTTAGAAAAAACACTATATACCTGAAAATAAAAGTATGAGAATATTTTCTTTGCTGCTAATCTTCTAGTAATTATTCATAGTACACAACCAATTCACTATATCATATATTTTTTTTCGCTTCAGTGTCTCTTTAAATTAGGATGATACTATTTATTGGCTAACTTTAAAATTATTCAAACACTAAGCTTTCAATCTATTTTATAGCTATTTTTCAAACTTTGTGTCCTGTTATAGAAATGTCAAAAAACTTTCAGGCTGCAGAGAAAAGGGTCTGTCTATTGGATCAAAAGCTTCATCTTTGAATCCTCTTTAAGTTCTTCAATAAATGGCATTATCCTCATTAAAAACATCTTGCTTTAAAGTGGACCTGAACTCTTGCACAGGAAGGAAGTAAAACATAGAGAAATGCACCCTGTATGTATTTAGAGAGTTTAGCCTGTTTAATTCTCCCTCATGTGTGTCTAATCTCAAGCTGTAATTTGATCTCTCCCCTGTGTCACATGACTGCCATGGCAAAGATGGCAGATAAGCTCATTTGAAAGCACAGGATGTTAACAATATGTCTGCTTTCATAAATTAGAAAGTAGAAACAGTGCAGAGTTATTGTAAGATTTGTAACAGCCGTAACAAGGAAATATTTTTGTTTAAAGGTTATTATGCTGTTGCATATCTTTTAGTATTCAAAGCGTTTTTATTAGTAGTATAAATGGCACTATACAAAAGTGCAAACAATCGCAATTGATACAGTATAATCACAAATGTCACATAAAAGTGCAAAATTATAGCTGAACAAGATATCAACATTAACAATACAATACAAAGTAGCATGATTACCAACTATCAAATATTTTACATCCGAAAAAGAAAAATACATGAAAAATGCTACATCATAAACATTATTGTTTAATACTCACTGCTTGACCACCGGCCAAGAAGGAGCTTATATTCAATAATAAAACCCCCAGATTATTTATTAATTATATGATTTAAATTAAACCAATATCCCAAACTAGTCTAATTAAAACCATATCCAGGTAACCCTCCAGTCCCCCCAGCACCCCAGCCAGCATGAGTATCCAATCAAAAAGAGAACAACCAGATCAGACAATCATGGCCCACCCATTAATTCCCGAGATCTACGCTCATTCCAATCATCCCAATCTGAGCAGAATTTTCCCCAACTGGAAGAAATGATATGGGAGAGCCTATCAACACCCCTAATTATGTCCACCCGAGTAATAAATTAGTCAAAGGGAAGAGTTATAGATCTCCAGTTATAAGCAATTACCCAATGAGCAGCTAATAAAAAGGCAAAATATAATCGTTGATACAATTTAGGAATGCCAGAGAGCTTAATATAAAGCAAGATATGCATAGGAGTGCACTGAACAGCAACCAATGTTATTGTTTCAAATTTGTTCTATATGGCAGACCAAAAGGTTTTAGCAATAGTGCATTCCCAAAATATATGAAGTAAAGAACCATCTGCTCTACAACCCCTAAAACAGAAGAGTGTTCATGAAAAATTGTATTGTTGCGTATCTTTTAGAGCAGAGAGGAAGTTCTGAGTTCGGGTCCGCTTTAACTGTTGGCTAGCATGGTACAAAACTTGTATTTAATACAGTCCTAGCACATGGTAAACTGTTGCCATATTTACAAGACAGCATATTAATCAATCAGAATAATTTTATATGCTCAAAAATCATAAAGCATGGCTTCAGACTGCAATGGAAAGACATTTCTAGCACCTCGGAATAAAATACAGTACCTTACGCATCAATGATGAGAATTGCAGAATTCATTCATATTCTCTGTAAAACGCATGCAATTACACTGTAAGCACTATATATATATATATATATATAGATATAGATATAGATATAGATATACTGTATATATATATATATATATATATATATATATATCGTAAATACTGGATATATGGTCATGGTCTCATCCTTTCATGAGGCCTAGTAAATCTGTATGATTTAGTAGCTGCCAGTCCACACTGCACACTGTCAGTGTTCTTTAATCCATGAGCATTTGTTTTGCCCCAGAAGACCTTTGCCTATATCATCTAGGAAGTTGACAAGTAGATGTATAATAATATAAACTTGCATCATACATCCATTGTCAGTGCGTACACATAAAAAATATCTAAAACCACTTACTGGCAGTCTTTTCCTTTCCTGACAGATAAATATGCTGACACACTCTCATAGCAGTATCTCATTAATAAAACAGCTTCAAGATGCTATATTGTGCAATTAAGTTTGAACACTCTTGTGGACAGGGATACTGTTTTAAGACAATGTACAAACACCATTCACCACCATACTGTAACTTTTATCATGTAAATCTAAAGATTCTTAAGGCGTGTACACACGGCGTACTTTAGCAAACGACGGGTCCGTCAGACCCTCCCGCTGGGCGGACGTTCTGCCGACAGTAGCACGTGTGTACAAACTGTCGGCAGACTGACAGATCCACTCAGCTACTGTCTGTCGGCGAGAGGGTCTGACGAACCCATCGTTTGCTAAAGTACGGCATGTGTACGCGCCTTTAAGGGGTCACTGTCCCTTTTCACGCAAACGCAATTAACTTTTTCTCTTCTGTTCTTCTAGGAGATAATAATTTAATCTTCTCTTTTAAATAACTTATCAGCACTTTTCAATTTGAAAAGTACTAAAAAGCAGGTGAAAAAGTTCCATCAAAATCAGTTTGAGTATATCCTTGCTTACTGGTGATTTGAAAGACATTTTATTTTCAAGTTGATTTTCAAGTTCAAGTTTATTTTAAAGAAAAAAAACATAATTACATATGGGCTAAGGGCCTATATCAGGGGTGTCAAACTCAAATGGACAGTGGGTTCAAATTAGGGATTTATTTTCTGTACCAATCAACCCCATATATGACATGCACCAATCAACACCATATATCACATGCACCAATCACCCCCATATATCACATGCACCAATCACCACATACAGTGGTGTGAAAAACTATTTGCCCCCTTCCTGATTTCTTATTCTTTTGCATGTTTGTCACACTTAAATGTTTCTGCTCATCAAAAACCGTTAACTATTAGTCAAAGATAACATAATTGAACACAAAATGCAGTTTTAAATGATGGTTTTTATTATTTAGTGAGAAAAAAACCTCAAAATCTACATGGCCCTGTGTGAAAAAGCGATTGCCCCCCTTGTTAAAAAATAACTTAACTGTGGTTTATCACACCTGAGTTCAATTTCTGTAGTCACCCCCAGGCCTGATTACTGCCGCACCTGTTTCAATCAAGAAATCACTTAAATAGGAGCTATCTGACACAGAGAAGTAGCCCAAAGTGCATGATGTCTAGCTCAAAAGCTAGACATCATGCCAAGATCCAAAGAAATTCAGGTACAAATGAGAACAAAAGTACTGTAATTGAGATCTATCAGTCTGGTAAAAGTTATAAAGCCATTTCTAAAGCTTTGGGACTCCAGCAAACCACAGTGAGAGCCATTATCCACAAATGGCAAAAACATGGAACAGTGATAAACCTTCCCAGGAGTGGACGGTCGACCAAAATTACCCCAAGAGCGCAGAGAAAACTCATCCGAAAGGCCACAAAAGACCCCAGGACAACATCTAAAGAACTGTAGGCCTCACTTGCCTCAATTAAGGTCAGTGTTGACGACTCCACCATAAGAAAGAGACTGGGCAAAAACGGCCTGTGTGGCAGATATCCAAGGCGCAAACCACTTTTAAGCAAAAAGAACATTAAGGCTCGTCTCAATTTTGCTAAAAAAAATCTCAATGACTGCCAAGACTTTTGGGAAAATACCTTGTGGACCGACGAGACAAAAGTTGAACTTTTTGGAAGGTGCGTGACCCGTTACATCTGGCGTAGAAGTAACACAGCATTTCAGCAAAAGAACATCATACCAACAGTAAAATATGGTGGTGGTAGTGTGATGATCTAGGGTTGTTTTGCTGCTTCAGGACCTGGAAGGCTTGCTGTGATAGATGGAACCATGAATTTGACTGTCTACCAAAAAATCCTGAAGGAGAATGTCCGGCCATTTGTTCGTCAACTCAAGCTGAAGCGGTCTTGGGTGCTGCAGCAGGACAATGACCCAAAACACACCAGCAAATCCACCTCTGAATGGCTGAAGAAAAACAAAATGAAGACTTTGGAGTGGCCTAGTCAAAGTCCTGACCTGAATCCTATTGAGATGTTGTGGCATGACCTTAAAAAGGCGGTTCATGCTAGAAAACCCTCAAATAAAGCTGAATTACAACAATTCTGCAAAGATGAGTGGGCCAAAATTCCTCCAGAGCGCTGTAAAAGACTCGTTGCAAGTTATCGCAAACACTTGATTGCAGTTATTGCTGCTAAGGGTGGCCCAACCAGTTATTAGGTTCAGGGGGCAATTTCTTTTTCACACAGGGCCATGTAGGTTTTGAGTTTTTTTTCTCACTAAATAATAAAAACCATCATTTAAAACTGCATTTTGTGTTCAATTATGTTATCTTTGACTAATAGTTAACGGTTTTTGATGAGCAGAAACATTTTAAGTGTGACAAACATGCAACAGAATAAGAAATCAGGAAGGGGGGAAATAGTTTTTCACACCACTGTATATGACATGCACCAATCACCGGCATATATGACGTGCACCAATCTCCCCCATATGACACGCACCAATCACCACCATACATGACGTGCACCAATTTGCCCCATATGACACGTACCAATCACCACCACATATGACGTGCACCAATCAAACCCATATATGATGTACACAAATCACCCCATATATGACGTGCAACAATCACCCTCATATGACACGCACCAATCACCCCCATATATGACATACACCAACCTCCCACCCATATATAAAATACAGCAATAACCACAGTAGCAGTGACAAGAAACAAAGAGATAGACTTCTATATAGCAAAAAAGCTATAGCTCAGACTTAAATCAAAGTACAAACAATCCCTGAATTCTAAAAACAGTTAGAAAGTGAGGGCAGGAGCTGTAACTAATACATATAATTACATGGTAGTCATCTATACATTAGTGGGTGGAACACTAAGTGCATGTGCAGCAGCAGACCATCAAAGTGCTAGCAGAACCCGTGCAACATGGATATCAAAGAATGATTAAGTTTGCCACAAGGGGCCAGCTGCTGTGGTAAACGAAAGAAACAAACACTTCAATACCTTTTAAATAAGAGTAAAGTAATGGTGTGCTCACCCCAAAATTCTAGCATCTCAGCAGTGTCTGGCAAGACCAGATCCTGTCCCTGCTGCAATTTACATACTCTGGTATATTTGGCCCCTGGGCCAGAGTTTGACACCTATTGCCTATTTACTATTATCTTTTTATCCTGAGTTTTCTCCCAAGTGATATATTTAAACTTGTTAATAAAATGCCTTATAAGCCACTAGCAAGAAAATACTCAAAATAATTGTGATAGTCCTTGTTCACCTACGTTTTGGCACTTTTTTAGTTGCAAAGGGCAGGAAAGTTATTTTAATTGGAAGATGAAAAATTATGTCCTAGAAGAAAACAAAAGTACATTGCATATGGAGGTAATTTTTTCATCTTCTGTCTAAAATAACTTTTCAGCACTCTGCAAATAAAAAGTACCCAAAAATGGGTTAAAAAAGTACTATCAAAAATTTTCTGCGTATTTTTTTTTTTTTTTTTTTGCTTGCTGGTGGCTTACAAGGCATTTTATTGATAAGGTGATAAAATATCACCTAGGAGAAAAGTTAGGTGTAAAAGCAAATTGAATAAGGGCCAAGGTGGACTTACATCTGATATAAAAATATATTGTATAGTATGGCTCCACTCCTCTTTTGAATTCACTGTGTCCTTCTAGAGTTATGGGCCTTGTGCTGTTAAGCTGTCTAAATGTTATTTATTAACTGATGTAAACACTACTAAAAATAGATGATGGGCAGTGGCGTAGCTAAGGAGCTGTGGGCCCCGATGCAAGTTTTACAATGGGGCCCCCCAAGCACTCTATACATAGAAATTGATACGGCGCACCAAAACCTGCCAGTGGCAACTACAGTGTCAGAGGTGCAAGAAGGGGATGGGGAGCAGTTTGTTAATGATTACCACTATTCAAAGCATCTATAGAAGTGATTATTATGAGCACAGGACCAATAGAGAGTTAATACTGTAGTTGAGGGAGGGCCCTTCGGGGCCCCTCTGGCCCAAGGGCCCCGATGAGGTAGCTACCTCTGCAACCCCTATTGCTACACCCCTGATGATGGGCCATATGCAACTGAGGTGATAAGAAGCTTGCAGTGTGCAAATGTAATTGCTGGCTTCACCTGAGTGATGTCTGAGTGTAACGAGCATTACTCTAATAAAAGTTTTTCATCTGGCCTGAGCCATGCTCCTATGGGCCTGGTGATGGGGAGCAAGGGTTTGTGCTTTTCAGAACCACAGCACTGCAGCCTTGCACCCCCAGGAGGTGCGTGCCACCTTCCCCCCGCCTGTCACCCAATGTACCCAGCTAAATCCATCAGGCTCCTGGGCACTTAATCAATGCTCAAAGCTGCAAGCCAGGCTCTCCTGGCACTGTCATTCCTAGTCACTCAATGGCACTTATCCTGACTCACTGGACCAGCTGGGACCACCAGCCCTGTTCTCCTCTGCTTCTTGTAACTCTGGAGCCCAGGCAAAATCCTCTTCATGCAGGACCAATGAGAATCATCCCCAAAAATATTTTTTTTTTTCTTTATGTCTTTTATTTTTCAAATACAGTTTAAATGATTCTAATGAAATATTATGATGGAAAAAGTGCATATTTACTATTACAAATGCTATAATTGCTAGATACCAACCCACCTAGAAGCTAGTTGCACTGCTGGTATGGTGCCCAAGAATATATTGTCCTTTGGTGGTCTTGCTGTCAACACTGCTAATGTAACTCAAAAGCTCCAGTGTCCAAACTGTGGACTTTTACTACCTATAGTGTGTTCTCACACTATATGACAGTGAAGTAGGAATAAAAATTCCATATCATGTCTATAACAGTATCACTTCTGGGAAAATGCAGCTCTACAGCTGGTCTAAGGGCCTATGTCCACTACACGCAGATTGGATGCAGAATAGATGCAGAAAAACTGACTTCAGTGAGCGCCTATGGGAAAATCTGCATCGGAAAAAATCTGATTAGTGGAAACAGGCACATAGGCATTCATTGGAGTCAGTTGTTCTGCATCCATTCTGCATCCAATGTGCGTGTAGTGGAAACAGGCCCTAATGTACAGTTTTTGCTCAGTTTAGAAATGTTTATATCCAGTGTTACCTGTCTTTGTCACATGTAGGTCTAATTTTCATCAAAATATGTGTTATATCACATACATAATTTTTATCGATAGTATTGATAAGTTGTTATACTACAAGAAACTTAGGAAAAAGTTCCCTAAAAAGCATAAAACTCCTAAAACAGTTTACAAGGTAAGAGAAACTTACCTTAGGATGACACATAATTTAGGGTAAAAAAGAGGTCGTTTATTTGTAAAGAAAAAAAAAAACCCAGACAATGCTATTCACGCGAGTCAAGTGGCCTCAATTCACGGAGCATCATCAAACGTTTATCAAACACTTTATCAAACGTTTGATAATTTACCTCATGGGTAAAATCTCATTTTAAATTCACTAAGGTGTTATATATTTATCGAATGTTTTACCGATAAAACGTTCAACAAATATATAACACCTTAGTGAGATTTTACCTATGAGGTAAATTATCAAACGTTTGATAAAGTGTTTGATAAACGTTTGATAATGCTCTGTGAATTGAGGCCAGTTGTCTCAGATCAGTAAATTATGTCTGAAAACAAACAGGTAAAAAAGCTTTTAGCAGAGTGCTACTTCAAGAGTTGGTTGACTCTGGAGAAATGCTTTGTCTGGTGTGTTGTTTTTTTGTTGTTGTTTTTTTTTCTTTTACAAATAAATTACCTTGTTTTACCCTAAACTATGTGTCATCCTGAGGTACTTACCGCAGAATGACACATAGTTTAGGGTAAAACATGGTAACTTATTTGTAAAAACAGACAAACAAAAAAAAAACAACAAAAACACACCAGACAATGAATTTCTCCAGGTCTGGACCTTTAAAACTGTTTTTAAGCATTTGATCCTTTTCAAATTTCTTGTAGTACAAGAGCTTTTCAATAAAATCTTTTCAAAGTTTTTAAACTGTTGACCCTTATACTACACAGATTTGGTAATATGGTAAAATTAAGATTGTATGGTGTATGGCCACCCTGAAGGAATGGGGCACCTCCCTCCCTCCCAAGCTGCATTACAACCTCTCACGGGGTGGATATCAGTTTGGGTCTCAAACAGTCTCCCCCTTTGGTGACTGTTACTACGCTTCTCTTAGAGAGCAACCTAAGGGCCTGTACACACTGCTGCGCTTTTAAAATCGCATGAGAATAGGAAAAGCGCATCGCACCAGTGTGTACAGGTCTCCACGATTTTCATTATTTTTCAAAAGACCTTGCGATTAAAAAGCGCAAGCAATTTGAAAAGCGCAGCAGTGTGTACAGGCCCTAACCGTTTCAAGATGTGTACATCCGCAAGTGTGATTGGATACATCACACCCAAACTTTTTATATTGTGGTTGCCGTTCTGCAACCCGAGTTTATAAGCACCACTTTTATTAGTATTATATATACCATTTGCATAACAAACGACATCATAAGGGGCTCCTGGTCCCTCCAGTGCTTTTTCCTCTTTCTGGAAGATCCCAGGTTATCCAGACCTTCACTACAAGAAATTGGTATGAGTAAATAACCAAGATTGTATGGTAAATGGCAAGCCTAATAGTACACCTCACCTATATGGGATGACATGTGGGAGTAAAACACTAAAATGATAATACAACACATAACTTTGGAAGGTAATGGCCATGACTTTTATTAAGGGGTTACCCAAGGTTAACAACAAAAACCGAGCTTTATGCTCACAACCAACCAGTTTGAAATAACGTATAAGCCTAAGTACATTCAGTTAATACTGAACCCCCATGCCCCCACTGACAAAAACCATGACATAAGGGAAGAAGGGCGGGGACACTGCTGCAATTCGTTTCTTGGATCTTCTGCTCCTGCCGCAGATGATCTCCAGGTACAAGAGACGGCCAGGAGCCAAACAAAAGTTGTTACAAGGCAGTTCAAATCCTCCTGCCCAATCATTGGTGCTGCCCTATCCCAGCTGCATCCCCGGCTGCAAGGTAATGAGATAATTAGCATTAAGCTCAATCGGTAAGCTGTGCGTTCCCTGCCATTCCCCAAAAGTGTATTTGTCCAGTCCTCAAAGTATCTTATTTTGAATAAGAGGGACCATATTCTGTCAAGATTTTTCATTACTAAACAATGCCTAGAGCCAGATTGTACCATGTAATTCAGCAGTCTGATCCACTCCTCTGGGCATAGTTCCTACAGCAGCCCTGTTATGACAGCAGTCCAGCCAGAGCAGGGGTAGGGAACCTATGGCTTGGGAGCCACCCCCCCCCCCCCCCAAAAAAAAAAAAAAAAATTATCTCCCGCTCCAATTGTCCCACCCTGGACCATGTCAGGTCCAGTGACTTTGTAGGACAAGATCCCCGCACTTTGATAGGCACTTTGATTGGTCTGTCACTTGACAAGCAGCCTATTGGGCCAAAGTGTGGGGATCTCGTCCTACAAAGTGAGTCAACCTCCCAAGTCAGCTAGCTAATTGTATAAGCTGTTAGTCAGTATTTCTTCTGTCTGGCTCTCGGGGAAATTGCTGATGTTGCTGAAACCCAAGAGAAGCTGAAGATGTGTCTGACACTTCCACTGCCCAGGGGATCATCTGCATACACATCACCATGGCAACAGGGGCGTGCGCCCTCTGCTGCGCATGTGCACTGTCCCAGTTTGAAACATACTGTATGGCTCTCATGGAATTACATTTTAAAATATGTGGCATTTATGGCTCTCTCAGCCAAAAAGGTTCCTGACCCCTGAGCTAGAGCATCCAATTATATATAGATTTCAAACAAAGCACTTCTGTATGCTATAGCATTACCCATAAAATCATGTGTTGCAAACATTGTTGGCAACATAAAGCTGGTTGCAACAAGTACTAAATGGCATTAAACTAGGCTTGCAGTCAGTGGATCATAGGATGAGGGGTGCATGAATGTGATTTAATGAATATCGTGACAATTATAAATGTACTAATAATGCATATAAGCATTTTTTCCACTTCCTGTTTATGCTCCCGGCAAATAATTACCTTGATTTTCAATTACCTTATGCTTAAAATGTTTACATTGGGCCTCATACTTCGGCAAAAGAATTGTTTATAGCAATAATATCTATCTAAGTACTCAATGTACTTTAATAGCCTAGCTAGAATGTTTACTGAACAGTTCATGTTTACAGGATAATTGGGTTCTTCAGATATGACATCACATTAATGGAGTACAGCCTTTAAGAACAGTTCTCCAATCACTTTTGCAAACTTATGACATTCACAAGAGACGGCATTGAGAGAACAGAAATATTCATCCTATTTCCCAGAATCCTTTAGCTATAATTAGTGTTCTAGTGAGTATTTTTTTTCTTAGAAATAGCCGATGGGTAAACATGCATTAACCTTAGCTAAACCCGTGTTAAGCAACTGTAAAATTATATGTAGGAGACATATATATGAAAAGAAGAGCTACAGCCTATTCAGAAGATGCTGCTTATAATTAAAAACCATAGGGGCTCACAGTCAAAGTACAGGAACGGAAATAAATATGGAAGAGGCAGACTGTGAAATGCTATTGACATTTTAAACAGCTTAACATGGAAATAAAATGTGCTAATAGTGTAGGACAGAGTCTGCTGGACCGTACAGTTGGAGAAGAGGAAATGGCTACCTGCTGTAGTTAGAAGGCCATACTGAGAACTAATAAGATGTTTGGGGAAAATAAGACCTTCTCAACAAGTGTAGTGCTTGACTTTTGCTTTTAGTGGCAAAGTACAGATGCTGGTGCTGCATCAGGCTCACTTATAATTTATAGTATAAGAATACAATGTCTTAAGCCATAAGGAGCAAATGTACTGTAAGGAGAGAAAAAAAAAAAACACCCACGCATGCACACGTACGCACAAACACGCACACACTAAGCCAGCACCTATTCAGTAAGGCAGGGGACACACTAGTCTTTCAGTTTTCTGTGCACTTTTTTCTGCATGCATTGCACACCATGCGTGTTTGTATGCAGAAGCAGCTTATGTTTTTGATAGAGAGAACTAGCAAAACTAGTAGAACTATCCTGCAGGATGTCAGGTTTTTTTCTGTGCATGAAAAATGCATTAAAGGGTCACTTAAGCCAACGTAAAAAAATGAGTTTTACTCACCTGTGACTTCTACCAGCCCCCTGCAGCTGCCACTTCCAGTTTCGGCGAAAGGAGTGACAGGCCGGGAACGTGAGTGATCCTTCGCGTTCCAGGACACAATAGCACCCTCTATGCCTAAGTAGGCCTTGGGCAGGACTGCCTAATGGTGTCCATACACGGTACAATAAAAACATTTGGTTTTCCCATTTATTTGACTAAAATGATTGAATCAAATGAAAATCAAAAGGAATCTTTTTTTTTTCAATCAAGTAAAACAAACAATTTTCCAATTTTTTTTGCTAAAAATACAACGGACGTTGGAAAAATGAGTATTTGATCTAACAGAATAATCAAACAAAATTATCTAATTGAAAAAAAAATGAAAAAATTGTATCATGTATGGGCACCATGACACTGCTACTGCCAACCGGATGTCTGTAGCTCAGTTTTAAGTCCATAAGGGGCCACGGTCGCAGCAGTCGCCTGTGCAACTGGGCCCGGGACCCCTGAGGTGCACCATGACACTGCTACTGCCTACCGGATGGCTGTAGCTCACTTTTGAGTTCCTAAGGGTATGCAGTCTCAGCAGTCGCCTGTGCAACCGGGCTCGGGACCCCTGAGGGGCCCGCTTGACCTCCCTACGTGCTGCATGGAGGGATGCAGTGGCACACACCAGCAGTGGCAGAGCGGCATAGGGAACATCAACAATACTCATTTCTCCACAATCCACCTCCTGTTTCTACAAATTTCTTCTTGTCCTGCATTCCACCTCACAGTAACAGCGCCCCCTAGGGGGCTCTCTTACTGTGGAATGGATTGCATGAACAGCGAGAAGTAAGTAGATGCAGCTCATGGATCGCAGCAAAGTGTGCATTTGATGTTCCCTCTGCCGCTGCTGGTGTGTGCCGCTACATCCCCATCCGCCTGGCTACCTATATTGAGGCACCCATTCCTGACTATCTATACTGAGGCTTCTAATCCTGGCTATCTATACCGAGGCACCTATTCTTGCTATCTATACCAAGGCATCCCTGGCTATCTATACTGAGGCATCTATCCCTGACTATCTATACCGAGGCACCTATCACTATCTAACTATACTGAGGCACCTATCCCTTGCTATCTATATTGAAGCACCTATCCCTGGTTATCTATACTGAGGCACCTACCACTGGCTATCTATTCCGAGGCACCTACCACTGACTATCTATACCAAGGCATCTATCTCTGGCTATCTACAGTATACTGAGGCACCTATCCCTGGCTATCTATATTGAGGCACCTATTCCTGGCTATCTGTACTGAGGTACCTATTCCTGGCTACCTTTACTGGGGCACCTATTCCTGGCTACCTATACTGATGCACCTATTCCTGGTTACCTTTACTGGGGCACCTATTCCTGGCTATCTATACTGGGAGCATCAATTCCTGGCTACCTATACTGAGGAACCTATGCCTGGCTACCTATACTGAGGCACCTATTCCTGGCTACCTATACTGGGAGCACCTATTCCTGTGTCACTTATTTTGGAGCACCTATACCTGGCTACCAAAACTGGGGGCCCCTATTCCTGGCTACCTATACTGGGGCACCTAATCCTGGCTACCTATACTGGAGGCACCAATACCTGGCTATTTAATGTAAGGTGGGGGGGCTGGGTCCTAATTCCACATCAGGGCCCCAAGGTTTGTAGCTATGCCACTGCTCATTGTTAATGCATTTTGTTAGATCTGCCCGAGTGCCCGGTGACATAAGCATATGTATACCGCTTCCATGAATCTGAAAGAAAACTGAGAATTGACCCCAGGTTTAATGTCTAAATAAAATATAGTCAAGCAAAGTGCAAGAGAAAAGACAAATGTGATCTTGACTTCTGTGGCTAAAAGCCAGGAGTCATTTTGTGTCCTTAATTTCATTAATTAATTGAGCAGACTACCCCTGACTTAAGACAAGGGCCATTACATTTTTTATTTATAACAGTAAATGAGAATTTCCACTCTTGGTCAGTCTCAGGTCATCTGAGATTAGTTCCAAACACTAGATCTATCTCTTTAATGAGGATTTCGAGGCTTTGCTAACCCTTTATATCACAGCATTTTATTCTATGGGGGATTAACTGTGAATGGAGTGATATTGATTCAAGCTATTTGAAAGATAAATGTTTTTTAGGCTGGAAAGGAATTGTTTACCATGTAGCAACAACCGCTGCTGCCAATTGCTGAGGCAAAAGCATTCAGATGGTATGACACTCCTGCCTTTTGAAAAAGAAAATAAAAAACGGATAGAAATTAACACACACACACAGAGACACACACACATACAAACACACCTACACACACACACACACACACGCACTCACAGTACATTTAATAAAGGTGCCCATTAAACAGGGTACATGAAAATAACCAATGCACATTTTAGGTAAATTTACTGATTCTACTACTTAATGCATACAGTAAAATATTGGTAATATTTACCTATGTTTTACTAGGACCTAACCTAACTTAATGCTCACACAGCACCCTCCCTCTACCAATGCCTAGTCCTAAGACTCCCCTGGTGGTGCCTATCCTTAACCTTCACTGGTGATGCATAGTCTAACCCCCCTGTTGGTGCCTAACCTTAACCTCCCTGATGCTGCCTAACCTTAATCCCTCCTGGTTGTATCTAACCTTAACCCCAGCTGAAACCTAACACTAAAGACTCCCCACACATAAACACACACACCACCCACCAATATCCACCGGCATCTTGTTGAATAGAGCAGTGTTTCTCAACATTTTATTGGTATGTACCCCTTTTAAAACCCTCTACTCACCAAGTACCCCCTAGCATGGTAAACATTATCACACGTACCCCTTGACAAATATATATTTAATCGTAGTACATTATAATTGGTTCTAAACCATTTCCAAGCATTTACTATTGCTTTTAATTAGCTAAAATACTAATTTGGTGCTGTTTAAATAAGATGTATCATTTCCTAAAACTTTAAATTTGTTATTTTTGGTTCACTATATCAAGCCCGAGTACCCCCTAGAACCCTCAGAAGTACCCCCTGGGGTACGCGTACCACACGTTGAGAACCTATGGAATAGAGCATATGAAAAGAGAAGAGCGTACGAACAGAGTCCCAGTGCCCACTCCTTTATTGGATGCCCTTTTCAACAGGTTGGGTCTCACACTCTTTTCAACTGTTCAACACACACCTTAAAGTGACCCTGTAGCAAAAAAAAAAAAGTATCCATGGGGAGGGGAAAACCTCTGGATCCTAAATAGGCTTTCCTTGTCCTTCTCAGCAAAGGTGATTTAGCTGTGGGACTCCCGAGAGTCCACTTGTCCACGCAGCAGGTGCACTTGCAGCTTTCCATCTGGGCTCCAGCAGAAATAGCTGAGCCCGACTTGGTCTGCTCTACTACACAAACAGGAGCCGCCTGCTCAGTAGCACAGAACCAATCAGGCTCTGCAATTTTTGCCGGAGCCCGAGTGGAAAGCCGCTAGTGCACCTGCACAGACAGGCCACTGTTATTGTTATTAGTGGTTTGGGGTGCCAGGATGCCATCTCTGGATTGGGCTGGCTGAGGAAGATGGGGAAGCTTTAATAGGATCCAGAGGTTCCCCACTCCCAGGGTAAGTATCTGTTCTTTTATTTATTTATTTATTTATTTTTATTACAAATTCTCTTTAACATTGTAACTGAATATAATGGATGGAAATAGTTTAAACTATTTTTTTGGCGGACTATACTTACACATTTTTAAAAACATCAGATTGGATTAAATATTAAGGAAATAAAACAGGCTTGATTGACTGTTAGTCAATATATTGATCAAACACTAATGGGGAGATGTCATTCTTTGTCAGATTTAGCAATATTGATCAAACATTAATGGGGAGAGGTCATTCTTTGTCATATTCAGTAGAAGGCTATGCAATTGGAGCTGCTCTTGAGCATCAGGGGTCATTAAGGATCAGACATGTCGGATTCTTAAATGATGTCAGGTGGCCTCTGTACACACACACTAGATAAGTGAACAGTTGTTGGCTAAATCAGTCATTCTTGTCTGTTTTCGGCTCACTTTAATCTAGTGTGAGTAGCTTTAGATATTTTATCACACTGGTGCATGAAGGGATCTAGACAAAACACACATGAATTGTAATAAGTGTGAATGAGGCCTTATAGCATGTGAACCTTGTGTAATGCACTTCTGTTGACAGAAACAAATGGTGCCCCCACCATTGTTATAGATATATATTATCATGTTTAATTAGAGTCTACAATAGACCCAGCAACACCTTAGAGGATATACATTGTATTTCCTACTTCCTGCAAATGTCTCTCAAGTTAGTGAGCCAAGCAGAAAGGTGAGAATCCTGGGAAATTCTATACTCCAACCAGGCAGTTTACTGTTATTTCATTTTAATCAGTATTAGAAAATGTTGGTGGTAGTCTAAAATGGTAAGGTCATTTTTAATAACTATACTTTTAGTTACCCTTTAAATCTTTCTGTGTAGATGTATTTAGAAGTATGTTTTCAATCCATCCCATCATCTTTGCAGCAGTACAGCCTATGCCTGCATTTTTAGATGCTGTCCATCCATGCGGTAGAATTTGAAGAATCATCTTCTTTGGGAGATGAGGCATTTTTTCATGAGCAGCATGAAGCAGAATTACTCTCTCAAGTATTCTGCTTATTCAAACAGAAATGTGAGCCTTTGTGCAGCAGTCACAAACATTCAGCTAATGCAGTTTATAGTAGCTATTTGGAAAGATCAGCAGAGGAAAATGTACAGTGTAACATTTGCAAATACTGAATTAGGAAAATTATGGAGATATGTGGTACAGTGATATTTTATATTCTTGTGAGACATTCCTTTACATAGACATTGAAGTGCAACTGAGAATATATTGAAGAATATTGTATGCATTGGACACTGGACAGCAAATACAAGCACAATGGTTCAGGAGTAATTTACTACAGGAGATGTACTGTAAAAAAAAGAAGAGAATTAAGTGAAGCCATGTCCAGTTTTGGACATCAAACATTTGTGGAGAAGTCCTTTTATTTGTTTTTTGTTTTTTTGTGTGTTGTTTTACACCTGGCCATTGCATTTGCAGTGCAATGTTCCACTCCCACCGCGTTTCACCACAACACACAAAATGTAATTCATATAACACTGGCTGAGTGTGCCGTCAGGATCATATGCATAGTGTTGCCCCAACACACACACACACACACACACACACACACACACACACACACACACACACACACACACACACACACACACACACACACACACACACACACACACACACACACACACACACACACACACACACACACACACACACACACATACACACACACACACACACGTACACACACACACACACACACACATGCCCTTCGCTACCCCTCACCACTTCTCACCCAGTGGCATAATCCCTGCTGGATAGGAAGTAAGTCACAGGGATTCCCGGATTTCCCTGTCTTATTCACGTAATTCTGCACATGCATGCTGCACCGCCTCAGCTCCATATTTAAAATGTATGTGTTGCCCATCGACTTTCATTACTCTCACTGCTGTATCGCCTCAGCAGTCTGACGGTAATGCACTTTTGTCTTTGTGGCAGCTCAGTGGCCGATCAGGACCGTCTGATGTGGCACCTTATGTGTGCTAGGCTCCATTGTCTTGCATTGTTGTTGCATTACCTGACGGTAAAACACAGTAAGGTAACCCACACTGACAAGGCAAGTGTAAAATGGGCCTAAAGCTTCATGGTGATAGCTTTATTTTTGTGAGTAGCAGTCACATAATAGCTGATTTCTTCCTCAGCTAGCCTTTCCTGGGCATGAAAGAGGAACTGCAATGAGAATAACATAGTGAATTTAAAATTGCTTATTTTGTTTTACAAATTACAATATTACTTTGTAAATTGTTTTGCCCACTGTAAAATCTTCCCTCATCCTTTCCTCTCCCTCATTTAAATTCTGAAATTTACCATGGTTGGTGACTTCTTTAGTGCTGCCAGGTGGATCTCTGTTTAATGTTTGTATACTCATTCTCCCAAAATGCTCTAGGAGGGGATTTCTGCATAGCTACAAAGCCTAGGCTGGGACATTACTGGTAGTGCAGGGCAACTTACCAATAAACAGCAATAGATAGATATAAGAAGCGTTTCTGATGCTTAAACCAGGAAAATTAATGTAAGAGTGAGTATCCTGAATATGTTACTACTTTCAACTATATGTCACTATGGTGCCTCTGTGGAATTCCAAGATAGTAACACAGAACATCTCAGCTTTATGTGGCCTGTGGAAGGGGGTGGGGCCTGCACTGTACCAAAAGTTGACTTGCAGTTCTTAAGCTGGCAAAGAAAAAAGTTACTTTTCGTAATTGCGCTTAGACAGTAGGATACTTTCTATAACATGAATTCCAGAAATTCAGCTTCCAATAAATGCTCCATGTGTCTCTGTAGTAGTGTTGGGTGAACAGTGTTCGCCACTGTTCGGGTTCTGCAGAACATCACCCTGTTCGGGTGATGTTTGGGTTCGGCCGAACACCTGATGGTGTTCGGCCAAACTGTTCGGCCATATGGCCGAACTAAGAGCGCATGGCCGAACGTTACCCGAACGTTCGGCTAGCGCTGTGATTGGCCGAACGGGTCACGTGTAGTGTTGGGCGAACATCTAGATGTTCGGGTTCGGGCCGAACATGGCCGAACTCCGAACATAATGGAAGTCAATGGGGACCCGAACTTTCGTGCTTTGTAAAGCCTCCTTATATGCTACATACCCCAAATTTACAGGGTATGTGCACCTTGGGAGTGGGTACAAGAGGAAAAAAAATTAGCAAAAAGAGCTTATAGTTTTTGAGAAAATCGATTTTAAAGTTTCAAAGGGAAAACTGTCTTTTAAATGCGGGAAATGTCTGTTTTCTTTGCACAGGTAACATGCTTTTTGTCGGCATGCAGTCATAAATGTAATACATATAAGAGGTTCCAGGAAAAGGGACCGGTAACGCTAACCCAGCAGCAGCACACGTGATGGAACAGGAGGAGGGTGGCGCAGGAGGAGAAGGCCACGCTTTGAGACACAACAACCCAGGCCTTGCATGAGGACAAGAAGCGTGCGGATAGCAATTTGCATTTTGTCGCCATGCAGTCATAAATGTAATACAGATGAGAGGTTCAATAAACAGGGACCGGAAACGCTAACCCATCACAGATGTTCATTGTTCATGTTACTTGGTTGGGGTCCGGGAGTGTTGCGTAGTCGTTTCCAATCCAGGATTGATTCATTTTAATTTGAGTCAGACGGTCTGCATTTTCTGTGGAGAGGCGGATACGCCGCCGATCTGTGACGATGCCTCCGTCAGCACTGAAACAGCGTTCCGACATAACGCTGGCTGCCGGGCAAGCAAGTACCTCTATTGCGTACATTGCCAGTTTGTGCCAGGTGTCTAGCTTCGATACCCAATAGTTGAAGGGTGCAGATGGATTGTTCAACACAGCTACGCCATCTGACATGTAGTCCTTGACCATCTTCTCCAGGCGATCGGTGTTGGAGGTGGATCTGCACGCTTGCTGTTCTGTGTGCTGCTGCATGGGTGTCAGAAATTTTTCCCACTCCAAGGACACTGCCGATACCATTCCCTTTTGGGCACTAGCTGCGGCTTGTGTTGTTTGCTGCCCTCCTGGTCGTCCTGGGTTTGCGGAAGTCAGTCTGTCGGCGTACAACTGGCTAGAGGAGGGGGAGGATGTCAATCTCCTCTCTAAAGTCTCCACAAGGGCCTGCTGGTATTCTTCCATTTTGACCTGTCTGGCTCTTTCTTCAAGCAGTTTTGGAACATTGTGTTTGTATCGTGGATCCAGAAGGGTATAAACCCAGTAATTGGTGTTGTCCAGAATGTGCACAATGCGTGGGTCACGTTCAATGCAGTCCTAGGCCGAAGAGGTCATAGCCTAGGGTCACAAAACCTGTTTATTGGGCAATTTCAATGGTGGCGAGTCTGACGTACATAAATCGCAGCAATGGCCATTAGCAACGTCTGAATCTCACGAAATGTCTCATGCAGATAGAAGACATATTGTTAGACTTGGGCTCCAAAGATGGGTTCCCTACATCTCTGCAAACCAGAGTTACAGGGGTCCAAAATTTGTAAAATCCCCCATAGGCTTTCATTGGGCCTCCTATTTACAGTTCCAAAATCTCACATCTTTTCAAAGGGCAATTACTCAGCAGTGGCAAATTTTCTAGCATTGTAGGGACCCTTAGGGGGAACATGACTGGTGAGTTTCGGGCCCCTAGGCCAAAGAGGTCATAGCCTAGGGTCACAAAAACCTGTTTATTTGGGCTATTTCAATGGTAGTGATGGTGACGTACATAAATCGCAGCAATGGCCGTTAGCAAAGTCTGAATCTCACGAAATGTCTCATGCAGGTAGAAGACATATTGTTAGACTTGGATTCCAAAGATGGGGTCCCTACATCTCTGCAAACCAGAGTTACAGGGGTCCAAAATTGGTAAAATCCCCCATAGGATTTCATTGCCTCCCTATTTCACTTTCCAAAATCTCACATCTTTTCAAAGGGCAATGGCTCAGCAGTACCAAATTTTCTAGCATTGTAGGGACCCTTAGGGGGAACATGACTGGTGAGTTTCGGGCCCCTAGGCCGAAGAGGTCATAGCCTAGGGTCACAAAAACCTGTTTATTTGGGCTATTTCAATGGTAGTGATGGTGGCGTACATAAATCTCAGCCATGGCTGTTAGCAACGTCTGAATCTCACGAAATGTCTCATGCAGGTAGAAGACATATTGTTAGACTTGGATTCCAAAGATGGGGTCCCTACATCTCTGCAAACCAGAGTTACAGGGGTCCAAAATCGGTAAAATCCCCCATAGGCTTTCATTGGGCCTCCTATTTACAGTTCCAAAATCTCACATCTTTTCAAAGGGCAATTACTCAGCAGTGGCAAATTTTCTAGCATTGTAGGGACCCTTAGGGGGAACATGACTGGTGAGTTTCGGGCCCCTAGGCCAAAGAGGTCATAGCCTAGGGTCACAAAAACCTGTTTATTTGGGCTATTTCAATGGTAGTGATGGTGACGTACATAAATCGCAGCAATGGCCGTTAGCAAAGTCTGAATCTCACGAAATGTCTCATGCAGGTAGAAGACATATTGTTAGACTTGGATTCCAAAGATGGGGTCCCTACATCTCTGCAAACCAGAGTTACAGGGGTCCAAAATTGGTAAAATCCCCCATAGGATTTCATTGCCTCCCTATTTCACTTTCCAAAATCTCACATCTTTTCAAAGGGCAATGGCTCAGCAGTACCAAATTTTCTAGCATTGTAGGGACCCTTAGGGGGAACATGACTGGTGAGTTTCGGGCCCCTAGGCCAAAGAGGTCATAGCCTAGGGTCACAAAAACCTGTTTATTTGGGCTATTTCAATGGTAGTGATGGTGGCGTACATAAATCTCAGCAATGGCCGTTAGCAAAGTCTGAATCTCACGAAATGTCTCATGCAGGTAGAAGACATATTGTTAGACTTGGATTCCAAAGATGGGGTCCCTACATCTCTGCAAACCAGAGTTACAGGGGTCCAAAATTGGTAAAATCCCCCATAGGATTTCATTGCCTCCCTATTTCACTTTCCAAAATCTCACATCTTTTCAAAGGGCAATGGCTCAGCAGTACAAAATTTTCTAGCATTGTAGGGACCCTTAGGGGGATCATGACTGGTGAGTTTTGCCACTGCTGAGCCATTGCCCTTTGAAATGGTGTGAGATTTTGGAACGGTAAATAGGAGGCCCAATGAAAGCCTATGGGGGATTTTACCAATTTTGGACCCCTGTAACTCTGGTTTGCAGAGATGTAGGGACCCCATCTTTGGAATCCAAGTCTAACAATATGTCTTCTACCTGCATGAGACATTTCGTGAGATTCAGACGTTGCTAACGGCCATGGCTGAGATTTATGTACGCCACCATCACTACCATTGAAATACCCCAAATAAACAGGTTTTTGTGACCCTAGGCTATGACCTCTTCGGCGTAGGGGCCCGAAACTCACCAGTCATGTTCCCCCTAAGGGTCCCTACAATGCTAGAAAATTTGGTACTGCTGAGCCATTGCCCTTTGAAAAGATGTGAGATTTTGGAACTGTAAATAGGAGGCCCAATGAAAGCCTATGGGGGATTTTACCGATTTTGGACCCCTGTAACTCTGGTTTGCAGAGATGTAGGGACCCCATCTTTGGAATCCAAGTCTAACAATATGTCTTCTACCTGCATGAGACATTTCGTGAGATTCAGACGTTGCTAACAGCCATGGCTGAGATTTATGTACGCCACCATCACTACCATTGAAATAGCCCAAATAAACAGGTTTTTGTGACCCTAGGCTATGACCTCTTCAGCCTAGGGGCCCGAAACTCACCAGTCATGTTCCCCCTAAGGGTCCCTACAATGCTAGACAATTTGGTACTGCTGAGCCATTGCCCTTTGAAAAGATGTGAGATTTTGGAAAGTGAAATAGGGAGGCAATGAAATCCTATGGGGGATTTTACCAATTTTGGACCCCTGTAACTCTGGTTTGCAGAGATGTAGGGACCCCATCTTTGGAATCCAAGTCTAACAATATGTCTTCTACCTGCATGAGACATTTCGTGAGATTCAGACTTTGCTAACGGCCATTGCTGCGATTTATGTACGTCACCATCACTACCATTGAAATAGCCCAAATAAACAGGTTTTTGTGACCCTAGGCTATGACCTCTTTGGCCTAGGGGCCCGAAACTCACCAGTCATGTTCCCCCTAAGGGTCCCTACAATGCTAGAAAATTTGCCACTGCTGAGTAATTGCCCTTTGAAAAGATGTGAGATTTTGGAACTGTAAATAGGAGGCCCAATGAAAGCCTATGGGGGATTTTACCAAATTTGGAGCCCTGTAACTCTGGTTTGCAGAGATGTAGGGAACCCATCTTTGGAGCCCAAGTCTAACAATATGTCTTCTACCTGCATGAGACATTTCGTGAGATTCAGACGTTGCTAACGGCCATTGCTGCAATTTATGTACGTCAGACTCGCCAGTCGCCACCATTGAAATTGCCCAAATAAACAGGTTTTTGTGACCCTAGGCTATGACCTCTTCGGCGTAGGGGCCCGAAACTCACCAGTCATGTTCCCCCTAAGGGTCCCTACAATGCTAGAAAATTTGGTACTGCTGAGCCATTGCCCTTTGAAAAGATGTGAGATTTTGGAAAGTGAAATAGGGAGGCAATGAAATCCTATGGGGGATTTTACCAATTTTGGACCCCTGTAACTCTGGTTTGCAGAGATGTAGGGACCCCATCTTTGGAATCCAAGTCTAACAATATGTCTTCTACCTGCATGAGACATTTCGTGAGATTCAGACTTTGCTAACGGCCATTGCTGCGATTTATGTACGCCACCATCACTACCATTGAAATAGCCCAAATAAACAGGTTTTTGTGACCCTAGGCTATGACCTCTTCAGCCTAGGGGCCCGAAACTCACCAGTCATGTTCCCCCTAAGGGTCCCTACAATGCTAGACAATTTGGTACTGCTGAGCCATTGCCCTTTGAAAAGATGTGAGATTTTGGAAAGTGAAATAGGGAGGCAATGAAATCCTATGGGGGATTTTACCAATTTTGGACCCCTGTAACTCTGGTTTGCAGAGATGTAGGGACCCCATCTTTGGAATCCAAGTCTAACAATATGTCTTCTACCTGCATGAGACATTTCGTGAGATTCAGACTTTGCTAACGGCCATTGCTGCGATTTATGTACGTCACCATCACTACCATTGAAATAGCCCAAATAAACAGGTTTTTGTGACCCTAGGCTATGACCTCTTTGGCCTAGGGGCCCGAAACTCACCAGTCATGTTCCCCCTAAGGGTCCCTACAATGCTAGAAAATTTGCCACTGCTGAGTAATTGCCCTTTGAAAAGATGTGAGATTTTGGAACTGTAAATAGGAGGCCCAATGAAAGCCTATGGGGGATTTTACCAAATTTGGAGCCCTGTAACTCTGGTTTGCAGAGATGTAGGGAACCCATCTTTGGAGCCCAAGTCTAACAATATGTCTTCTACCTGCATGAGACATTTCGTGAGATTCAGACTTTGCTAACGGCCATTGCTGCGATTTATGTACCTCAGACTCGCCACCATTGAAATTGCCCAATAAACAGGTTTTGTGACCCTAGGCTATGACCTCTTCGGCCTAGGACTGCATTGAACGCACCCACGCATTGTGCGCATTCTGGACAACACCAATTACTGGGTTTATACCCTTCTGGATCCACGGTACAAACACAATGTTCCAAAACTGCTTGAAGAAAGAGCCAGACAGGTCAAAATGGAAGAATACCAGCAGGCCCTTGTGGAGACTTTAGAGAGGAGATTGACATCCTCCCCCTCCTCTAGCCAGTTGTACGCCGACAGACTGACTTCCGCAAACCCAGGACGACCAGGAGGGCAGCAAACAACACAAGCCGCAGCTAGTGCCCAAAAGGGAATGGTATCGGCAGTGTCCTTGGAGTGGGAAAATTTTCTGACACCCATGCAGCAGCACACAGAACAGCAAGCGTGCAGATCCACCTCCAACACCGATCGCCTGGAGAAGATGGTCAAGGACTACATGTCAGATGGCGTAGCTGTGTTGAACAATCCATCTGCACCCTTCAACTATTGGGTATCGAAGCTAGACACCTGGCACAAACTGGCAATGTACGCAATAGAGGTGCTGGCTTGCCCGGCAGCCAGCGTTATGTCGGAACGCTGTTTCAGTGCTGCCGGAGGCATCGTCACAGATCGGCGGCGTATCCGCCTCTCCACAGAAAATGCAGACTGTCTGACTCAAATTAAAATGAATCAATCCTGGATTGGAAACGACTACGCAACACTCCCGGACCCCAACCAAGTAACATGAACAATGAACATCTGTGATGGGTTAGCGTTTCCGGTCCCTGTTTATTGAACCTCTCATCTGTATTACATTTATGACTGCATGGCGACAAAATGCAAATTGCTATCCGCACGCTTCTTGTCCTCATGCAAGGCCTGGGTTGTTGTGTCTCAAAGCGTGGCCTTCTCCTCCTGCGCCACCCTCCTCCTGTTCCATCACGTGTGCTGCTGCTGGGTTAGCGTTACCGGTCCCTTTTCCTGGAACCTCTTATATGTATTACATTTATGACTGCATGCCGACAAAAAGCATGTTACCTGTGCAAAGAAAACAGACATTTCCCGCATTTAAAAGACAGTTTTCCCTTTGAAACTTTAAAATCGATTTTCTCAAAAACTATAAGCTCTTTTTGCTAAAAATTTTTTCCTCTTGTACCCACTCCCAAGGTGCACATACCCTGTAAATTTGGGGTATGTAGCTTGTAAGGAGGCTTTACAAAGCACAAAAGTTCGGGTCCCCATTGACTTCCATTATGTTCGGAGTTCGGGTCGAACACCCGAACATCGCGGCCATGTTCGGCCTGTTCGGCCCGAACCCGAACATCTAGATGTTCGCCCAACACTACTCTGTAGCTCCGTTCATTGGCCCAGGACATAGCAATAGCCAAAGAAGACATTGCAGTTATTTTGCAAGGAAGGATGTAGTTTACACCTAATCTGTTAACTACCACACTAAGTACACTTCCAATTTGTTGTGTTTCTCCACTTTTTGCTTACCAGGCATTTGTGCTGAAATAGTGGGAATGAGCTCAAAAAAGTTAGCATGCAGTATGGGGTTTAGGGAAATTGCTAAGTACACACAGATAAATAGCCTGTCTGTGTGGGTTGATGTAGTCATGCATCTTTGTCCCTTTGCTCACTAGGCATAGAATGTTGCGATATATTGCCATGCCTATCAGTGACATTATTGTGCCTAATACTGGGGCCTTCATCATAGTTTACCTGTGGGGCCATTTGATCTGTAATTGTGCCTCTGCCTTTAGCACTTTTTTTTCCTAGTTCCGTGCAACCCAACAGGTTAAAAATAGTTAAATTGGGAATCAATGATGCTTGTGGAGGAATATAAGGGTGGCCACTAACCGTCCAATCTTTTTCATCCAACCTTACCATTTCTATGTAATATAAGGGCCTGCCTATAGCAGTGATGGCTAACCTTGGCACTCAAGCTGTGGTGGAACTACAAGTCCCATGAGGCATTGCAATACTCTGACAGCTCTATGCATAACTCTGGGAGGCAGAGGCATGATGGGATTTGTAGTTTTGTCACAGGTGGAGTGCGAAAGTTAGCCATCACTGGCCTATAGTATCTATTCACTCAGTTTACTCTTCTACTACATAGATTTGGTAAGATTGGATAAAAAAGATTGGATCGTTAGTGGCCACGGATCGACTCCCTTAATAATAAGGGGAGCCCCAAACATCCACTTACAGTGGAAAGAAAACAAATACCTTAATCTTCAATGAAACAATCACACCGAATGAACAAGTAGTAACTTAACTACGCTAACTTAATAACTTGAGCTATTCTTAAAGCAGTCTGAGAAATGTGCATCTGAGAGGGAAGTCAATAGTGTTTAGTGCTGGCTTTTGGAAGCACAGAGGTGTTGAAGTTGTCACTTTCAGCACCTGTTTGAAGCTCCAGGAGAGTTTACTTATATTAGTTTGGCAGTGAAATCCACACACGCAAATCATTGCAATGGATTTGTTGTGTGCCAAACAATAAAGATTAGGGGATGGGGTGAAGGTGGGAGGCTCATGGCACAGAATAAATAGCTAGAGCCTACAGCTGTATCCTGGTTAACTGTGGCAGTGTTTTTCAGGAATACATTTAGCAGTATATTTTCTTTTTTTTAACATTAGTAAATGAAATGACTAAAACTGTGTTATGTTATATTGCAGTTCAGTCAAATACTCTGATTAAAGAATATATCTATTAGCAATGAGGAAATTAAACACTTGCGGAATACATTGTGCACTTTTATATACCCTGGGGCAGTCATGTATCAGTTTTTTGATGTCAGTTCTGTTTAAACATGCAATCAACTTACAGGAGGCTAGGGATGTGGTGCCTTTTATTGATTGTTTGGCTATCAAAAAATCTCTTACAATTCTACTTAAAGATTTAACAAGTACTAAAAAATAAGCAACAGCAATAGATGTACACAATTTGCAGAATAACCCTTATTTAAGGGTCTTGGGATGACATCAATTATTTATGAGCATGCGTACATGCTAGCAATCATCCAGAACAGATCCATAGTCCACAGTTACTGGGCTTTTTCATTATCAATTTGCCAGCAGAGAAAATAGTTATTTCTGCAGAATCTCGGCAAAGACAGGGTACATTACCCACATGTGGTCATGTGGGCATTCTGTGCTGTCAAGTGTTCTTCATGTCTCTAATTTTAATTTCTAGCTGCTCTGTTTATCTGCTGATGTCACTGAAAGGCGGGTGAACACAAGAAATAGCACAGAAATGAACGTTAGATGCATGTAAAATGATTGTTGCTGCTGTTACTATAATTATTGTGTTGTTGCTGCATAGCTGATCAGTCTTTATTGACCGGGTTTAGTCTCTCAGTATGTAATTCTTTCCAGGGACCTCACATGCAAAATAAAATAAGATAAGAGGAAGGGGAATTACAAAAACAAAACAGCTAAATGCACATATAAAATACATTTGTTAGTTTCTTAACTGCCAAGAGATTTGCAGTTCTATTCAGCTAGTTGCATATTAATTACACAGTGAAAACTAGAAGCTAAGGGAACTGGAGGCAGTGGGTAGAATCAGGTATGCAATGTTGCAACTACACGTCTGGGATCGGTGGCGTATGAACCACAGGGCGCCAGGAGTGCAGTGCTCCAGGTATAGCCATGTCTGGGGTTGCCGCTGTGGTCATGGGGTACTGTGGGAATCTGGGGCGATTGTGGTGTGTCCCTCACTGGTGTTAATGCTGCCCACTTGCACGCCGATTCCTCTCCCGGCACTCATTTATGTTAGACACAGTTCCCCTGACTCCGACCGCTGCCCGGGCTTTACCCATCAATTCAGAGTTGCAGATATCATCAGTGATGAGAGAGCGTTGACCAATGACAGTGCTGTATACTTCACTTCCTGTAGGTGAAGTATACAGCACTGTCATTGGTCACCGCTCATCTCACTCATCGCTGCGCGCCACACTGTTGTCTTGGATCCTTAAATTTTTAGTCATAAGGCATAAAGGTTAATGATATCCTATTGTCACAATCAATGTAGAGAACACCCCAATAGCATCAACCCCCAAAGCTCGTTGCCTAGGGGTAACTCTGGACTCTGAGCTCTCCTTTAAACCACATATTAACACTTTAACTACCTCCTGCTACTTCCATCTCAAAAACATTTCCAGAATCCGTCCCTTCCTTTCACAAGAAGCAACTAAAATGCTTGTGCATGCCCTAATCATCTCCCGTCTTGACTACTGCAACACCCTACTCTGTGGTCTACCAAAAAGCAGACTGGCACCTCTCCAATCCCTACTAAACTCTGCGGCCCGTCTCATCCACCTCTCTTCTAGATCCTCTGAGGCAGCCCCTCTCTGCCAATCCCTCCACTGGTTACCAGTTGCCCAAAGGATCCAGTTTAAACTTCTCACACTTGCATACAAAGCTCTACACAAGCTGTCGCCTCCATACATTTCCTCTTTAATCTCCAGATACCTCCCCGCTCGGATCCTCCGTTCCTCACAGGAGACCCTTTTGTCCTCCATCTTAGTCACCTCCTCTCACTCTCGCATCCAAGACTTCTCACGGGCGGTCCCTCTCCTTTGGAACTCTCTCCCTCAGCCGGTTCGTCATGCCACGAGTCTGGAAACCTTCAAACGTACTCTGAAAACACACCTGTTCAGAAAAGCCTATAATTTGCTATAGGCAGCACTGAAGGCACACTGGCTCACCCACTAATCCTGGTGTTTCCTTCCCCTTTGTTTCCTCCCCACTACCCTCTAGATTGTAAGCTCGCAAGGGCAGGGACCTCCTCCTAGTGTTTCTCATACTGCTGTAATTTTAACATATGTATATGTACCAAGTACATATCAACTATGTATGTATCTGTATTTATTCTATTCAATGTCATGACTGTACAGTGTCTTGTATTTCTTATGTATATTTGTTCCTCATTATTTGTTTGTACTATGTACAGCGCTACGGAAGATGTTGGCGCTATATAAATAAAAAATAATAATAATAATAATAATATCCTAGTGTATGTGCTAACATGGGCGTAGCAATCACCCCTGTGATCCCTGCCATCGCAGGGGGGCCCAGAGGCTTTGGGGGCCCTCCTCCACTCTCTCTTCAACCTCAAGTGCAGCCAATTAACAAAAAAGCCTCATTGTTTGCTCACAAAAACCGTCACTGCCACCTCCTAGTGGGAGCGTCTGTTATTTTTTCCTGCTTCTAGACAGTGCTTCATAGCAGTGCGCTCCCTGCTAACATGCACTGGCTCCCGATCATGTGACCCCTGTGGGGTTTGAGGATCAAGGGGGCCCCATTCTATCATTTTTGCATCGGGCCCCTACTAAGTCTAGCTACGCTTCTGTGCTACTATAATGCCAGCACATTGCTACAGCAAAAACTTATTTTTTATAAATCCCTGATTTCCAGGACATTACAGGCGTATCAAACAAAATGTTCTTACTACATGTTCACCCATGCCTCTAATTTACTTACTTAAAGCAAACATGAACTGAAAATTAAAAGTCAAAACAAACATACACACGTCATACTTTTATCCCATGTAGTCTGCTTATCAATCTCTATCTCCTCTCCTGTGTCTTGTTTGACCACTGTGATCATTCTAATTAATACTGTGTATACAAATATATTGTGTGATTGATGCTTCTTGCATATTTGCCATGGTATATATCAGTATAGTCAGTTATAGAGGTTACTCTGGAACCTGTGGTGTACCGGGTGTTATCAATTGTATGATTATTTGTGTGTTGTGTGTGTATTTATATTGGTGCACTCTTGTAACACATTCTTTCCTTTTATCCATTGTCCAGATGTCAGTATTTCATTAGTGACCTTCTGGTCTTGTTCTGCCACAGTATGATTTGCATGCTTAGATTATTGTTCTGCTGGTTGGGTTCAGCCACAACAACAATCTGCATGAACACATCGTTACAGGGGCGCATAGCTACCTGATTTTGACATCTGAGGGCACACAAGGTGCAGTTATATATACTGACAAAGCATGTATATAAACTATTAATATCTAAATGGCACACATGGCTACCCAGTTCTGATATCTGGGAGGCACATTGATGCCTACTACTGACATCTAATGTATACTTTTATGGGGGGGGGGGTACCTAATACTACTATCCAGGGACACACAGGGCTTACTTTTCCTGCTATATCCTGGGCACACATGGCTGTCAAATACTGATTGTGGGAGCACATAGCTACCTAATTCTTGTATCTAGGGTCACATGTCTTCTTAATTCTGGTATCTGGAGGCACATGACATGGATACTTCATCCATGTACTTGATGGCATTTGGATGATCCTAATGTATCTAAGTAACGTATTTAAGTACAAAGTAGGCATAAGCCAATAAATTGTCAATATGGCACATGGAGAGCCACATTGCTTAATTCTGCTGTCTTGATAACTGTATAATTACTGTTAAAAGCAAAACTCTGTGACAGAGTAATGCATTGCAGTCTCTTATAGCCCACTTGACTGAGATTTTTCAATAGCTTGATCACCCTTTCAATGGATAATCTAGGATGCAGGGGAGAGATCAAAGCCATTGCCATGTCTAGGGCCCTGTCTGGTCTTCATCTAGCTCTGGTGCCTGATGGTATCTGTTGATGACCCTTGATAAATACTATTGGTGGAAAGGCAATATAGCACTTTCCACAAGATTCTTAATTTGCCTGATGTCTCTGCTGTTTTCATGACCGCAGTGGTAGCAGTTGTAGTGAACGAACATTCATTTCATGGCCTCGCGGAGGCATTTGGGTACAGGCAGTGTAATATGCAGATCATCCATTAGGAGCACACATAACATTTCAGAAAGGTCATCTATTAGTAAGGAATAAACAGAAAAATGCATATACTTAATTATTAAGGGAGGATAACCCATTATCCTGACATCAGCTCACACATTATTACTGTAAAGAGGAATGGAAGTTGCTTAGCTGATGACAATGCTGCTACAACTTTATTTGCCAGACTACAGTATTACAGTGCACAACTTTTTAGTCAACATGACCTTGCTTGAAACCCTTCTTAGCTATATGTAATTTCATAGTCCACAGCGGAGCTACCCTTCTCCCTTGTAAAGTGTGAAGCAATTTATTCTATTTACTCAAGAGCTGCCTTTATTGCCTTTGAAGTCTTTAATCAAGCATTTGTCTGCAACAATTTAATGTCAATCTAATTCCCATAACCTTGACTGCAGAGCTGACTATACAAACATCTTAGTCATTATTATTATGAATTTAGATAGTGCCAATATGTTCACGATGCTTTACAAACACACATTTTATATAGACGTGGACTGGACAGTATGAATAAAACACAGTTCTAACTTAGTACAAAAGTTTTTATTACAGCTGTTGGATTTGTTGTTGAACAACAATATTTTTACATTTGACGGTCAAAGGTTCCTCCAGGTGCAGGGTGCGGCGATGGGGACGACGTGTGCCCCGTCGTTCGCAAACCTGTACCTGGGGGACTGGGAGCGTGAGATGTTTTCGGACGACGGTCTGTCCATGTACCTGTGTCACGTATTAGCGTTGCACAGGTACATAGACGATATCTTGGTATTGTGGATGGGCACGTCGAGGCAGATCACTGAGTTTGTTGAGTGTATCAATAACAACAGCCGTAATTTAAAATTTACTCTTGAGTTTGACCCTATTACGAATCCGTTTTTGGATATTTGCATTACGATGCAACATGACGGTCACCTAAGCACGTCTTTATTTAGAAAGGCGACAGCCACAAATGCTCTCTTGCATGCAGAGAGTTTTCACCCTGCACATACCATTCGGGGTATCCCGACGGGTCAATACTTGAGAGCAAGGCGCAATTGCTCCGAGGAAGCAACGTTTTTACAGGAAGCACGGATTTTACGCAATAGATTTAGAGCCCGTGGCTATCGAGATAAACATCTGCGACAAGCCTTTAATAGGGCATTGAGTAGTGATAGACGAGATCTGCTGCGGCAAAGACACCACCGACGTGGTGATGATGTGGGGATGTCGTCCCGTTTTTGTACACGATTTTGTGCGCAGCATCCTGTGTTGAAAAGAATCCTGGAGAGACATTGGTATTTACTACAGAATGATCCAGTGATAGGCCCACATATTCCATCTAGACCGAATTTGACATTCCGGAAGTCCAGATCTCTGCGCAATGCTGTGGCATGCAGCCACTTTGTGGGATTGACCCTCACAAAACACTGTTCGGTGGTGGGGACTTTCACATGTGGAGGATGTGACTACTGCCGTTATATACAGGTGGGTAGGACTGTGCAGGTACCTGGCGACAGGGGACTTTCGTTATCCCATTTTGTGAATTGTAAAACTAAGTTGGTGGTCTACTTACTATTGTGCCAATGTGGTGCTTTCTACATTGGTAAGACAAAACGAACACTTCGTGAGCGTATGTCTGAACATATAACCAATATTGAGAAGGGTGACGTACAGTCCCCTGTCGCCAGACATGTCATACTCCATCATGGTGGTAATGCTAGGGCAATTAAATTAGTGGGTTTAGATCGCATTCACCCCACAATAGGAGGAGGCAATTGGGATCGCCTCTTGTTGCGCTGTGAGTCTAGATGGATTTACAATTTAGGGGCATGCTCTCATCCAGGCCTGAATGAACAGCTTAACTATGCCCATTTTCTACCAGTATAGATGTCTCTGTTGCTGCGCTCCGTCTTGTGTCTGGGACCCGCTGTCCTCCTTCCTGTGGTTTTGGCGGGAAGTCCCGGCTGCAATGTTCCTCCTAACCTTTGTGCGGTTTGAAATTAACGCTCTAATATTTAACATATATATTTTATGGAATAGGATTATGCTGTGGGAGGCCCCTGGTGCTCATCGGTTTGATATTTGGACATTTATGGTGTCCGGTTTCAGATCCCACATATATTTTGGGATCAAAGATGTTTTTTGAAACCCTCCCTTATTTCTATTCTTTATATATATTATTTTATAAGGAATTTAAATTTATAAATATCTGACATTTTGATCAATTTTTATTGCAGTTTAAATAGTATATATTTTACGATTTTGTTTGGCAACTGAGGTTTTTGTGTATTAGCATGTTTTTGGGACGCTCACCCTGGGCTAAGCCATGTGGAGGTAACTCGCATCCGGGGCGCTCAGGGCAGTGGGGACACAGTACTAGTTGTTTAAGAGCAGTATGCTCTCTCTGGGTAGAGTTGGGCCGAACGGTTCGCCGGCGAACCTGGTTCGCGCGAACCTAGGTGGTTCGCGTGCGGGTACCGCACGCGAACTTTATTGCGGAAAAGTTCGCCCCATTGCGGTTCGCCCCATAATGCACTGAGGGTCAACTTTGACCCTCTACATCACAGTCAGCAGGCCCAGTGTAGCCAATTAGGCTACACTAGCCCCTGGAGCCCCACCCCCCCTTATATAGGCAGGCAGCGGCGGCCGTGGCCACTCGTGTGCCTGCATTAGTTAGAGTAGGGCGAGCTACTGCAGTCTCTCATAGGGAAAGATTAGTTAGCCTTAGCTTGTCCCTGGCTGCATACCTGTTCATTGATCCTGCCACTGCATACCTGTTCATTGATCCTGCCACTGCATACCTGTTCATTGATCCTGCCACTGCATACCTGTTCATTGATCCTGCCACTGCATACCTGTTCATTGATCCTGCCACTGCATACCTGTTCTGTGAACCCACCACTGCATACCTGTTCTGTTCAGTGGACCCGCCACTGTATACCTGTTTAGTGAACCCGCCACTGCATACCTGTTCTGTTCAGTGGACCCGCCACTGTATACCTGTTCAGTGGACCCGCCACTGCATACCTGTTCTGTTCAGTGAACCCGCCACTGCATACCTGTTCTGTTCAGTGGAGTTTGGTGTGTCAGTGTGAAGCAGTACCTTAATTACACTCCCTGATTGATGTATACACATGCAAGATGTTTTAAAGCACTTTAGGCCTGTCATTTAGCATTCAATGTGATTTCTGCCCTTAAAACGCTGCTTTGCGTCAAATCCAGATTTTTCCCGGTGACTTTTGGCGTGTATCCCACTCCGCCATGCCCCCCTCCAGGTGTTAGACCCCTTGAAACATCTTTTCCATCACTTTTGTGGCCAGCATAATTTTTTTTTTTTTTTCAAAGTTCGCATCCCCATTGAAGTCTATTGCGGTTCGCGAACTTTAACGCGAACCGAACCTTCCGCGAAAGTTCGCGAACCCGGTTCGCGAACCTAAAATCGGAGGTTCGGCCCAACTCTATCTCTGGGGCGACACATGTAATTGCCCATTATAGGTTTATGTTCCGTCGGCCCTGCGCTGACTTTTCCCTCTACCTAGATACTGGTGACGTTCTGTCCTGGAATTTCCTCATTGGCTGCTCAGGGTGTTCCTTCCCCTACTAGCATATGATTGGTGATGGTGACTGTTTTAGATGTGTGCGTGTACGGAGGGAAGCCACGCCCCCTGAGGAAGCCGGCGAAACTGTCGGGAGCGCTTCCCTTTCACACATGGGACGCCACGCCGCCCCGACCTCTTAGCAGCGGATTCCAATTCCATCTGGCGTGTTGTATCCGCCAAACGCACTGCCCAGCCTAGCTAACTGGGCACTCATGCGTACAACCGACTACTTACCATCCTACTCCACTCAAGCATCCCACGGACAGCCTCGGATATCAATCACATTAACGGTGACAACAATCCGCAACTCTAGTGTGGGACATTAGACTTCCAGCAAAGATCCGGTGTGGTGAGATTATGCTGACAATGCAATGAGGCTTTGAACTGATGCTTGATTACTGCGGTGCTTATCACTTGCCTGCTTATATATGCTGATATCTACTGTGGCTTTCTCTGCATGAAGCATCTTACCTGCATGTGATCTATCAAACTTTATGCTTAGACTAACATCTTGCTGAGGAGACGCATCTTGTGGAACTTTTGGAGGCTGCTTGTCCCTCTCAAAGCATTTACCCCTTTTTTGGACGTTGTATGTGGAGCAGGTTTCCTTTTCGTTACATACAAGGCTTCCCTACATAGCATGCATACGGCCGTTGTGTGCTTGTGGATGTGTTTGTGAGTGGGCTGTGTTTGGTCGTGACGGGGTGGCCATCCCATGTTGTTTTTAAGCACTTTTTTTGTACATTAGTTTAATAAAGATTTGATATTTTTTGTATTTTTCAATTATATGTACTCAGTTTCTTATATATATATGAAATTGCAATAGCACGGACACGTATGCCCCACAGCCAATAACCACTTTCACCTAGAAATTGTACTTGGTACAAAAGTAGGCATCAGTGGATAGGTACGAGCAATGTCAGTGCAAAGGACCGTGACCAAAAAGCTGCAGAAGTGCTGTAGAATGGTACGCAGGCAATAAAGTATATCACCTTAGATCACAATAAGGGCGGGGGTGATTAATTATCATTCCTCACCTCACACACAGCCCCAACTGCGATTACAGTGACAGTAAGAGAACCTGGCCATACGACCATATAAATCACCACCCCGGATACAATACAACACCCAACTGGTAGGTTACCTTATTAAAGGGGACACTCACATCCTAAATTAAAAGTTAGGGTTAAATGAGAAAAATAATCTCTCTGTGTTTCTATATTACTGCACTTAATCTATTCTGTTTGAATTGGGGAATGTTTTTATATATTCAATCTGCCCCCCCTTTAGCTTTTAATTTATGATGTGTGTATCCCCTTTAATAACATTAGACATCTACCATGTCATCATTTTATTTCATTTTTTATCTATTGCAGGTGCGGATTTGGTTCCCCCCCCCCCCCCCCCCAGTTGGGTGTTGTATTGTATCCAGGGGGGTGAGTTATATGGTCGTATGGCCAGATTCTCTTACTGTCACTGTAATCGCAGTTGGGGCTGTGTGTTAGGGGAGGAATGATAATTACCTGCGTACCATTTTCTGGTTTCTACCCTTTGGATCTTTACCCACTCATAGGGGCTGGAGCACCTTACAGTTTTGAGGCACGTCACTTCCCTTTTTTTGGTAGAAGATGACGTGCGTCTTTCCCTCCTTCCCCGACGTGTGGCTCCTTGAGACGCAGTGCGCTCTATAACCGTTTTAGCCGAGTCACTTCCGGTAATACAGGAAGTGACACGTATTTACATACGGATGAGACGGAAAGGTCGCACGTGGTCTAAATAGACCTGGGCGTGCGTTCCAACGCGGCGGAAGTGTGCTGGTCATCATGCGGCTGGGTGAAAGCCACATATATGTCGTCATCTGTTTGCTGCTCCGCCCTTAACTGGGAAAGGGTTTTGTTACTTCCTATACTCGGGGGGCCCTCCCTTTACACACCTGCAACATATGATGATGGTATGTGATTCATTTGACTATGCTAATTATGTCAATTATGTTAATTCATATGTAACAAGTATTTAAGGGGTTCACTTGCATGGGCTCAGATGTCCTGATGAAGCGCCACAGCACTCTGGCGTGAAACAGCTGTAGACACCCCCCACTTCTTGTACCTCTCCTGGTAACGGGACTGTAGCCTGTAACAATGTGGTTTTATTGTTGAAGAAGATAATAAATTGTAATTGCATTTGGATGTGCGTGCCCAGCTTTCTCTTTTTTTATGAATACAAAAGTAGGCATAAGCCAAGAACTTACGCTCAGAGTAGGAGTAACCAGTAATACTTATATAGGAAATAAAATAACTAAATAAACATATATAAAAGTCCAAAGATATAAGCAGCTGTCTGGGAGGGTGATGCGTCAGCATAATAAGTCCCATCTCTTTAAATGGCACTGTGGATGGCAACCAGCAATCAATACAATAATATGAGAGGTGGTTCAAGTAGATATACCCCCCCCCCCCCCCCCCCCCCCGAAACAGGGTGACTGGCTAATTAGCTGGACTTGGCAGGCAAGTCAGTATGTGCATGTAGGGCACTTATGGCGGCCAATATGGCGGACCATTCTGAGTATGCCTTATACTGAGTAGGCAGCATATAGACACAGAACTATAGCTCACCTTTCTCCTGGCAGACTTAAAGCACTTAAAGCTGCAGCCACTAGGGTGAGCCAGTAAGGAGACCTTGGGCAAGTGTTGCTACTGCCTACTGAACGCAGGCAGTAGCAACACTTGCCCAAGGTCTCCTTACTGAATAGATGCTGGCTTACTGAACAGGAAGAGACAAGGTTCAAACCCTGATTTCCAGTGTCAGAGGCAGAGCCCTTAACCAGTACACTATCCAGCCACTGCATATAGCCAGTATATATATCATGATGCAATATCCCAGCAAATTACAGTTAAGATGATAATGGGTGGATATAAGAGGTATCAGTAAGTTGTGTATAAGGTGCAGCTATGGGGTTGATTCACAAAACATTAGTAAAGTTGCTGTGCACAAAGAGAGCATGGCAATTTTGCTGACAGTAAAATAGCATTCTTTGCGCACAGAAAATTTGTGGATGTTTTGAGAATACAACCCAATGTGCTTTATTTATAGCTTAATTAGAACCAGGCTTCCGGACCACTGACACTGGTGGTATCACAGGTTTCCAGAAGTCGATTGACCCTGTTTGTGCATAGACTTTCTCTAACATTGTTTTGACAGTTGATCAGATTATCTTGAACTGCACACCTTGATAATGGGAACCTCTGAGGTCCCGAAACATTGGCACAATTCCATTTCAATACATTTTATGAATTTTTACAAGTTCTGTTTCAATAAATGTCTATGAATTTGTCTCTGTTGACTAATAACAGGAGTGGCATTATCCACTCAATTCAGACTGGGGAACTCCATATAACAACTGTTGGCTACTCTGGTATGAGTGTGGAATTGTCATTTGAACAAATACAAATGACACCTTTATTAGAAAACTTGGTGCTTTCAGTGAAGCTCTATATAAAGTATGGCAATGATAAAGATTATTTGAGCTTCATTACTTTGTTTTTATAGTCAAATATGATACAGCCAGGGACGGATCTAGGGGGGAGCAAGCGGGTCTCTTGCCCCAGGCGCAGTTTGTTGAATTCTTAAAAAGGCGGCAAAATGTGGATGGGGAATGGCAGTTTAGGCGCCAAAACCTGACCTTGCCCCAGGCGCAACTTGGGGCAACTTGGTCTAGATCCGTCCCTGGATACAGCCATACTATTACAGCAGAATCTGGAAGATCAGAGTGTTAAAATGTGCTGCTAGTAGATGGCTTAGTTCAGGTGTTATATTGGAACAGGAAAGGCAACTGGTCTGAACAGCTAATTAGTAATTAATTCTGCAGCAACGTAGAAATTTTAGTACAGTTTGAAAGTAAAAGTACTGCTACCAGAGTGGCAAAGTATTACAACTTGAAATCACTGACGTTGGAAATTCTTAGATGACAAGAAAAAAATGTAATGCAAAGATAAGTCTGAATAACATTAAATTGCAAAAGCCTGTCTATGTTTGCGGGAATTTTACAATAAAAGTAGATTTCTCAGATAAAAGAACAGTTATTAAGCTGCATTTGAAGATTTCAAAGGTTGGCCAGTTTTGAACTGAATTAGGGAGGGAGTCCCAGAGGAGTTGAGTGGCATGAGAGAAATCCTGAGTGGTTATGGTAAATGAAAGAAAATTATTAAAAAAACTTTTATAGCTAAAGGACAAAAAACATTAAAAGGCATAAATTATACAATGCCCAAAACAATGAAAATTCATCCACATAACATAAAAGGTTTTCTGGTGATTTTCTTCTCACTAGAGTCATCTTTAACTTGTTTCTCATATTTTCTTTCTTTTTTTTCCCAGCAGAAAAACTACCCTCTCCAATTTTGATTAAACCATTGGATTGTTACTATTTCTTGCTGGGAGGCAACATTCATTTTTACAAATACAACTACTTTTGGCCTCTGGGCTGTACTGCCTGCCCAGGAGACAGTGAGTGAGCACTAGGTCAGGCTCTGCCCAGAATATTGTAAGTGAAAAATGGAAATTCAAAGAGAAGAGAGATGTGACTGAGCAGTGACATGGTGGCAGCCTATTAGTGACCTTAGTACCAGATTTCATGGGCTTTGCAGCATGCACATAAAGCAGTTTATGACATTTCTGTTGAGCGGAATGATGGCGGAAACTAGTTTTTGGTTAATAAAAAAAGAGAACTTCTGCTTTGCCCGGTAATAAAGATGAGAAGCACACTCACCAGAATGTGAAGCCGCCACGCGGTTGTTTACCTTCGTCACGCTACCGTGAATTTTCAAACACACGGAGGGGAAGCATTAATAGATAAAGTTGAAAATTGCCTTTGATGAGCATAATTAAAATATTACAGTAAGCTGTTATATGTGTAAAATTAATTTATTCCCAAAGGAGACATTTCAGGAATCCACTGGTTTTGTGTTAACATGTTCATTGAGCTGTGAAAACACAGGCATCAGATTTTAATTATGCTCACCGCATAGTGAATAAATCCATGGCTGTGTATTAATTCAGGAAGGGGAACCTGACGCAGCTTGATGTGTTTCGCATTCAAGGATCAGAGCGGAAATGTGGCTTTTAATGTGTAAAATGTGATTAATGGCAACTATTAAGAGGGGGTTTTATTTTCACATGATTGTCATGTTTTGCCTGATTGCACAGGTGACTATTAGCTTTGGTATAGACACTTCTGAAGGCTGTACGCACCTTTGCATGGTGCCTTATGGGGTTTCTTTGTGTAGCTAGAACTTCTGAGCCCAGCTTCCTATTTACATACGCGCAGCAAGCCAACGAGATTTCTGCAGAGATCTTGCAAGCCCTTAATTTGTCATGTTTCATATACTAATCATATTTATAAATGGGAAATGCATACACTCTTTAGAAGATAAAGACATTTTCTGCGGTGTAGCCCTATAAAGTAATGCCATCTGTTTTTTACAATGTCACCTTTGGTAAGCAGCAGAGAAAGGCAGCGCTACTTAACTACTTGCCAACTGCTCCACGCCAATTGGCGTGAGCAGTGCGGCAGCCCCAGGACCGCTCCATGCCGATTGGCGTGAACGGTCTTCTATGGGGCTAGCAGGAGATCGCGCGCAGGATGCACGCGCATCTCCTGCTTGGGGGGCGGAGCTCCGCCCCGCCTTCAGTCTCTGTTAGACGACGGATTACTTTGTACAGCGCTGCAACCTGCTGCAGCGCTGTACTGGGGACAGCCGTGTGACACAGCTGTCCCCCTTGCCCACAAGAGAGCAATCGGCTCTCATAGGCTGAAGCCTATGACAGCTGATCGCGTGATTGGCTGGCTGGAGGAAGGGAGGGAGGGACAGGAATGGGAAAAAAATAGTAACATTTATTTAAAAATACATGAAATAAATATTGATAAAAAAAATAAACAATAAATCTTCACAAACTACTACGAACAACTTTACAATTTACCAGACCGTGACAAAGACCCTACCTTTCTCTCTGCAGTCGACTTATTTTTGGCACCCTTAAATCTCCCTCAACTAACGGACCCCCAACGTGACACACTCAACTCCCCCATAACTACACTAGAACTGGCTGAGGTATTAAAATCATTTCCTTCCTCAAAATCTCCTGGACCGGATGGGTTACCCTACTCCTACTATAAAAAGTTCCAACACATCTTACTCCCCCACTTAGCGACCCTTGCCTCTAAAATAATGGATGGACACACACCCCCCACATACCATGCTAACCTCTCTCCTTACAGTAATCCCTAAGGAGGGAAAAGATCCCCAACTACCTCAAAGCTACAGGCCAAACTCCCTCTTAAATTCCGACCTAAAAATAATAACCAAAGCCCTCGCCAACCGCTTAAATCCTATACTTACATCCCTAATAAATAACGATCAAGTAGGCTTCATATTGGGGCGTCAAGCTGGTGACAATACCAGGAAGGCAATAGACCTCATTTCACTTATGAATAGAGACAACAAACCCTCCCTCCTTTTAAGCCTAGACGCCGAAAAGGCTTTCGACCGGCTATCCTGGTCTTTCCTCTTCAAGGTGCTTCGGCATCAAGGCTTCACTGGTCCATTTGTTACTCTCCTTGAATTTCTATATTCTTCCCCTACTTCCACAGTTAAACTTCCCTCAGCTCCATCTCGCCCATTTAACATTAATAATGGAACTAGGCAGGGCTGCCCACTATCTCCCCTGCTCTTCGCCATCAGTATAGAGCCCCTTGCTAGTGCAATAAGACTTAACAAAGATATCCTAGGTATAAAACATGGTGGTCATGAACACAAAATCTCACTCTTTGCTGATGACATCTTGCTCACTCTCATTAGCCCTCTAACATCCCTCCCTGCCCTTCATTCAACAATCTCCTCTTATGAAGCCATATCAGGATTTAAACTAAATAAGGATAAGACTGAAGCTTTACCAATCAAAATTCCCTCAAGCATGCTTTTGGCCCTGAAATCCCACTTCACCTATAATTGGAGATCTCAAACTTTAAAATACCTGGGGATCAACCTTACCACCTCATATTCATCCATTTATAAACAGAACTTTCCCTCCCTTATACAGAAAATTCTCCAAGATCTCCATAAATGGACGGCGTACAAAATTTCCTGGATAGGGAGAATATATTCACTAAAAATGAATATACTGCCTTGCGTATTGTATTTATTTGAGACTCTACCGATCCGGGTCCCTTCCATTCAGTTGGCTAGACTACAATCAGCATTCTTAAAGTTTGTTTGGAATCACAAACGCCCAAGAGTCTCCAAGTCTGTCCTTCTCTCTCCTAGAGAACAGGGAGGATTGGGTCTGCCACATTTAAAACATTATTATCAAGCTGCGCACCTGAGACAGCTGAAGGAATGGTCTGACCTAAGAGTCTTTTCTAAATGGGCTATATTAGAGGCCATGGAGGTCTCTCCGCTATCTCTAGCTTCCTATATATGGACCTTAAACCCCCCTAAACTACCTCATAAGACTCTCCTCCCCACTATACAGTTTACCCTCAGTATTTGGAAAAATACTGCACGAAAAGCCGGCCTGATATCACACCCATCCCCATTATACCCTATCTTAGGGAACCCTTTGTTTCCCCCAGGCACTGTCCCCTCCTTTATAGCCAGATGGTACTTCTCAGGCTACTATAATTTAAATAATTGGACAGATCCTGCCTCTGGCAAACTTATCACACTTTCCTTGTTAAGAGAAAAAATGCACCTCTCTCCATTAAGACTCATGGAAGCAAACCAAATTTCCCACTTTCTTAACAGTCACGTCAGGGGAGCACCCTCAACATCCTCTCCCACCACTTTTGAAAGAATCTGCCTACAAAAGGGACATCAGAAGGGCTTAATTTCCCAGATATACTCTCTCCTACAATCAAACTCAGAAACTTTAGAGGCTTCCCACCTCTACATGAAGAAATGGGAAAAGGCTCTCTCGATTAATATAAGCAACTCGGATTGGGAAGATATCTGGGAAAATGCCAAACACTCATCCATTTGTACTCAAACTAAAGAGAATATATACAAAATCCTATTCAGGTGGTATCTGACCCCTGAAGTTCTCGCAAATATTTACCCTCATACACCCGACACCTGCTGGAGGGGCTGCTCCCACAAAGGTTCTCTTGAACACATTTTTTGGTCCTGCCCAGTAATCATCCCTCTCTGGGAAGAGGTCTGCCACCTGATACTATCAGTCACAGGTACTTCAATTCCACTAGACCCGATTACCTTACTGCTAGGCAGACCTATCCCTGGAGTTCCCAAACCTCTTATGCGTCTAATCACCCACATCCTAACTGCAACAAGACTTTCCATAGCCTCAGCTTGGAAAAACATAGCTCCCCCTAATATCTCCGAAGTTAAACTAAAAATTAACTGGATTAAGACAATGGAACATTTGACAGCCACCCTGAGGGACACTGAACTTCAGTATCATAAAATATGGGGCCCATGGTCTCTATACTCACCAGATTAAATGCCTCCTTGAACTGACACCAGTTCCTGACGATCAGTTCTTCCCCTCTTCCAGAACCTTAGACCCCTTACGTTCTTTAAGAACATCTTCCTTAGCTCTCTACACATTGGGATGAGGTTGCCGAACACTGCACCCTGTTGAAATCCCCCTCCCTACCAAACCCTCCCCACCCACTCCCCTTCCCTACCCTACCCTACCCTCTCCCCTCCCTCCTCCCTTAGTATGTCCATACCACACTTCTCCGCTCCTACTGGCTTTACTTCCTTTAGTCATATTATAGGATCTATACCAAAGACCCGCTCCTACGAACATAGCACCACATCTGCATTAATTCCAGCAGAACCTTTGGACACTTTTTGTGTAAAACATCTATATTCTCACCTTTGAAGACAAAAGCAAAGACTCTCCCTTCATTTCTCTAATTAAGCTACGAGACTCACTCACATTTAGATAAGTGTTTGCACAAAAGCTTGTCAGAGTCTGAGACTCCAGACTGAAGAAGTTGATATTTTTGATATTTCTATGTGGTCTGATCAATAATATCAATGCTATGTTCTACACAGCTTATTGTACCCATTCTTATATTTCTCAATAAAAATTAGAGTTATAAAAAAAATAAAAAATAAACAATGTGTGGGGTGATCAGACCCCACCAACAGAGAGCTCTGTTGGTGGGGGGAAAAGGAAGGGGGAATCACTTGTGTGCTGTGTTGTGCGGCCCTGCAGCTTTGCCTTAAAGCTGCAGTGGCCCAATTAAGTAAAAATGGCCTGGTCACAAGGGGGATTTAACACCGCCGTCCTCAAGTGGATAAGACAAACTGCATCCAAATGACTAGCTGCATGAGTGTGCAGAACCTACTAATAGACAACATGCACATCCTGCATTCAAACTAAATTCACCAAATTACCATTGGAGGATGTTGGTTTCCATAATAGCTTACATACAAGTTATCAAGTAATTGACCCTCCCACCACGATGAGGAACATTTGGTACGGTTTACCGTGCTACCCTCATCTCTCTTCTACCAACAACAACCCAACATGAAAGTCCAGCAACAAGGCAAACCATCATTCCTAAAAAACATACCCTGCATGTTTCCTTACTATGTCTATGAAAACTGATACACAAGCATAAATGAAACAACAACAGCAAATAACATTTGTAAAACACTTGTCTCCCATAGGACTCAAAGCGCATATGCATAGCTCAGACCAGTAATTGATTGATTGGTAAATTGCTGTACAGAGGAAGAATTCTATGAGTCCGGAAATGCCAGTCTAAACAGATGGCTTTTCAGTCTGGATTTGAATAACTCCAGGGATGGTGCTGTCTTTCCTGGATGTGGTAGTGAATTTCAAAGGATAGCGGCAGCATGACAGAAAGCTCTGGTTCCAAAGGTTTTGAGGTGCACTCTGGGAGTGACCACGTTTATGGATCCTGCTGATCTGAAGTTGTGAGAGGTGTGGTGCAGTTTCACCAAGTCCTTCATGTATCCAGGGCCTTAATTGTGTAGGGATTTGAATGCCACCACAAGTTATAAGATTATTTTTTCTTACCATTGCCTGGGCTGTATGGCCGGGTATACTCGCCTTGTACACATATTCCCTAATGCTTGGTCGGGGAAACACCTAAAACAGGAATAAGTAGTCCAGTTTTAAATTTTAAAAATACATAGTCTTAGCAAAACATCTTCTACTGCAATAAAATTGAATGATAGAGCAGAGGAATTAATACATTATTTAGTCAGTGTTTGCCTATTGTAAAATCTTTCCTCACTTTAGATTTACATCCTAAAATTCATCCCAGGTGACCATATCTTTAGTCCTGTCAGGTGCAGCTCTGTGGAATGTTTGTTTAATGAGAATTCTTAAGCTAATAAAAATAATATAATCACTTTTTCACCTAAGTTTTCTCCTAAGTGATATTTTTAAATTTGTCAATAAAATGCATTTTAAGCCACCAGAAAGCAAGAAAATACTCAAAATAATTTTGATAGTCCCTTTTCATTTACTTTCTTGTATTTTTTTAGTTGAAAAGTGCTGGAAAGTTATTTTAAGTCTATGATGAAAAATTATCTCCTAGGAGAAAGCGCAGGTGAAAAAGTGAATTGCATATGGGCCCAGGTCTCCAAGAATGCACTGGGAGGAGGATTCTGCATAGCTAAACAGCCTAGGCTGTGACATCACTGGGAGGGCAGGGCTATGAACCAATATACAGCAATATATTGATAAAATGACCATTAAAGTCGGTATCCTGAATAATTTACTGCATTGTACTATATGTCACTAACTGTAGTGACGTATAGTAGAATGTGTAGTCTTCTTGTGTTGTTTAATAACAGACAGAAAGGTAAAATGCTATAATTTACCTTAATGTACTGGGATATAGAGATTATTTCACACCTTGTACTGCAGTGCCTGCCAGCCAGGCTTGCAGACTCAGCTAGGTGATTTGTTCACAAACACAAATACGCCTCAATTAATTTTCTGAAAGTACCTTCACTCTGAAGTGGCACTTCACTTAATCCCACTTTCCACGTTACATGCTAAGCGACAATTTTTTACCCCCACTTATTATAGCGTGCAGAAGCTGGTCTGGCTGGATTTGTGTACATCAACAGGTAGTTATAGTTAAAGCTGTGCCATGTCTGTTTTCAATAAGCGATTGCTTACAATTTAAAAATAATGTTGGCTATCAATAATAAAACTGTGCAAGCAGAGAGATGATTTTATGTTGTATTATGCTTAATCCTTAGAAGTGCTCTTAGGTTTTATAATCACCCATAGTGATGTTAATCAACCTGAAAGCAGATAAGAACCACCTTCTCTGTCTATTGTGAAATATCATCAAACACATTTTTAATTTGGTCGATTGTATATTTTTTTTCAGCCAGCACACACCATCCAGTGTGTCCCTGAGGGTATTCATGTATATTATTCTTACTTCTCAGAAATACCTTTATTGACAGAGCTGTGATTGGATTCATTTTGAAAGATGAGAAAAAAATGATAAAATTCAAAGAGATGGGTTTGAAAGAGGGTCTTAAGACCTCCTTCCATTCTCACAGAATTCCCTTAGCTTCCCACAAACCATAAACCAAACCAGCACCTTTCATGCTTAGTTTCTTGGTGAGTTTCAGTTAAATTCTACTGATGATTACAAGAAATGGTAAAGCAGGGTTTGGATATGGTGAGATATTAATTTGTGAGGTGGCTCTTCTTAGAAAAGGCACAAGGCCCACATCTGAAGGTCCTTGAAAGAAAATACTTTTAAAAGAGGTTAATAGCAATCTTGAAAATAGTGTCTTCTGTAACTAACAGCAACTCAGGAAAGTTATTTATAAAGCATTTTACACTGGAGCACATATGCATCTTTTATGTATGCCGACACATACTTTTTTTTACAGTTTTTTTTACCATTGTGGTCCTTCAAGACACTTAAAATCTCAGATTCATGATGGACTGCAGCTGGGCAATTCAGGTCATAGGGAGACCAGACAGAAGGGCGTTGCAGTACATACATGCTCTTATAGCTTTTCAGAGGAAGTAAACTGATGATTGTGCAGCATATGGACAAATATTTCACCCAAAACGTCACACATGCTATTTTCTAATTTCTTAAAAAGGTGTTGCTCAGCAAAACGGGTGTCAAAACTATACTGGTACAAACATATTCATCATTGACCATCACATCTTTTCATGGGATTGTTGCTACATCTGTGGGTATCGTATTGTTAGTTTTGCCTAATCTTCACTTGTGGCTAAATAAGCCAACAGCAGCATGGTACCTCTTGCCATATTTGTCGCAGATAAACCATGCATCGTTCAGCACAGCCGCAGTGATGCAAAATATTTTCTGCTTTAAATGATCAAGCCAGACCTTGTTGTCATGTCTTTTTATGCCGATGCTTAGATCTTGACACCATATGTGTCTTTATTTCGGCATGTTTCTCCCAGCCTCCAGTAATTGTGCCAAAGCAATCCATATCACGCTTGCAAGAGTCTTTAAACTGCAGGATAGGTCATCCCACTGGTCTTTTTGTGTGCAATTTGACCCAACAGAACCTATCGATGTAATTTTTCTGGGTTCATTTTGTATAGGTGACCCAGCCAGCTGAGTCTTCTCTGTTTGAGGATTGCCAGGATACTGGTGTAGCGTGTGGTCGAGAATCTGCACTATGATGCCTAATGGTGCAGTGCCAAACTAAATGTGGAAAAACATGGTTATAGAGTTGCATTAAAGCAAGATTCAGACAAGATAAATGCTGCCAAACGTAAGCTTGTTTTGCTTCTCTTGCAATGAGGAATTCACAGTATGATGCACTCACTGACTGCTGCAAGTCTCGTGCCCAGTGGGATAAGAGTGGTTCCTTTACTGGGATACATTTGTTGTGTTATTGGTCAATTACATCATCCATATAGGGTGAGGCTAGAGAAGTGCACCTGTGAGGTTTACATGAGGTAACAAGTGTTTATAGCTGGACCGCACTCAACAGCTTCCTCAGTGTTGCTGAAGAAATGTTGTACGTCAAAAATTAAAGAGAAGGGATGTTTTGTTCTTTCTGCAATTTGGAAGAACAATATTCTATCCCCTCTATTGCTATATGTTGTAAAACAAATAAAATATGTTTAAAAAAATTAGAGAGGCACTGTAATATATAGTTTAATGCAGTAAATTACTCAGGATATATACTGGTACTTCTGGGAATTTTCCTATTATCAGAATCAGAAAAACTTCCTATATCTATATATTGCTGTATACTGGTATGTGGCCCTACCCTCCAGTGATGCTTAGCCAATAGCCTAGGCTGTTTAGTAATGCAGCATTCTCCTCCCAGAGCATTCTGGGAGGACATGTGTTAATTTACAGTTTAGTGTAGCTTGTGTAGCTAGTATGGCAGTGCTATGAATGATCAAAAAAAAAAAGTGTCCGGTCAGTGTAAAATAGGATATTGCGTATGTACTTCTCACTTTACTAACATTGCTTAAAGAAAATCTTTAACAAAAAAAACCTCCCCTGGGGGGTACTCACCTTGGGTGGGGGAAGCCTCCAGATCCTATTGAGGCTTTCCCCATCCTCCTTGGTCCCACGGCGGCTCCCCGAACAGTGGGGATGTAAATATTTACCTTCCCGGCTCCAGCGCAGGTGCAGTATCAGCTCTCTGCTCGGAGATAGGCGGAAATAGCCAATCGCTGCCGGCCCACTCTACTGCGCAGGCGCAAGTCTCCTGCGCCTGCGCAGTAGAGCGGACCCGACAGAGGTCGGCTATTTCTGCCTATCTCTATGCGGAGAGCCGCATCAGCGCCCCTGCTGGAGCCAGGAAAGGTGAAAAATCAGAGCTTATCAGCGCTTGTCAGGCTTGTCAAGGGAGGATTGCCGGACACTTTGGGGGAGCCAGCGCTGGATTGCCTGCAGCTACAGGGGAGGGGGAAGCCTCATTGGGGCCCTGAGGCTTCCCCCTCCCGAGGTGAGTACCCCCCAGGGGAATTTTTTTTTGTTACAGGTTCTCCTTAATGGATGCAGAGTACCTAAAGAAGGTGAATCTTAGAGAAAAGGGATTTATGAGTTACAAACTGTGGCCATTACTTTATAAAATGCTGTGCAAGTGATTTCAAAGTGGAGCATCACCGGAGCACTGCAGAAGATTCATTGTGAGAATGAAAGTGTGACTGAGCTGTTTGATTTCTTACAGATATTTCTGTTTGTCTCTTAGGGAAATAGAAGTTACCTTAAAAGCCTCATGATATGTATTTTTTAGCAAGAACCTGTTAAACTAAGGGATTACAGCGTAACCAAAGCATTGTAGTGTGAAGATGAGTGCCATTAACCTGCCTTCAATTTCAAAACAGGAGGAAAATAACAAAATCTCATTAAATACTACAAGCAAGAAGATGTGGGGAGGCTGATGCAACATTTCAGCTACCGTACTTATTACATTTTACAGACTGCCTTTTTCATTATATGTCCAGGAATAGCTTAGCTTTCAGATTGCAAGCTCAGAAAGTTGGGGTTCTCTCCCCTAATTTTTGAATTGTTTTATTTAACTAAATATTTAGGACATCTATCTCTGCTGGTAGCCTAGCTTTGCTTGAATTTGCTTCAGTTTGATTTGAGGGTTGTTCATGTAAATAGGCTCAAATGTTTGGGATTCAGTAGCAGAGCAGGATCATCCACCAGGCAACGTAGGCAGGTGCTCAGAGCCAAGTGGCTGTCAAGGGGTCCACCTGTCATATTCTTTGACCTCTCTTCACTTCTGCTTATTAAAAGAACCACAAGGGAGCCCTTAATCTAGTACCCATCCAAGGGCCCCATTACATCTTAATCCATCTCTGTTCAGGAGGCCCCGCATCTAAAAAACATGGAAGTCAAAAGTGGAAACATTCTGGTGATTGGTTCTGATCTCTGAAGAGCACAAACAGCAGATCCACATATTCCAAAAACACAGAGGGCAACCAACAAATGTGTATGTAACATGTTGCTGTTTTAAAAAAAGAAAGGTGCTGATAGGTGTACAGCCATGGAGAGGGGCTGGTTTATTTGCCTTGATGAGCAAAATGGGTTAAAAGCAAAGAAAGAAAAACCCTCTTCTATTTTTATGTTTATGGGGTCCCTTCATGTAGCACATACAGTATTGTTGCAGATTCACTGATTAAAATGTTAGTCAATGTAAACCACTTTTCTCCTGTAGTATGATCCCCAACAGCAGCCTGATCAGCAAAAGGACCTCTAAATTACTTATCACATGCGTCCGCAAAATCAATAGTGCCTCTCACCTGACCCCCACCCCCCCCCCCCACATGCACGCCACTCGGACCTTCTTTCACTTCTAAGGTTGTTGAAGCTGTATATGAAGGAGTGTTTAGCCATCATGGACAAGTGGACAAGTGCTGTAGTGAGTGCTATCTGTGAAATCATATAATTGCTGCTGCCTGGAAAAGCATTGCTAGTATGGGTAAAGGCTTTGTCCAAGTGGGTTAAAACACTTTTACATAATGATGCATTTGCCTATCCCCTACTTTTTTTTGGGAGGATTTCTACCATTCGGTATTGTAGCATGGACCCAAGAGGTCACCCAGTAATCATTAGCAGCACATGATGTGAGTTTTGCCATGTCAGGGTCATTCTGCAACAAGAAGGTAGTCATGTGGCTTAAACTTCTTACTGATAAGATAACCACATGTATTCACTTGCCAATACAGGAGTGATTGCAGTGCTAGCAGCTGTAAAATACTAGCTGTAACACACTAGCATTGAGAAAATGGGTGTCAATGTAGCAAGGAGGATTTTTCTTTCCAAATCTTGCTCTGAAAATCTGCCTGTCATCTTTATTGGAGGTAGAGAACGTTAAGGTACTGTTTACTGTCATACACAAAGTAACCTCCTTCAGAGTAGACAAAACAGAGGGAACTTGCATGAATTGAGGGTAAAGTTAGAAGAAAAAGATGCAGTTACAGCAGTGTGTGTGGGAGATGGCTGACCTTTGGATCAAGTTGGTTCTCCATGAAACTAGATGCTGGATCGCTGTATCAATATTCATTCATGTTGGTCTCGGGGTGTAAATATTGCATCTTAAATGTAAGGTTTAAACATATATGTTACATTACTTATAGTAAAGATTTTGAGAGTAGGCCAAGCGGTAGGCTGCTTCAGATGTTAATTCATACTTCTGATGATACAGTAGATTATGGTAGCTAAATACAGATACTATCTGTTTTGGGATCCTTTATTTATTAATTTAAGTATTTATATAGTGCCGACATATTACGCAGCACTTTACAGAGTATACAGTCTTTTCACTAACTGTCCCTCAGAGGGGCTCACAATCTAATCCCTACTATAGTCAAATGTCTATGTATGTATTGTGTACTGCACGTATCATAGTCTAGGGCCAATTTAGAGGGAAGCCAATTAACTTATCTGTATGTTTTTGGGATGTGGGAGGAATCCCATGCAGACACGAGGAGAACATACAAACTCATTGCAGATGTTGTTGACCTGGTTATGATTGTAAACCAAGGGACCCATTGCTACAAGGCGAGAGCACTAACCACTACGCCACCATGCTGCCCACCCTTTAGATTTTAGACATCTACTTCCTGGTGTTGGAGCAGCTTGCTTTCACCTGTCCATGGTGCGGTTCCTGTGTCTTCTCTCCCACCAGCTGCTTCTTTTTCACTCCCGAGTTTCATCACTCCTGAGTCCAAGGGAATTTGTGCGATGTGTGCTATGGAGGGGAACACTGTGGCACGTACCTTACATGACCATTAGAGCCTCTACTATTTGGCACCTAGCATTTGCTACATCACACAGGCGCCCGGGACTCAGGAGTGAAGAGAGAGGAAGGACCAGCCAGTGGGAATAGAAGGGACCAGAACCAAGCCATGGACTGGTGAGAGCAGCTTGGTCGCTCATCAAATCAAACGCCGCTAGCGACACATTCCCAACCTGCCGCTGAGTGACCAACATTTTGCATCTTGTGTAATTGACCAAATCAACTCATTTCGGTAAAAAAAAATGGTCAATTGTAAATAATTTGCGGCACTGATTTCTAACAGATGCAATCAAATTGTCCGGCTATCGATTAAAAAAAAAACGATAGGTGCATGACCACCTTAAGGTAGGTGCTTTAGTCTTAGGGTTCTTTGAGGTCAGCAATGTTAATTTGTTTTTTAACGTGCTGCTGACAGATTTGTTGATGTTACATGGAAAAAATGGGAAAAAAGCTCTATCCAGTCTGTCTTTCATTTGTACCTTTTTTTTAATAGCCCTGTGTTCTTGAAATTACAGGAAGGAACAATAAAATTTTTTAATTTTATTGAAAATGTTTTGACATCTGTAGGAAGCGAGCTTTAATCTTAATTAGCCATTGCAGAGCTATCATATGTAATTAAGGACAGGAAAAGGGTAATAAGCCAACTCCTTTTAAGCTGATTATAAAATGTTTTAGGATTTTTAATGTTCATGTTTTAACATTTTTATAAAAACTTTTTTTTCTTCTAAACTTAATAGTTTACTTTTTTTAAAACCTTGTTATGATAGTGAAATAAGCCTTCAACTGGAAATATTTTAGTAGAAAATAAATAAATACAGATAACGTAACTTACATGATGTAAATACCAGTAAAAGATTATTTAGTATGCCTTGTTCACAGTTAGACTCTTTTCATCTAGGCAGGAATCTTTGATCTATTCTCTTGATCGGACTTCCTGGCACGATGTTAAGACACGTTGCTCTTTTTCTCCTGGTAGGAGGAAAAAAAAGCAGCGAGTCTTCTAACAAGTTATAGTAATCAGAGCTGTAAATTGTGGCATGTTTAGGAATATCAACTATGGAAATGTAAGTGTCTTCATTTGGATAAAGATGAGGCCAAATGTGAGCAAAGTAATTTATTTATGATTGACATTTGTCATCTTCATGCAGAGAGCAAAAGTGAGGTCTGCAGGAAGAAATCAGGATGATTTAAGGATAAGTGTGTATGCAGCATAAATATGTTAATATAAATCCGAGGTGATCTGTGCATACCCTGGCTGATATTGTGATCATGTGTTTCTTTTTGCAAGCAGTGTGTAGACAAACACCATTGCTGCTGTACATTGTACCACCCTGTCTACAACTTTCCCTTCTCTCCACATGGTTCCTGCAAACCTCTCCCTCCCCTCCCCCTACCCCTATTTCTCATGTTTGCGATGGATCACCTGCACATCCTGTTGTGTGGTTGTAGCAGAATTGTGGATTTTCAGGGAGCAGAAGCCATCATTTGAAAGCTTTCTCTTTATTGCTGCTTTGTAAAGGGCCGCCATCATAAATTTTAATATTTAACCCACTCATGTACACATGCATACAAAATATACATGTGTCCCAAGGTAAAATGCACACTAAATTCATTTTTTTCCTACGGCATTGACAGTATAGTAATAGTAGGTAATGAAAAGCTAACCGGATTAAAGGAAATACTGAGAATCCTCCATGAGGAAGCATATGGAATAGACCAAAAGCAGTCAGACTGTCAAGTCACTGCAATAGCAGAGAGGGTTTATATTGCATTTTGATTTGGGAGAAATGTATGTCTAAATATATGTGTTTCAAATATTTTGAATTTAAACATTTTTCATGAGTGGTTCTTACATTGTCAAAAACAGCAACTTCATACTGCTATCACTGCGGACCAGCAAAACAACACAAAAGGTGGGCTAACATGGAGGAGAAAGGATAAAAATGACAAAACTCACAACAACAAGGATGCGACAGGGAACTTACCTAATCAGGGAGTCCTATCTATGTTGTTACATTTTGCTGTTTATCCTAAGGCTAAGCTCACAGTGGGATGCTGCTGAGATTCAACTTTCTGCCTTATTATGCCTTATTGCAGGTTTTACATGGGGCCCCCCAAGCACTCTATACATAACAATAGATACAGTGCACCAAAACCTGCCAAGGACAACCACAGTGTCAGAGGTGCTAGGAGGGGATGGGGAACAGTGTGTTAAGGATAACCACTCTTCAAAGCATCTATAGAAGTGATTATTACATGCACAGGACCAAAAGAGAGCTAATACTGTGATAGAGAGTGGACTCTTTAGGGCCCCTCTGGCCCAAGGGTCCCAATGCGGTCTCTACCTCTGCACCCCCTATTGCTACGCCACTGTGTATAACTAATATTGAGCATAGTCACTGTGACTGGGTGTCTTAACAACCTTTATTTTAGCCTTCACTGTTCACTGTGATTGGGTGTTCAGCCTGGACTGTATGTGACACCTTTCATAGAAGTCGCTCTAACCACGCCTATGGATATACATTGACATTAGCAACATACAACTTCTTGCTGTCGGATTGACCTTCCCCATGTGTGAGCACATTCACTATAGATTATTCCAACCCTGTTGAGTTTACTCTGCAAAATAGTGCCCTTTAACAATGGACTTTGTTGGTTATAGTGGGGCCTCTGTGTGGATCTTACTCTGTTGAGCTAAATAGAGTCAGCCCTATAATTATTTATGTATGTCTTTTCTAGCACTGTGTGCTTGTGTTTTTGTGTGGTATTTTCAATAAAACTAAATGTAGCAGTTTTGTAAATGGTGCTTATGTCCATCTTTGATACAGTCCCATCTTTTCCCTCATTCTTTTTTGATTAGGTTAACAGTGGTCAGTTGTATAGCACATGTGATATAATGAATGTGAACTGCAATGGAGACTGGACGTAGACTTAAACCCAAAGCCTGCATGCAGCAAGAATAACATGATCAGTAATGTGAACAGGTTCATAGAATTGTATAGGCAGTGATTTGACATGCAGAATTATTCTGCAATGCAACTGAGCCTTGTGGACAAGCCCTCAAGCATGTTCCAGCACTAGATTTGATTACCGAGGTCCAACAACAACAACAACAACACCTAAACGTAAAGCACTAACATTACACAGCAGAGACCCACATATCACCATCCTGCCAGTACACATTAGAAGTAGCACAAGTATTTAACACATCTATGTATCATTACAAGGTGATTAAAAAAAATCAATCACGAAAGAGGGAACCCATGAGCAGTTACAAGAAAAGGACCATTGACTGCTTACTTTAGCTTGAAAAGGAAAAGGCAATTGAGTGAGCTTTGTACTGTCCCGCTACACTAAATAAAGCTCACCAGACCAGCAGCCTTCCCCCACCATATCCTGTTTCTGTGCATTTTATCAAATGAACATTTATCAGTATAGGTGATGTTATTCAAACTTCACATGAATTGTATGCATCAGTACTTGTGTCACTGGCTGTCCTGATTAGAGTTGGGCCGAACGGTTCGCCGGCGAACGTAGGTGGTTCGCGTGCGGGTACCGCACGCGAACCTTTTGCGGAAGAAGTTCGGTTCGCCCCATAATGCACTGAGGGTCAACTTTGACCCTCTACATCACAGTCAGCAGGCCCAGTGTAGCCAATTAGGCTACACTAGCCCCTGGAGCCCCACCCCCCCTTATATAAGGCAGGCAGCGTCGGCCATTACGGCCACTCGTGTGCCTGCATTAGTGAGAGTAGGGCGAGCTGCTGCAGTCTCTCATATAGGGAAAGATTAGTTAGGCTTAACTTCTTCCTGGCTGCATACCTGTTCTGTTCAGTGAGCCCTCAGCCCACTGCATACCTGTACTGTGATCCTGCCACTGCATACCTGTTCAGTGATCCTGCCACTGCATACCTGTTCAGTGATCCTGCCACTGCATACCTGTTCTGTTCAGTGAGCCCTCAGCCCACTGCATACCTGTACTGTGATCCTGCCACTCCATACCTGTTCAGTGATCCTGCCACTGCATACCTGTTCTGTTCAGTGAGCCCTCAGCCCACTGCATACCTGTACTGTGATCCTGCCACTGCATACCTGTTCAGTGATCCTGCCACTGCATACCTGTTCAGTGATCCTGCCACTGCATACCTGTTCTGTTCAGTGAGCCCTCAGCCCACTGCATACCTGTACTGTGATCCTGCCACTCCATACCTGTTCAGTGATCCTGCCACTGCATACCTGTTCTGTTCAGTGAGCCCTCAGCCCACTGCATACCTGTACTGTGATCCTGCCACTCCATACCTGTTCAGTGATCCTGCCACTGCATACCTGTTCAGTGATCCTGCCACTGCATACCTGTTCTGTGAACCCGCCACTGTATACCTGTTCTGTTCAGTGGACCCGCCACTGTATACCTGTTCTGTGAACCCGCCACTGTATACCTGTTCTGTTCAGTGGACCCGCCACTGTATACCTGTTCTGTTCAGTGGACCCGCCACTGTATACCTGTTCTGTTCAGTGGACCCGCCACTGTATACCTGTTCTGTGAACCCGCCTCCTCCCGTGTCTGTGCCTCCTCCTAATCCTCCTCCCGTGTCCACGCAGTCAAAGACAGGACGCTCCAGCGATCTCATGGTGATGTCGGACATGCGGACGTTCTTTAGTCCAACGCCTCGCCGTAGCCCTTCCGGATCCACCCTCCACCAACGCCTCGACCGGCAGGTAGCCGACTACCTGGCCTTAAGTGTGGATGTAGACACTGCTGTGAACAGCGATGAGGAACCCTTGAACTACTGGGTGCGCAGGCTTGACCTGTGGCCAGAGCTGTCCCAATTTGCCATCCAACTTCTCTCCTGCCCTGCTGCAAGCGTCCTCTCAGAAAGGACCTTCAGCGCAGCTGGAGGCATTGTCACAGAGAAGAGAAGTCGCCTAAGTCACAAAAGTGTTAAGTACCTCACCTTTATCAAAATGAATGAGGCATGGATCCCGGAGGGCTGCTGCCCGCCCCAAGACTAAGTCAGTCCCCGCACACACAGCATCTCTGCCTGCACGCCGTGTGACTGGCTGCCTGGCCTGCCCCAAAAAGACTAAGTCGCTCCCAGTCCCTCCACACAGCATGTCTGCCTGCAGGCCGCTTCACTACCTTCTCCGCCACACCAACAGGGTCCGGGACTCCAGGCGGATTGCTGAATTTTTTAGGCCGCTGCTAGCAGCGGCCGCTGTAATAATTTTTATGGTGCGTGTACATGACTGCCTAATTTTTCTGGCTGCACTGAGGGCAGCTGCAACAACAAAAGAAAAGGCATGTACATGCGCCCATTCCCCTTCGTGATCATTACCTTGCCGTGGTGAAGGGGCTTGCGTATCACAATGAAGCAATGACCGGCGCCTAGATGAGTGTCTCGGGGGGCACACAAAAGATAATAAGGTCGTTGCTTCATTGTGGTCAGACCAAATTTGATCAGCTGGACAGTCACTGTTCTGTCATTCAGCTACATCAGCCAGGCCGACCATATGGGCTGTAAAGCCACCAAAACCTGCACTCTCGCCATGGTGCGCACCAGTCCAGCACGGCCGTCACTAGTACAAACAGCTGTTTGCGGTGCGTTACACGGTGAGTTTGGTGTGTCAGTGTGAAGCAGTACCTAAATTACACTACCTGATTGATGTATACACATGCAAGATGTTTTAAAGCACTTTAGGCCTGTCATTTAGCATTCAATGTGATTTCTGCCCTTAAAACGCTGCTTTGCGTCAAATCCAGATTTTTCCCGGGGACTTTTGGCGTGTATCCCACTCCGCCATGCCCCCCTCCAGGTGTTAGACCCCTTGAAACATCTTTTCCATCACTTTTGTGGCCAGCATAATTATTTTTTTTTTTCAAAGTTCGCATCCCCATTGAAGTCTATTGTGGTTCGCGAACTTTAACGCGAACCGAACGTTCCGCGAAAGTTCGCGAACCCGGTTCGCGAACCTAAAATCGGAGGTTCGGCCCAACTCTAGTCCTGATTGCACAGTGTGTTGAACTGCTCATGTATCTATGCTTCCCATTTTTGTACTTGTGCAGTGCAATGGAAGATGTTGGCACTAGATAAATATAAAATAATAATATCAGTTAAAAAAAAAAGTAATACCCTGGTGAAATTACAATAGACTTGGACAACTAAAAATACCAAAAAGACAATTGTTAGCAACATCAGCTCAGTGACAACACATTTACAAACTTCTAGCTATCATACTAGAACCCTTGGGTGGTGGTTATAAGTTACATCACGGTCATAACTGTAAAATTAATCTAAGAAGCTTAATTTTAGGGACAGAGAAGAATATGGTGTCCTTTGATGGTGCCCTTGTTAACATGTATGCCTGGTGTGGAAGCAACTAAAATGATATAGAATCATTTGAAACTTGATATCATCCGATGAAGTATGTGCCTTTTGAACCTTTAAGTAAATACCACTTATTTTAAGCAAAAAAGACAACTTCTACAGAAAAACATCCCCGAGCCATGGGGTCACCAGCATTATCCATTGCTACAAACTTGTATGAGGAAGTAGAAAGGAAGGAGAGCTCAGAACACATTCAAGAGAAAACCATATTGCAGCAGGTTCAAGTATGTGGAAGACACATAGATCAAATATAAAACATGCGACATGCAACCTTTTAAAGAACACACAGCTTCAACATGTCCTTTTCACAGTTTTTTTTTCTTTTATCCACCTGCTATTTTTATTCTAAACTTCTAGAAGGCTTATTAGTAATGAAAAATATAATATTGTATCACAAAAAAATGTCTAGAATAGTGAAACAGAACAGCTGAAAATCTTAATGGGAGATATGTGGAGAGGCAGCACAGCTTTCAATTGTATTGCTTTTAGTGGTAAAGTTCCTGTTTTAGTATCAAATCCCTTTGTTCCCCTTTTTGCTCATTATCTACTCTATTTCATGTCTTTGGAACAGGTTTTTTAAAAATAAATGCACTGTTTAATTTCAGAAAGTGCACACAAAAAGGTACAACAAGTTAGGAATGTATTACAAAAACCATAGCAGACATAATGGCATGCGGCTCATGGAGGGAGCTTCACTGTCCTCTGCATTAATAAGACAGAGCTGAAGGAAATGGCAATTACTATTCTATCAGTCTAAAAGCTATTGTACACAGAGCTGGTTCAGGTTAGGAGTTTTGGTCATCAACTGGAGCTGAAATTGAATGGTCAGTATACACCCGAAAACACTGAACAATGGACTTGAAACTGCAGCTGACCCGCATTGAAACTAATTTTAACCACTTGAGGACCCACCCTTTACTCCCCCTTAAGGACCAGCGCTGTTTTAGCTGATCTGTGCTGGGTGGGCTCTGCAGCCCCCAGCACAGATCAGGGTGCAGGCAGAGCGACCAGATCGCCCCCCTTTTTTCCCCACTAGGGGGATGATGTGCTGGGGGGGTCTGATCGCTCCTGCCTGCCGGGTGTTGCGGGGGGGGGGCACCTCAAAGCCCCCCTCCGCGGCGAAATCCCCCCCCCCCCTCCCTCTCCTACCTGGCCCCCCCCTGGTGATCCGGGCTGCACAGGACGCTATCCGTCCTGTGCAGCCAGTGACAGGCTGTCCCCTGTCACATGGCGGCGATCCCCGGCCGCTGATTGGCCGGGGATCGCCGATCTGCCTTATGGCGCTGCTGCGCTGCAGCGCCGTACAATGTAAACAAAGCGGATTATTTCCGCTTGTGTTTACATTTAGCCTGCGAGCCGCGATCGGCGGCCCGCAGGCTATTCACGGAGCCCCCCGCCGTGAATTGACAGGAAGCAGCCGCTCGCGCGAGCGGCTGCTTCCTGATTAATCAGCCTGCAGCTGGCGACGCAATACTGCGTCGCTGGTCCTGCAGCTGCCACTTTGCCGACGCACGGTATAAGCGTGCGGTCGGCAAGTGGTTAAAGTAACAGCTCATCTGACATCAAAACCTTGAATACACTATCCTAAAAGTCCTCTAATGCTATTCCTAAGCTATTGTTTTTGCATTTTTCATAATAGAAAATCAATTACTTTGAAAGGGTTTACTGATGGCAACTCAATTAGCATTGACTACCATGTGAACAGAATTTTCCTTCCTTGCTAAAAATGGGAAATCCCAATAAGTGTTGCAGACCAATAACAACCATTAAAGGGAACCTGAAGTGAAAGGTATATGGAGGCTGCCATATTTATTTCCTTTTAAGCAATACCAGTTGCCTGGTTGTCCTGCTGATCCTCTGACTCTAACACTTTTAGCTATTGACCCTGAACAAGCATGGAGCAGATCAGGTGTTTCTGACACTATTTTCAGATCTGACAAGATTAGCTGCATGCTTGTTTTTGCTGTTATTCAGACACTACTGCAGCCAAATAGATAAGCAGGACTGCCAGGCAACTGGTAGAATAAATATGGCAGCCTCCATGTTCTTCTCACCAGTTGTCCTTTAACATTCTTACAGTTACTATGAAGGCCTATAGCAGAATTTCTTAGTCTTATAGAAAATAGTAGATGGACTTATTGTTAAGGGGGTGTATTTTTATGAGGGACAGATGTAGTATGTTTGTGAATTATTGTTTGACAGTCCATCTTCATTCTAGCAGCCAGGTGCTACCCATAATGGATAGAAAAATTGCTCACATTAATGAAGTGTTGCGAGACATGACATTTTTTGGTATATATATTCAGCAGCTTGTCTCCGTGAAAATCCAGCCTAGGAAAACCAAATCTTTCATGCGTGAAGCCATCAGCCACATTATTCACCTAGAAAATAGAAATTAGACCCATTCAGGTGTAGACTCAAATCATGTCAGATAACGCCAACAAGGTGCTCATAATTACAACATCATCGTATGTGACTTAATTAAGGCTGTTTGCTCATGTCAGCCATCCATATTGACCTTACACCATATGATCTTGACAAGGCCAACTCACTAGAGTATTTTGAACATAATGGCCCATATACAATTCACTTTTGCTCCTGAGTTTTCTCCTAGGTGATATTTTCACACCTTGTCATAAAATGCCCTTTAACCTTCCTGGCGGTAACCCCGAACGTAGTTCGGGGAAAGCCACGCAGGAGGTTTTCTCAGGCCCAGCTGGGTCGATTTGCGCAATATTTTTTTTGCTGCATGCAGCTAGCACTTTGCTAGCTGCGTGAGCACACCGATCGCCCCGCGCCAATTCGCCGCTATCCGCCGCGCCGCAGAGCGCCCCCCCCTAGACCCCATGCGCTGCCTGGCCTATCAGCGACAGGCAGCGCTGAGGGGTGGATTGGGACTCCCTTAGACGTCACGACGTCCATGACGTCGGTGAGGTCATTCCACCCCGTCGCCATGGTGACGGGGGAAGCCCTCCAGGAAATCGCGTTCTTTGAACGGGATTTCCTGATCGCCGAAGAGGGTAGGAGGATGCCGCTGCACAGGGGCTATCATGTAGCGAGCCCTAGGCTCGTTATATGATTTAAAAAAAAATTCAAAAAACGGCTGCGCTGCCCCCTGGCGGTTTTTAATAGACCGCCAGGAGGGTTGAACTACCAGTAAGCAAGTAAATACTCAAAATAATTTTGATAGTACTTTTCACCAACTTTGGGGTCATTTGTAATTGTTAAATGCTGAAAAGTTATTAACAAAAAGATGAAAATTATCTCCTAGGAGACAACTTAGTTGAAAACTGTTTTGCATATTGTGTAGGTAAGCTCCTATAATACATGGAAGTAGTAAGACTTTAAAAGATGGTACAATCAAGAATGCATTGTGTATGGATGGAAAGCTTAAAGAAAACCTGTACTGAAAATTATAAGTCAAAATAAGCATACACAAGTCATACTTACCTTCCATGTAGTCTACACATCAGTGTCTTTCTCCTCTCCCTTGTCCTGTTTGTTCACTGTGATCAAGGGAATTTTCCGTCCTCCATTTTGAAAATGGCCATTACCCACAACAGCTTTCTGGTAAGCACACAGTTAAACTGTAACATCGCCCACTTGAGCCATAGGGAAACATGGACATTACCTGGTACATCAGTTTTCCTCTCAGCTGTAACTGACAGCAACTGATATTTTACTGACAGCAACTGATATATTTCAGTTCTGACAAAATATTGTCAGAACTGGAAGCAATTATTGTCAGAAGAAAATGGTGAGCTTCTGAGAGGAACTAATGGCAAGGTAACTATGTAATGTGCATTTGAAGTTACCTCATGTGTTTATTTTAAATATTTTTACTCAGTACAGGTTCTCTTTAAGAAAAGGGGTGTAGCAATAGGGGTTGCAGAGGTTGTGACCACATCGGGGCCCTTGGGCCAGAGGGGCCCTGAAGGGCCATCCCTCAATTACAGTATTAGCTATCTATTGGTCCTGTGCATGTAATAATCACTTCTACAGATGCTTTGAATAGTGGTAATCATTAACAAGCTGTTCCCCATTCCCTTCTTGCACCTCTGACACTGTAGTTGCCATTGGCAGGTTTTGGTGCGCCATATCAATTGTTATGTATAGAGTGCTTGAGGGGCCCCATTGTAAAACTTGCATCGGGGCCCACAGCTTCTTAGCTATGCCACTGCTTAAGAATAAACTCAAACAAATCTATCCACCCCAACCAATGTTCCCATGCAGTAAGAAGATGGTAATAATATATTCTGTATATACTTTGGGTGGGTGGGGGTAGTAGACACCTAGCTAAATGTGTAAATGTGAATAGTTTTACCTGCCTGTATTTGTGGTTTTATCCAGTCAGTGCTATAAATGAATGGTCAAAAATGCATATGCAGATTTACGCCAATGCCAATTTCCAATTTACCGATTTCTGAGGAGTATTGTATGTGTAATTTTTTTGCATCAGAGAATGCAAAAGACAAAGAAAATCAAAAAAGCGGAAATCTTGTGTTTGGTCTAAAATTACCGTGGTAATCTAATTTTTGCAAAAAAAAAAATCTTCATTCTCTGATTGGTTCAATGCTTCCAAGATCTGTGATTGGGCTACAATTACTGAGTTGCAGTAAGTACACTGATTTGCTGCGGAATTCAGATTTCCGTTTTCTGATTTCCGATCCAAAATGTGTAAATATCAATTCTGTGGAATCGGAAAAGAGCATCCCTACTGTTATACACTGAAACACTGCCAAGTCAATTAACATTTACAGTTATTTGGTGTTTCTGCTTTCTGTGACTCCTAGCTTTTCATTGGATATCAGCACTCTGCTAATCCACCAATTACTGAACAGCCATGGATACAGGAAGCTGCAGAAATGATCTAGTGGGTCACCTGGCTGAGTCTTAAAGGACCACTATCACGAAAAAAAAGAAGCAAGTTAAAATCTGACAGCACCAACAGGTTTTGGGCCATTCCATTTCTTCATGGGGGATTCTCAGGGTTTTCTTGGTTTTAAACAGCATTTCCTGAACAGCAGTTTAACTGCCAAAATAGTGTGCAAGTGAGTAGGGTGGCTGCCGGCTGATATCTTACTATTTTTGGCATTTAAACTGCTGATCAGGAAATGCTGTTGAAAACAAAGAGAACCCTGAGAATCACCCATGAGGAGATGGACTGGCCCAAAACCTGTCGGTTCTGTCAGATTTTAAATGCCTACTTTTTTCGCGATAGTGGTCCTTTAAATGTGCCAGAAGTGGAGAGGTCTAAATAAAATTAGTGGCTGGATAGATGTATACATCCTTTGGCAGATAACCTAGTTTGAAAAAAATATACCTGTTGTATAGTAACGGCTTGCCCAAAGTTGTATTTTAAGCCCAGGTTACCACAATATCTGAATCCTTTTCTTTTACAAATGTCAAAGCATTGAAAATAAAAAAAACGCATTTGTTCAGAATATATTCACAACTGATTTATGTAAACGTATTTGGAAATGCTTTGATGTTTATACAAACAAACTCCCAACCTCCGTGCCATTTAGTCTGCACTGCATTGAAATGATTCTGTGTACAATGTGTATAATTTCCCCTAATTTATATGCAATGCTGCATTACGGTTACAGGTCTCTGCTTCCAATAGCTCACACATTGCAGGAAGCAGAATTAGCTGGAGAATTACAGAACATCATGTGCCGACAACAGTTATTGTTCCAGTCAGATCACCTTGCGGATCAGGCAAATAACTTTCCCTACACTCTATGCTGATAGAGTCAGAAATCCTTAAAGCCAGAATCAACAGGTTAGCTTCATTACTTTGCAAATGCAGCTTCTGAATTTCCTTCTACACAATCTACTGTCTGTGCCGCCCGTGCAAATGACTGTGAAGTTTGTTATAATTAGAGTATTTTCTTTTCATAGAAGGTTGACTTTCTCTGGAGATCAATTAGCCTGCCTCTCAGTTAAAAAGCAAGCGGAGAGAGAGTTTAACCTGCATATTGATTGATGTTTAAATGCTATTGAGTCTGGCATAATAGAGTGTAATGTAGGCTGCCTCCCACTGTTAATATTTCATGATATGGATTTTTCTTGCATGTCATGTGATGTGACATTCACAATGAGTTGAATGCGGAACTCAAAACACTTGTCTGTGAATTGCAGCATGAACTTCCTTAACGGCATTAACATTATGTACCAAAACAGCGTCAGTTCATTCTTAGCCTGCAGCTCAAATAGATTTGCTTGTATTTTTGCCACGCAGGCAGCTTTCAGACCATGAGACTTTGTATTAACAGCCAGGAGACTGTGCAAGAAATCATAATATGACCATTTCTCTGTCATGGCTCACAGTGACACTATGAATTCGGAGCAGCAACAATTCTTAACAGAGCTGGTAAAAGCTGCCCAGTGAGCACATGGCTATAAATACGATGATTATTCTGGCATGCTCTGCAGTGTCGTGAATGATGTGGCTTCTCTTTGTCTGCCCTTTGTACACAGAGGTTGTAGTGGCAAAAAGGATTCTCTCCTTAGCAGTTATACTGTGATTCCCTGATAGCCAATGGGCTCTTCTCTAGTTAACCTCTGTAAAGTGCACAGGTAGCCAGCTTTAAAGAGGAACTTTACCAAAAGATAGTAGTAAGTAGAGGGGGAAAAGAAATCAAGATTGCAAAGTGAGACGTTAAAAAAAAAAAGTCCAAGAAATAATTGATACTCACTGTCTAATTTGTTCATGTTGTTTGATCCCCTGTGAGCCTGCAAGTCAGCATCTTTACGGCTGGCAGCCCCCCCCCCCCCCCCCCCCCAAAAAAAAACAAAAAAAACTGTACAGCACAAACTGTCATTATCTATAAACACACCAACTAACAAGGTGATAGATACATATGCACAGAGGGAGATATTGCTTGCTTGTCAGTTGGCATCAACCATTATTTTCCACAATGCAACAAGGTTCACAGATGACACTGTAAGGGCCATGGCCCTGACATCACACCATGACAGGTGTTTCACTAAAATATCAGCCACACAGATGTTCCTGATGTTTTATTAGAGAAAAGGTGAAGACTTCTCCTAAGAAAGGGGGTATCATCTACTGCTTTTGATGACCTTCAGTTCTAAGTTATAGTTCTTTAAGCTCCATGTACATGCTAGACCGTGGTCATTGGGAAAATAACAATATACAATGGGTCAGCCAACATTCAGCAGAAAAAAGGGCCCCAACAGTGGTAAAGGACCGTGATTATTGCCCATGTAGACCAATTTAGACCAATCTATCCTGGTGGATAATATAGGATGATAATCCGTGTTAATCATCCAGTACAATGGCAAATAATTGATCCATTCAAGATAGTCACATGTTGCAAACTCCATACTTTTGGGTTCCACTTTTGCGCTTCTGGTAATGATCTGATTGGAAGAAAGTCATTGTGCTGTCACTGAATTTAAATGTGCACTGGAGAAAAAAATTGGCATTTCCTTACAGCAACTATTTAAAGTAAATATTTAATTCAACAACATAATATGATTGTCTGCTTGGGGTGACTCAAACTAAGTTTTCTTTCTGTCTTGATAAATCACCCCATGTCTAGAACTAACTAATGAGAAGATGGTGGTGCTGCCTGTGAATGTTAATGGCAGCAAAACAGCACATAAACATTGTTCTGGGATACTTGGAAAATGTCTGTTAAAAGGCTATACTACTGGTAGCTATGATTTTGGTTTTAGAACACTGTTCTCCCTCTAACGTTGTATGCCTAGAACATTACTGTAGTTTCATATAAAACCATTACCTTTTCATTCAGCTATGTGAGTTGTCATTATGCGACACTGTGTGAATGACTAGTTGGAGTCTTACTGTATAGAAAAATGATATATATTAAATCATACGTCATCCAATTTGGTATACTAATGCACATTAACATTGGCTATTCAAGCCACTAGACAAAGTACATGGAGAATAAGAAGACCCCCCCCCCCCCCAATGCAGTCTTACGTAGGGCTGAAAACATTACACACAGTCAAAACTGGCCAACTAGGACTGTCTGGTTTTGTCCGCTGATGGCCAGAAACATGGTGGTCATTGCCTTATCCAGGCAACATGTGTCAACTGTATTTCAAGTAAATGCTAAATTAACCATTTCATAATATTTTATTATTATTGAAAAAAAAACTTTACATTTCAATTTTCAGCAAACATTTTTGTTGCCAGGAACTTTAAATGTCACTTGTTTACAACCATTGTGGAGTACCATTTTGTGGTACGGAACATTTTTCCATTTTTGTGCCCCTGTATGTCCCATTTGTATGACCCTGTATGAGTTCTTTGTTGCTTAAACCAATGGTTTTTTTTTCTGTGTCATATGTATTAGATGGTTAAAAGCTCTGCAAGCAGGGTTGGTGCTTCCATAACAGTAAACTAGGCAATTGCCCAGGGCCTCAAGCTACTTAGGGGCCCCAAAGTCAGGGGATGGCAGAGGTCACAACAACTTTACCATCCATACAGCAATAGCAATAAAAAGTTAGCGGCACCTCATTCATATTTGCCCAGAGTCCCATTTTATATAAAACAGATAAATCCAGTGTCAATAGCATGCCAAACATGAGTGAAAGCTGCTTTGTAATACTCAGGGCTGAATTTATGGAAAGGCCTGGGCCTTGGGTGGCTGATTCCCAAGAAAGCGGCTGGACATGGCGAAGGTGTTTTTGAACATGGTAAAGTAGCCTGCAAATGAAAAAGGGAGGCTGTAAATGGGGAGTAACATATGAAAGAAGAGAGATGCTGGTCATGAAAGAGAGGAACTGATCTACATTGATGTTTACACATAGAAGATGGGGGTGCACATGGAATGGGAAACAACAAGTTGGCCCAGGGGTGGAAAAAGTATAAACCCGGCCTTGGTAATACTAAATGGTAGTGGTGAATAGGGATGCTCTGACAAGTAAATTTGAGTGCCTAATTCAGGAGTGTGGCAGGGACATAAGGGGTTATTTACCCATAAATCCGCGTCCTCCCTGTGCTCCAAATAGCTTGCATGCGTCCTATTGGACGCGTGCAAGCATTGAATGAGGCTTGAAGGAGGAAGTGCTGGTTGGCAAGGCTTGCAATGCGTCCAATAGGACACGTGCAAGCTATTTGGAGTGAAGGGAGGATGCGGATTTATGGTTAAATAACCCCTTTTGTCCCCGCTGCAAACCTGCAGTCATTAATGCTGATCATCATGAATTTGAGTGCTCAGGCACTCAAATTTGCTTGTGATAGCATCCCTACTGGTGAATTGTAGATACAAGCAACTATTATTGACTACTATTATTTATGTGAATAAGCCCCTAAAATTGTCTACGTAAATGCCGTAAGACTGAAACAAGGTATTTCTAATGAGCGACTGCTGTCAGAAATGAAGCTGAGGTGTGGTGCTCTATCTGTATCTAAACAAATTACTAAACAGAGGCTTTTCAATATCAAAGACTTTGGGGAAAAAGTGTTAATATAGATACCGTATTTTTCACCTGAAAAACACCCCTTTTCTATGCATGCTCACGATGCGATCATGTACGCATACGCAATCGCAAAAGCGCATACGCGTATGTACATTTATTTGTAATCGATCCAAAAAAAGTTCCTGTATCTGAGTGTTGGGACTTTGGCATTCCAGCTATGAAAATTAATAATCTGTTTTGTTCCTAAGCTGGGTTTTATGTTTAAAAAAATAAAAAAGGGATTTTTTTCTTAAGTTATATCTGGCAAATTTGCTGTGTATATTTGCATCTTTATTTTTTTTTTTTTTGGTTCATTTTTTAAATAGAAACATACAATAATTACCATAGGTTATAAATCACTGTATTTTATAGTTGCCTGTTAATGCCAAAATTCAACAGCAGTTGAGATTTGCAGGTGAGAACTGTAATTGCAGATAGTACTTGTCCTGGAATACAGGGAGTCACAGGAGGAGGGATGCTCCTGCCAAATAAACAGGTGCTTTCCAATTTCCAAGCCTGCCTTTTTATTATTCTGAATTACGCTTTGCAGCTCCTATTTCATTTTATATAGATTCAAAAGTGCACACAAAGTACATCCGAAACTAGTTACGTGGACCATTGCATAATAGAAATCTGACTTAAAATAGATGTATAGAATGCACTTGCTGAACTACTAAATATATCATAATAATAAGCTCCAAGCGCTATAATGTTTGTGATTGCGCGTCTTTCTAATGGCCTCGGTATTACTATATCTGTCATAATATATGAGGCACAAATGCAATTTCAATTATCATTTTGGTAAACAATTCCCAATGCACCTGCAAATTTTACACATGCCTTTGCTTACGATGTAATATACATGAGACAAGGACATTCGTAAAGAGAATGGCTTTTAGTGTCTTGAGATTCACAGCAGCTCGACTGTGTCGAAATTTCTATTCTGCAACACTGAGAAAAAGCCATTCCCCAGGAGAATTTATATGAAAACATGAGCAGAGGTTCCTGCTGAAAATAATCCAGCCGATCGATACAATCTGGATCGGTGCCATTTTTCTTGTGTTAATTTGTGTTCACCCAGCTCCCCGATGATAAGGCTGCTTGCATGGCATACGCAGCTAAGCAGTCTCTAGAGAGAAAGGCCTGTCAGGCTGATCTCATCGCCTTGGGATTGGCACGGCTACAGAATGCATTCATGAATAAGCACAAATCACATACACAGGAGACTGCAGAAAAAAATCGATTCACCATCATGAGAAAGTGACCACACTCATCTCAGGGCCAATTATTTTTTTCTTTAGGTCGTTAGTGGACATTTTTTTCTTCTTCTAGTGCTTTACGGTGATTATCTGGGGATACACAGAGGAAGGTTCTGTTTTTGGTTGATGAGGTGCATTGTTAACTCTTGCACGGCACTAGAAAAACTGCTGCGAACATCCTCACGTACTTTGTGAATACCTGTTTTTTTATTTCGAAATATCTTTGTGAATTAAAGTTATGTATTAAGAAAAATATGATGATGATGATGATGATTACTAATATTATTATTAATATTGGTTATTGTTAACATTTTGTACTTTTATAGCACTTTTTGCAAGCACTTTACTGATATTGAACAATTCACGCCTCTGACTGTCCATTGGTGGCTTATTTGTCAACATTTATTAACCATACTGCTATCACTCAGATCAAGCCAACACTATAAGCCAACACTATAAAGGGCCATCTAAGTCATAGATATTATAAGGAAAATTCTAATTCTGATTGAGGAAAAATAGAAAACCCTTTGATGCATAGATATTAATAGTGATAGTGAAACATATGTAGCAATTTCGGTGTCAATAGCATGTATGGGGGCTTTGCTCTTCACTGCAAAATTCGGCATGAAATCACGTAAAAATTATGTGAAAATTGATGCAAAATTATCAATGATTGATTATACAAAATCAATTGAATTTACAAATCATAACCAGGCATAGGCGTAATAGCAGGGCCAAGGCTGCAAAAACATGTCACTAGCCTGCTGGCTTGCTAGTGACATCACACGGTGGGTGGGGTGAGTGAGGGAAAAAATGATCTCACCCAGATATGGGCTGATTCGATCCATCAGGCTGATCACTGGCCAAAGCACCATGCAACATGGGGCACATACAATACATTTTTTGGCAAAGGCCATACCTGGGTTTCATCAAGCATATATACACAGATTTACTTTGTTGTTCTGCTCATTCAGAAGAGAGAACATTTTAATTTGCACATAGTGAATTGTGTGAGATACCTATACACTACGTTGATTTCCAGTCGATATACAGCAGATTTGATCACTGCAATTGAATCTGCTGTGAAATCGATAATGAAAATGTTGTCCAATCGATTTCCATATGAAATTGATCGATACAGCTGATCTGTACCGGCAGAAAATTTTGGTTGATCACGTGCAAGTCGGGAGTGCATCCTTAGCGGCGATCGATTCAGCGAAGCCCGACACAGCATAGTGGCAGCAATACATTACCTGTCCACTGGTGCGAGTCCCCGGTCCGTGATGACACTTTCTCCAGCTGGCCTGTCTCCTCTTCACTTCCTGTCTCCTCCTTTGACAAGCCGAAGTTCAAACAGTAGAGCACCCTCTACTGTTTGTACTTCCGCTCGTCACAGGCAGAGAAAGTGTCAGCGCAGACCTGGGACTCATGCCGGCGGACAGGTAATGTGGCTGGATAATGTAATGGTTAAGGGTTCTGCCTCTGACACAGGAGGCCAGAATTCGAATCTTGGCTCTGCCTGTTCAGTAAGCCAGCACCTATTCAGTAGGAGACCTTAGGCAAGTCTCCCTAATGCTGCTACTACCCATAGAGAGTGTCCTAGTGGCTGCAGCTTTGGCGCTTTGAGTCCGCCAGGAGAAAAGCGCGATATAAATGTTATTTGTCTTGTCTCTAATGTATTGCTGCAGGTCGGGGGAGCACATGGGGGCGGTGAGCAGGCGGCAGCTCCACAGGTTGTGAATCGATTTCAAGCTGAAATCAATTCAAAATCTGTGTGCAGTAATGGGCAGCCCTTAGATCTCTCTGTGATCAGATTGGATCAGAGAGGGATCTATCTGTTGGTCGATCTGGTGGCAATCGACTAGTGTATGGCTGCCTTAAGGAGCAGCAATTAAATCTATTGGTATTTAAATCTTTGTAAATATTATTGTATTCCCCTCCTATTCCTAAGGACTATTGCATGCAGTAGAAAGAATCCCCACCTGCCCCAACACACACAAACCTTTGCTTAATTGACTTGGCAGACTTTTGTTTAGCCAGTGAAGTGTGGTGCTTCTCATAAAACGCTTTTACATGTAATGCTTTTACTATAATATCAGCAGGTCACAAAGAAAGTGAATGCTGTTAAAAGAAAACCCAGGAGCTGTGGCAGAGGAGAGCCCTCCCCATTTGTTCCCCCTTATTTTCCCGTAAATCCACTCTGTGTAACTATGCAAAGTAATGCCACTAGATGTATTTCTCTCTGAATACCTTTATTAATCCCCGCACTGCACTTAATTCACTTAAAACCTGTCTAACTCAATGGCAACACAGCAAATCAATGCATTAATTAATTCAGCAAGCTCACAATATGATTGGAAACGAGTTTTATTTCCTGGCAGCATCAAATGAAGACAGATGTACTCCATCTCACTCAAGAGTAGCATGTGTACTTTCATAGAGAGACTGAACCATATGTCTGCATGGCTTTTATTACTCAGTGCAGGATGCTGCAAGTCAGTCTGCACAGCCCACTTTCATCTATTCATTGTCCTCTCTTTCCAGTTATGAATCGTTGCTTGAAACTTGAATAAGTATCGCTTGGCTCAACACAAAGCCAAATATGTCATTTTATAGTAATTCTAGTAAATCGTCTTGTCTGTTATAAAATTCTCTTATGCTTTGCTGTTGTTACTGTTGGTGATACAGATCATGAAACAAATGACATTGTAGTGTCCTTTCCTACTGCATGACAGTATTTCCTTCTTATGTTATCCCAGTGTATGCATTTGGAGTGCTAAGTGTAAGGTACATTGTCAGTATGTACAGCACTCCTGCAGGGAAGATGACTGAATGTATGTACAACAGCATTGCTCTGCATCACTGATCAGTGCAGGGGCATACAGTAACTATAAACCACAGTTACCAAACATGAGGCCTCTTTTCCAAACTTCCACTCTGCTTCTCCATCTCTGTAGTGATGACCATAACGCCGCATGCGCCGGTACTTCGCCGGTGAGCTGGGAACAGAGTGAGCCGACAGACGGCTCACCCTGCTGACGCTCAAATCCTTGGTGGCATAAAATTCCATTTCACCCTTTGAGTCGTTGCAACCCGTCGGAGGGAGATGTAATTCGGGTTACCCCAAAATACCTTTATGTGCCCTACACATATATAACATAACTGCTATGGTGCACCTAGTTTCCAAACCACCTGCTTCGGTAACACCCCCTATTAGCTATCTAGCAACTGTGGCCATTTGCCATAACAAATGTGGCCATCATAATCCCTCCCCCAACAAGTATAGCATTCATTCTCCTCCTCCAAAGAAAATTCTGACACCATTTCCCACACACAGTAATCGGTGTGGCCAACATAATTTCCACTCTTGCAACAAAGCAGTTGCAGCTGCAGAACTCCTCCCCTCCATGAATTGTGGGCAGCATATGTACTCCCTCCACACACTCACACTCCTCCCCTCCCTCCTTCCAGTAAAAATAAGTGTGGCAAGTGAAAACCCTCAGGCTGGTTTCACACTGTAAATTGGCGTCAGCTATGCGGTGCGTTTCATCGCACCGCCAAAAACAAGCCTTCAGAGAACCCCGTATGAGTACATGGTGTTCCTTGTTTGGCATTCGACCAAGCAGGAGGTGACGAGTGCTTGCAGTCACTTCCTGATTTGGGTATGTGGAAGTGCACGGAAGTGTATTGTAAAAATACACTTCCACGCACCGCAATGTCGTGACTCCAATTTATTTATAGAAGCCTGTGTTGGCATAGACTAACATGACTTCCGGGACAGCGCAGAATTCTGCAGGCCACTGCAGGAGCCCCGCGGTAACGTAGGTATGCACTAGCATTAAATCGGGCACTTCCGGTGCAGCGTACTGCACTGTGGGAAGTATAAACTTCCCCATAGGTTATCATTAGGCTGCGGAAGCAGTGTGGCAATTTGCCACAATGCACCGTGCTAGTGTAAAAGCGCCTTCAACTGCCCCAATACCTTGGTAGGCAGTATAAAACCCCATCCCCCTTCATTGCAAGTATTGGCAGTCCAGCATTCCCCAGCACTGGATTACTGTGCACACAAATAATAACTGTATTTACATGTATAATTTTAGTTATCAGGGCATTAAAAAAAAAAAAAAAACTCAAGGTTCACCCCTACCTACAATGATTGAAGACTGTACTGATGGAATAAGATATAAGGAGCATGGTTTGGTAGGTTCATAAGTGTTGGCATGGTAGAGTTTGATGGCAAGTTATGTAAGTTAGTCTTATTCACAATAAGTGAATAATGGGGCAGAGGACAGGCTGCAATTTTCTGTCCTATTGCCCGGGACTGAAATATGGAGGCAGGATTTAATGGACACAGCTGGATTACTGCTTCAGTGATGGATGACCCCTTTGGAATAGACTAATACAAACAATGGTAAAGCCACTTTAGCCTAGGATTGTTGCATAAGTTGTTGATGGATGAGAACAAAGGATAGAGTTGGGAAGCTTGTCTACAGAGTGCAGAGTGGAGACAGAAGTATGAGCAGGAATAAAAAACAATGCAGTTTTTGCTGGAGAACACTGATTGTATAGTAAAAAAATAAAAATAAAGCAGAGGTACTAGAAATTATTCCCTAGACTTTTTTTTTTATACTTTTCATACAAATGATTAAGAAGATCATTTGAAGTGATTGGATTCAAAACAGTAAACGTCTTAAAAATTAAGTTTCAACAAATATGAAAAACTTTTTTCTGTACCTTCACAGACCTCTATTGCTACTGATTGATTATGAATTGTATTACATGATCAGAGTTCTTCTGTTCTTAATTCAAATATTGCATTTTATAGGAAGGGACTTAACAGAAAACAAGTCTGACTTTAGATGTAAAAGGCAAGGTACATCCTGAACTATTATCCAGACCAGTGCTCACAGAATTCAAGTGATGCATCAAAGGAGAATAGCTGGGCACATAGGTTTTTTCAATACAGTCTTTAATTAAAACAAGCAGCAGTACATACGGTGCATGATAGCAACAGAGGATGAAACGTGAGGTGTCACAGCCTGGCAGCAGTTTTGTGGTACAACTGCTACATCAGAGGCATATTAATGAACCTCCAATTACCCACTGATCACTTTATATGATACGATTAATAAAGTATATATAACACTTACCCAATCTGTGGCATCTGAACCACCAATACAAGGAGACCGCAGTGACACTTCCTATGTCAAAGTGTTGTCCATCGAAGTGATGTCACACAAAATTGACGCATGCCACGTGTGGGGAAGAAAGCCACTATACTGACTGGGCTTTCATGCACAGGGACACGCCCCCTTAAAGGCCGGCTACTGCAGCATCCTACTACTAGGTAACGGGCAACAAGGTGCTACAGTGGGTGGGTGGAAGTGAGGAGACACATAAGAGTAAAGAGAAAAAATGTAAAAACAGTAACAGCTGTCACAGAGCTAAGTATTAACATAACTGAGTTAAGCAAGTCTATCAAGCATTAATAGGCTGTGAGAAAACCATGCAGATCCTTAAACTTGTTTAAGGCAATAAGGCTACAGGTATTTGCAAAATATTTTATTCTTGGTTCTCCCTGTAGGAGGTACTGGTCTTTATTTCCTTCCCTACTTGGGGTTGGAAGGACAATCTTCATACCTGTAAACAGTAAAGCATTTGAATTATCATCATGTCATGTATGAATGTGCTCTTTTATCCTACCTGTGCCTTTACCAGTTGTGATGGATCTAACATACTATTGAAATCTGGTACATAACTGAATGAATGAAATCATGGATGGTCTCCGCCGAACAATGCCACACTTGTTGCTCCCGGCCACAGGTACTCAAAATACTAAAGCTTAGCAGGCCCCAACAAAGCATCTTTTCCCAAAATGTTGCCACAATGCACTTAGCCCACCACCCTCTCAATGAAATGTAAAACTTTAGAAGCTGTGTAAAAGCTGGGCTTTCCTGTAAGGGATATTTTAACAGAACCACTAGGAGAGTAAAGGTCAAGGGACTAAATGGTGGTCCCTTAAGACTTTTTACAACCCATCACAGAGTATGCTGGTGGTGGCATCTAGATATAGATATCTGTAACAGAATAGACAGCATTGCTACAGTTGACACTCACTTTTCATTCATTTATAGAACTAAAACAATCAAAGAACCCACTTAAAACCTGCTCTATGATCATTATCACTATAAAGTGAGCACACCTGAAGCTAGAAGCATATAAGGGATGCCATATTTATTTCCTTTTAAGGGCTGGTTCATGTAATGTTTGTAAATGCATTGTTTTTGGCAACCGGCAAAAGCGATGTTTTAAAGCGATTGAGCGCTGTCCCATTCATCTGGTAGTGTTTTTTGTCCCCATTTTCTAACTCTTTTGAAAGCCTTTGCGGTAGATTTCCTCATCACATCTCATCTCGGACACACCTGAAGCTAGAAGCATATAGGGCATGCCCTATTTATTTCCTTTTAAGGGCTGGTTCATGTAATGTTTGTAAATGCATTGTTTTTGGCAACCAGCAAAAGCGATGTTTTTTTGTCCCCATTTGCTAAGTTTTTTGAAAGCCTTGCGGTAGATCTCCTCATCACATCTCATCTCAGACACTACCCGCAGTGTCTCAAAGTCAGTTGATGTTGCTGCCGGCAATGCAATTGAAAGCTAGCAAACACCATTGAAATCTTTAAAAGGCCTCAAAATGCAGGTAAAGTCTTTCGGAGAAGGGGGATAAAAAGGAAGAAGAAAGGACGGAACCATCAAGCATTGCAGCAGGAAGTATAGAGACAGAAAATGGCCCATCCCGCACTGACAACAATGGACGCCGCAGTGGAGCTCGGTGTGCTTGTAGATACTGTGTCCCCATAGCAAGGAATTTACAAAAAAAGAAGAAAAAAAGTAGTATTTCTAGAGCTCAATACTTCTCCTAAACTCTAACCCCATCTAATCTAATCCGTGTCTACTTACCTGTGACTATGAAGTATTGGACCAATCAAAGAAAGCAGAATTTTACCACGGTAATCGGAATACCATGGAAGTCACAAGACTCAGGAATACTAGTAGCAGAGTCTTGTGATTGGTCTAAAATTACACCGGAAATCTGATTTTCACTGAAAATGTCTGCATTCTCTGATTGGGCTCTTTCTCTAAGAAACACCCACTTCCTGTAAACCACCAAAAGCCCAGAAAATGAAATGCTCTCAAATGCAATTCACTGAAAGACATTAGAAGATTTCTAAAGACATTAAAAGCTTAAGCAGTTAAAGGGGAACTATAACGAAAAGTATGCTGCTCCATTATCCCAATCAATTATTTAATATGGACAGCATACATTTTTACCATAGAGTGTGTGTTTAAAAAGTAGCTCCTAACACTAATTCTACTCTCCTACGGAGCTGAGCTGCCATCATTACCATGCTCTAAGCATCGGACTGTACTGCTATCAGACTCTCTAACAGCTCATTATAACGAGGGTGGCTGACACACACTATAGAGGTGCTTTTGTTTTCACATGTAACTAGTTTAGTAAATAGACAGGCTGCCAAGTAAGTAACTAGCAAAGTATCAGAAGGACAGCCAGATATTTTGCATTGTTTAAAATGAAATATATATATGGCAGCCTCCTTATGTCTCTCACTTCAGTTGTCCTATTTTCTTATTAAACCAGTTAGAGACTTTATATTTGAGCTAACGTTTATCTTTCAGTGGAATTTAAATATCTATAAACAATTGACATGAAGAAAAAAAAAAAAAAAAGAATAAAACTCAAGATTTCCTAACACCTAAAAAAAGAGACTATTATTTTAAAGTATAAACTAGAAAGTATTTGCTGTTGCATTGTATTTTTTTCTATGACAAATGGCCCCCTAGATTCCACTGAAATTTGCCGCTTTATCTGATTAGTGACCTGCTGTGTAACCAAGCACCCCTGCCAGTGATAGATTGCACTTTTTGTTCAACTCTCACAGCACCTATTATCATTTTGTTTGTACATGTTGCTGAAACATTTACTATGCCTCCATGGAACATGGCATTTTACTGTATGGAAACTGGGTAGTAGCAGTCAACAAGGGGGAGTATTGGTCTGTATGTACAGGTTTCTTGTAAATGTCTATGTCTAAGCATCCTTTCTCTTTGAAATTTTGGCACACAGTCCAAGAAGGCTAATTTATTGCTTTGTGTGTCTTCTTGTATAACACTGATATTTTTATCAAATGTAGTTTCATCTACTAAAGAGATGTATTCCATAAACGCTTGTATTACATTTATTTTGGTTTTGACCTGTGTATTATTCACATACCTGATCCAGTGAGTAGGTATTTCACTAGGTACTGCTGTACTGCTACCTTGAATATGTTCAGTGATCTCCTTTCTACCTCCTCCATATACAGATTTGTTAAGAAAGGAATACATTGGTGATGCCATGGGCCTGCCATGTTTCCATCTACTAAAGTTATTCTTATACTGAATACATGTGTTATTTGATCAAAGGAGAAAGAGGTGCCCAGAGAAGATAAAATGCAATAAAAACAAATAAAATGAAAAAAGTGAGGTGGGTTACCTCAATGAAGACACATTCACGTATTAATAGAATTTTGTTGCACTGGCAACGCGTTTCATGGGTGCATACCCACTTCCTCCGGCCAAATAGCAGTGCTTAACAGTGCTTGTAGCCACAAATAAGGCGCTTCATTTGTGGCTACAAGCACTGTTAGGCACTGCTATTTGGCCTGAGGAAGTGGGTATGCACCCCGAAATGTGTTGCCAGTGCAATAAAATTCTATGAATGCATGAATTTGTCTTCATTGAGGTAAGCCACCTCACTTTTTCATTTTATTTGTTTTCAACGCATTTTATCTTCTCTGGGCGCCTCTTTCCCCTTTATCCTGTGCCTTCACCATCCTTTTGGAGGGGATCAACCCTCTTTGACCAATTTAGGTCATTTGAAGATTGCTTTTTATCAAGAGTGGAGTCAGCGTTATACATCTCCACCTGCTTCTAGTGGTCGGTTGCTCACCTTTGTGAGTATAATTCATCCACATATTTTACATACTTCTGGTACTGTGACATACTGCACCATTTGGGCTCCTGTTGTCTATGTGTTTTCTTTCTGCAGGGTGAAATTTTTAGTATCCCTACTTTTTATCTATTTGAGCAAAGGTTCAAGAAGGCATACACTTGGTCAGGATTAATTTATTTTTAACTGCTCAAGGAAACTTTGAATAGTCTGACTAGCTTCCACAGTAGATGTATGTTTGAATAGAGCTACTTTCTTTAGAAATAGGTCTCAGGATGAGATGCCACATACTCAGAATGTCTGCAGTCCAATTGGACAACAGCAATATCTTTGTATGTGGACCTGTGATCTTCTGGGACTGATCCTGTCTTCTACTTTTTTCTTTCAGGGGAGGTCTTCTTTGCTTCCTCATCTGTCTGTCCCAATTACCCACAATTATAGAGTTAAACAGGTAGGCATAATTCTTAAGTTAAATACACACACTGGAAAAAACTCAGCAAAGGTGGCTATTGGCCAATAAAGACTGCTTTGGGCAGAAATCTAGTGGGTATACAGGAACCCTAAGATGTCATCAAAGGGACCCTTTCCAATTGCGGAGTGATGCGAGTGCAGCTACCTAGCCGCATTGCATCACTTCCACTCTCATTTGCGTCACTTTCGCATCTCCCGATGCTGAAGTGAATGGAGGAGGCCGGACATGAATGTGGGTGGATGCCCGCATAACCAGCACGCAATGGAAACTGTTCCATTGCCATGCATTGGTTTCAGTTCGTCTGCAGTGCAATCCAGCTATGCAGTCCATAGCAGTGGTGCTCAGCAGAGCTCGAATATTCGAGTAGCTCGAATATTCGAGCTCTTTTTTAGCTATTCGAGCTCGGTATTCGAGCTCCGAATAGCTGGAGCTATTCGAATGGGCTATCCGAGTACACTCGAATAGCCCATTCACTATTCGAGCTATTCGAGCAACCCGGCGCTATTCGAGCTCGGTACCGAGCTCGAATAGCGTCATAGCCCAGATTGATGTCCTTAGAGCCAATCAGAGGGCTCCCAGGCCCTCTGACGGCAGCCAATCACAGAGGGGGACCCTGGCCAGCCCCTACCCTATAAATAGCGGCCGCCATGTTACGTTTCTCCGTGCTTGCCTGAGACTTGTACAGAGAGAGAGTTGCTCCTTTGTGCTTTGGCTTAGCAAGAGCTCTATTGTGGTCATTTACCTAGCGTTTTTGCTCACATACACCTCCTATACACACCTATATTGTTGTTAGTTATTTAGACATTGTATTTTAGTTAGTAGCTTGTGTGTTACATTAGAGACAGGCAGCTGCTGCAAGCTTACAGGTTTAGGCCTCAGGGGGGCCTTGCCTCTGTGGGCAGCTGTCCTCTGTTTATTTCTCTCATCTATACCAGTATTTCTGCTGTCCTTTACTAATAGTATTGTAGTTATACTGTACTAGGAGTAGGACACTCACTGACTGTCACTGTTTATAGGCTACTAGCTAGCTCCTGCGTGTGTGCACTCACTCACTGTCTGTGTGTACACACACTCTATTTCCTTCTGATTACTGATAGATTATTGTTAGTTAGTTGTACTTACTTACTACTTACTCTTACTGTACCCGTAGGGACACTCACTGTCACTGTTCATATAGGCTACTAGCTCCTGCGTGTGCGCACTGCACTCACTGTCTGAGTGTACACACACAACACACACTCTATTTCCTTCTGATCGCTGATTGATTATCGTAATTAGTTAGTTGTACTTACTGTTACTACTTACTCTTACTGTACTAGGAGTCTAGGACACTCAGTCACTGTTCATAGGCTACTAGCTCCTGCGTGCGTGCACTCACTGTCTGAGTGTACACACACAACACACACTCTATTTCCTTCTGATCGCTGATTGATTATCGTAATTAGTTAGTTCTACTTACTTACTGTTACTACTTACTCTTACTGTACTAGGAGTCTAGGACACTCAGTCACTGTGTTCATAGGCTACTAGCTCCTGCGTGCGTGCACTCACTGTCTGAGTGTACACACACAACACACACTCTATTTCCTTCTGATCGCTGATTGATTATTGTAATTAGTTAGTTCTACTTACTGTTACTAATTACTCTTGCTGTACTAGGAGTCTAGGACACTCAGTCACTGTTCATAGGCTACTAGCTCCTGCGTGCGTGCACTCACTGTCTGAGTGTACACACACAACACACACTCTATTTCCTTCTGATCGCTGATTGATTATCGTAATTAGTTAGTTGTACTTACTGTTACTACTTACTCTTACTGTACTAGGAGTCTAGGACACTCAGTCACTGTGTTCATAGGCTACTAGCTCCTGCGTGCGTGCACTCACTGTCTGAGTGTACACACACCCACACTCCATTTCCTTCTGATCGCTGATTGATTATTGTAATTAGTTAGTTCTACTTACTGTTACTACTTACTTACTCTTACTGTACTAGGAGTCTAGGACACTCAGTCACTGTCCATAGGCTACTAGCTCCTGCGTGCGTGCACTCACTGTCTGAGTGTACACACACCACCCACACTCTATTTCCTTCTGATCGCTGATTGATTATTGTAATTAGTTAGTTCTACTTACTGTTACTACTTACTCTTACTGTACTAGGAGTCTAGGACACTCAGTCACTGTGTTCATAGGCTACTAGCTCCTGCGTGCGTGCACTCACTGTCTGAGTGTACACACACCCACACTCCATTTCCTTCTGATCGCTGATTGATTATCGTAATTAGTTAGTTGTACTTACTGTTACTACTTACTCTTACTGTACTAGGAGTCTAGGACACTCAGTCACTGTCCATAGGCTACTAGCTCCTGCGTGCGTGTACTCACTGTCTGAGTGTACACACACCACCCACACTCTATTTCCTTCTGATCGCTGATTGATTATTGTAATTAGTTAGTTCTACTTACTGTTACTACTTACTCTTACTGTACTAGGAGTCTAGGACACTCAGTCACTGTGTTCATAGGCTACTAGCTCCTGCGTGCGTGCACTCACTGTCTGAGTGTACACACACCCACACTCCATTTCCTTCTGATCGCTGATTGATTATTGTAATTAGTTAGTTCTACTTACTGTTACTACTTACTCTTACTGTACTAGGAGTCTAGGACACTCAGTCACTGTGTTCATAGGCTACTAGCTCCTGCGTGCGTGCACTCACTGTCTGAGTGTACACACACTAAATTTACTTGTGATTACTACTGATTATTGTAACTGCTAGTTGTACTTCCTGACTGTTACTACTTACTTACTGTACTAGGGGACACTCACTCAGTCACCTCACCAACCAACCAACTCACCTCATTAAAGTACCCCACTTTTCACCCGCCCTTTTAAAAAACTTTTGTCTATACGCCCAAAAGATTGAAGATGTCTGGAAGTGGCAGCCAGCGCGGTTTGGGCAAGGGCAGCAAGGGAATCAGGAGGAGAGGGAGCAGCATTGTGGCAAGCCGCGGCCGCGGGCGCGCCACCATGCACAGTTCCGCAGCAGCAGCAGCGTCAGTGGCTAACATTCCTCCCATAGCCACTGGCCGTGGACGCCTTGGGCGCCGCCCAGCAGGAGCATCTGCAACTCACGCTGCAGAGACACAGCAGCAGCAGCGTGTAGCACCTGCTCCCATTTTCCTCCAGCCGGGTCGGAAACGTCCCATTGAGGAAAAGGATGCAGACACTGTGGTGCAACTCATGACGAAGGATGAGCAGCCCACCATCAGCTCTGCATCCGAGGCCTCCACCCTCACCACCACCACCACCACCACCACCCCTGTTCGCAGCAGCCGCCCAGCAGGGCCTGGGGAGGAGGCCAGTTCACCGTCAGTTGGCGACCTGTCATTCAGCAGTCTTTTGACCCCAGGCATCATGAGTCAATTGTCTGCTGTTGTTGGCGATTTTGAGGAGGAGATGCTGATGGGCACTTTGGGGGATGAGGGATTGGACAGCAAGACTGTGGCGACAGTCAAGCAGCCCATCCATGCATCAGGAGAGGAGTTTGGGGGGTCCTCATCCCAGCAGGACATGTTTCAGGAGGGGGAGGATGATGATGACCCGGTGACAGACAGAGACTGGGTGCCACCACCTCCAGGGGATGTCGTCCTCAGCAGCTCTGAGGAGGAGGAGGAGGATGCTCTTGTGGGCCTTGCAAGGAGGCGCATCATTGCAAGCATTGGCAGCAGCAGTAGGCAGGTCCCACAGCCTGCTGGTGTCTCAGGCTCAGCAGCAGCAGCAGCAGCATCTGCCAGTACCACCACCAGCCGCACCCAAGCCCCCCAAGCCCCCCCCCCAACCACCACAGGGAGACAGGCAGCAGCGCTTCCATGCCGTAGGGGGATGTTTAAGTCACCAATCTGGCGATATTTCACCATGCCCACTGTGTACAGCAAGTACGCCACTTGCAACCACTGTCAGCGGAAGTTGAGCAGAGGTGCAGACCCCTTAAAGTTCTGCACCAGCTCGCTCATCAACCACCTTGCGGCTAAACATTTCCACCAGCATGAGGAGTTCCAGAGGCTGAAGGCATCTGGTGCTGGCAGTGGCACCACACCCATCACTGCACAGCCTTCAGCAGCAGCAGCAGCAACAGCAGCCACCCGCCCTCCTGCTCCTCCAGCAGCACCAGCAGGAGTGCGGAAACGCACTGCTCCTCCCCCCTCTGCAACTCCTGCCGCCGACACTGAGGCCTGTTCTGGCAGCCAGTCCTCAGTGGCCTCCTCTGCTGTGTCTGCTGATTCCCGTGTCAGCAAAAGGCCACGCCAGAGCCTTTTGAGCGAGTCCTTCCAGGGGGTGGTTAGGGCTCTGCCTCCCAGCAGCCGTCGCGTGCGGCAGCTGAACGGCTTGCTGGCACGGGCCATGTGCTCCCAACTCCTGCCGTACACGCTCGTGCAGGAGGGGAGCGACATTCGTGCGCTGCTTGCTTGCGCAGCCCCAGACTGGCAGCTCCCCAGCAGACACTTCTTTGCCCGCAAGGCCATTCCTGCACTGCACCGCTTTGTGATGGCCAATGTGGAGCGAGGGCTGGAGCACGCGGTTGGTGAAAGGGTCCACGTCACCATGGACTCCTGGAGCAGCCGCTTCGGGACAGGCCGCTACCTGTCCTTCACTGTCCACTGGGTCAGCTTGGTGGAAGGGGGTGAGGATGGGAGAGCAGCAGCGGGCACAGCAGCAGCAGCAACACAGTGGGTGGTGCCACCCCGCAGGGTCAGGGGAACTGCAGCAGGTTCCTCCGATCCTCTGCCATCCTCCGGCACACCTGGCCAAACCCCCCGCCTCAGCAGCAGCGTGAAGGCCCGCCACTGCCAAGCGCTGCTGCACTTGGTCAGCCTTGGGAAGACCAAGCTGACGGCAACCCATGTGTTGGCCAAACTCCAGGAGCAGGAGAGGATTTGGCTGACCCCCAGAGGCCTCAGAGTCGGAGAGGTGGTGGCCGACAATGGGGCCAATCTGGTTGCCGCAATAGACAGGGGAAACCTGACCCACATCCCCTGTCTTGCCCACGTGCTGAACCTGGTGGTGCAGAAGTTCCTGCGCACCTACCAGGGGATGGGCGAACTGCTGGAAACGGCAAGGAATGTTGTGCGTCACTTCCGGCGCTCGGCTGCAGCCTGTGCGAGCCTGGAAGACGTGCAAAAGGAGCTGGATCTGCCACGCCATCGGCTGATCCTTGACGTTCCGACTCGCTGGAACTCCACCCTGGCGATGTTGGAGCGTCTGGTTGAACAGAAGCACGCTGTCAACCAGTACCTTGCCCTGGCCACTGTTTCCGCCGCTCAGAGAAGGGACAAGACCAGCAACATCCCGTCCATCGTCCCCGATGATGACTGGAGGCACATGCAGCAGGTGTGCTTTGTGCTGGCTCCCTTCCTGCAGGCCACAAACATGGTGAGCAGGGACCATGCTATGGTCTGCGAGTGGGTGCCCCTGGTTTCTCTGCTGAACAGGGCCCTCGATGCTTTGCTGGAACAGGGAGCGGCAGCCTTGGACCAGCAGGAGCGGCAACCAGCTGCGCAGTCCACCTCTGAGGGGGAGGAGGAGGAGGACTTGGTGGAGGTCCCTGACCTGGCTGCTGATGAGGGGGATCAGCACAGCGCAGCTGAGTTTGTGCGGGGGTGGAGAGAGGATGAGGCGGCAGAGGAGGAGGATGAGGACAGCACTGACGTCGATGTGCCAGCAGACGTGGCCCGCCTCTTCCCAATGGCAGCGCACATGCTGACGTGCCTGCGCAGGGACCCCAGGGTGATCCAGATGAAGCAGAGGGAGGACATCTGGATCAGCATGATGTTGGACCCACGCCTCAAGGGGAAGTTGAGCCAGTTCCTGCCGCCTGCAGGAGGAGACCCAGCGCAACAAATAAGGAGCTTGCAGCAGGCCCTTGTTGAGCGCTTGGAGGAAGCCTTCCCCCAGCCTTCCACCCCCACTGTCCAGCAGCCAGCACAGAGGCAGCAGCAGGTGCCTGCATCCAGCAGCAGCAAGCGCCCCACAGACCTGCTGTCTCTCAGCCACGAGCTCTACAGGACTGTAGAGGCTCCGGCAGCAGTGACTAGAGAGGAGATGCATGCAGCAGCATCCTCCTCCGGTCACAGCCAGCGCCTGACCCGCATGGTGGCTGACTACATGGGGTCGTACAGCGGGCTTGACAGCGATGCCCCTGTTGATCCCATGGAGTATTGGGTCAAGCGCATGGAGATCTGGAGCGAGCTGGCGCAGTACGCCCTGGAAGTGCTGTCCTGCCCCCCTTCCAGCGTGCTGTCCGAGCGCTGCTTCAGTGCAGCTGGTGGCGTGGTCACCGAGAAACGCTCACGTCTGTCTCACAAGTCTGTGGACAGACTGACGTTTCTCAAGATGAACCAGGCGTGGGTGGAAGGCGAGTTCCTGGCCCCTGTTGTCGGCGAGAGGGGGACATGAACTGGCTGCCGGAACCATCGTTAATGTGCCTTACCACCCTTTACCACCTCCTGGCTCCTGCTCACTAAGCCAGCCTGGTTCACTTTGACTATTACGTCGCCTAAAGCCACACATTTTACACCTACAGTGGGCTGCTGTGTACTGCCCTTCTGCTGTCTGTCTGTGTTTCCCACTGCCAGGGTACACAGAATTACCTTCTTCTGCTGCCACTCTGCCACCAGCTATTACGTCAAACAATAGCTATATTGGTTGTAAAACCAAAAACCAAAAAACCATAAAAAAAAAAAAAAAAAAAGGTTTAATTTTTCTGAGGTGCCCGGGTTGAAAACTGTGTTGTCCCAGTTGTGTATTGGACACAATGTGGGCTGCACGACCGCTGTCTGGGACCTCCTGTTGTGTTTATTTACAGCCCTGGTATCACCGCTAGGTACCAGGGCTATTATGTCACGCTGCCTACCTGCTGCCACACTCACACTGCTCCTCCATACCTCCTCCTGCTGCTGCTGCTGCTGTCTGTCTGTGTTTCCCACTGCCAGGGTACACAGAATTACCTTCTTCTGCTGCCACTCTGCCACCAGCTATTACGTCAAACAATAGCTATATTGGTTGCAAAACCAAAACCAAACAAACCATTAAAAAAAAAAAAGGTTTAATTTTTCTGAGGTGCCCGGGTTGAAAACTGTGTTGTCCCAGTTGTGTATTGGACACAATGTGGGCTGCACGACCGCTGTCTGGGACCTCCTGTTGTGTTTATTTACAGCCCTGGTATCACCGCTAGGTACCAGGGCTATTATGTCACGCTGCCTACCTGCTGCCACACTCACACTGCTCCTCCATACCTCCTCCTGCTGCTGCTGCTGCTGTCTGTCTGTGTTTCCCACTGCCAGGGTACACAGAATTACCTTCTGCTGCCACTCTGCCACCAGCTATTACGTCAAACAATAGCTATATTGGTTGCAAAACCAAAACCAAACAAACCATTAAAAAAAAAAAAAGGTTTAATTTTTCTGAGGTGCCCGGGTTGAAAACTGTGTTGTCCCAGTTGTGTATTGGACACAATGTGGGCTGCACGACCGCTGTCTGGGACCTCCTGTTGTGTTTATTTACAGCCCTGGTATCACCGCTAGGTACCAGGGCTATTATGTCACGCTGCCTACCTGCTGCCACACTCACACTACTCCTCCATACCTCCTCCTGCTGCTGCTGCTGCTGTCTGTCTGTGTTTCCCACTGCCAGGGTACACTACACAGATGATTTACCTTCTGCTGCCACTCTGCCACCAGCTATTACGTCAAACAATAGCTGCTCACATTACTCCTCCATTCCTCCTGCTGCTGTTGCTGTCTGTCTGTGTTTCCCACTGCCAGGGTACACAGAATTACCTTCTGCTGCCACTCTGCCACCAGCTATTACGTCAAACAATAGCTATATTGGTTGCAAAACCAAAACCAAACAAACCATTAAAAAAAAAAAGGTTTAATTTTTCTGAGGTGCCCGGGTTGAAAACTGTGTTGTCCCAGTTGTGTATTGGACACAATGTGGGCTGCACGACCGCTGTCTGGGACCTCCTGTTGTGTTTATTTACAGCCCTGGTATCACCGCTAGGTACCAGGGCTATTATGTCACGCTGCCTACCTGCTGCCACACTCACACTACTCCTCCATACCTCCTCCTGCTGCTGCTGCTGCTGTCTGTCTGTGTTTCCCACTGCCAGGGTACACTACACAGATGATTTACCTTCTGCTGCCACTCTGCCACCAGCCATTACGTCAAACAATAGCTGCTCACATTACTCCTCCATTCCTCCTGCTGCTGTTGCTGTCTGTCTGTGTTTCCCACTGCCAGGGTACACAGAATTACCTTCTGCTGCCACTCTGCCACCAGCTATTACGTCAAACAATAGCTATATTGGTTGCAAAACCAAAACCAAACAAACCATTAAAAAAAAAAAAAAGGTTTAATTTTTCTGAGGTGCCCGGGTTGAAAACTGTGTTGTCCCAGTTGTGTATTGGACACAATGTGGGCTGCACGACCGCTGTCTGGGACCTCCTGTTGTGTTTATTTACAGCCCTGGTATCACCGCTAGGTACCAGGGCTATTATGTCACGGCGAGCTGCCTGCCTCATTGACTGCCTGCTGCCACACACTCATCCTCCTCCTCCTGCTGCTGAATTTACCTCCTGCTGTCTTTGTGTTTCCACTGCCAGGGAGCACATACAATGGCGCTTCCAACATGCGTGCGCCCACCAGCTATTTGTTACGCTCAAAAATAGCTGCATTTCTTTAAAAAAAAATTGAAAAGAGAAATACGTGAAGAAGAAGAAGACGATATTGAAAAAGAAGGAGAAGATGAAGATGAAGAAGAAGATGAAGAAGAAGATGAAGAAGATGATGAAGAAGAAGATGAAAAAGAAGAAGAAGATGAAGAAGATGAAGAAGATGAAGAAGAAGAAGATGAAGAAGAAGAAGATGAAGAAGAAGAAGAAGAAGATGAAGAAGATGATGAAGAAGATAAAGAAGAAGAAGAAGAAGAAGAAGATGAAGAAGAAGAAGAAGAAGATGAAGAAGAAGAAGAAGAAGATGAAGAAGAAGAAGAAGATGAAGAAGAAGAAGATGAAGAAGATGAAGATGAAGAAGAAGAAGAAGATGAAGAAGATGAAGATGAAGAAGAAGATGATGAAGAAGAAGAAGAAGATGATGAAGAAGAAGAAGAAGAAGATGATGAAGAAGAAGAAGAAGATGATGAAGAAGAAGAAGAAGAAGAAGAAGAAGACAATATAGAAGAAGAAGAAGAAGATATAGAAGAAGAAGATCTAGAAGAAGAAGAAGAAAGATAAAGAAGAAGAACAAGTATATACAGTAACACTACTGAACAAAATTAAGGACACAACTTCTCTTTCCACATTTTTTTTTAAAGGAACATCCCCACATAATCACTTGCTGTTGTTACTTGGAAAAAAAGATGTTTCTTGCATCATTCACCCTCAAAACAAGTGTTGGAAGCTATTTAAGGCCAATTCGAATAGTCAGCTCGAATAGTGAGCTCGAATACCGACTCGAATAGTGAGCTCGAAGTCCGAGGTCGAATCGAATAGTAAAAATTATTCGACTCGAATATTCGACTGACCTCGAATAATTTACTATTCGAATTCGACCTAACTCGAATTTTGAAAAGGGGTATTTGAGCATCACTAGTCCATAGTAACAGATGTGTCCCTAGTCTCTAGGCATGTGATGTGTCTATACTGAACTCAGGACAGAACTGTCACCCAAGTGACCAAGCAGAACCTCAGAAGGAGATACACATGGGGGGCGGAGCCTGGACGCGCTACTGAGAGGCGCATGCAGGACTAGCTCCGTCTAACTAGGCCTTACCGAGCACCCTTACCTCACGGAAACCCCCTCTCTCTTACTATAGGGAAGCAGAGAAGCCCCAGTGTACCTCTGTGATGGGCCCCAAGAAGAACGGAGCCGATGCGGACCCCGGAATCCCAGATATGTTCACTCGGAGGAACAAGACGGGGAACTCACAAGATGGCGCCCGCCCGCTTGGCGATGCAGCACAGCCTCAGAACAAGGCCTCCCCCGCCCCAGGCACGGCAACTAAAGCAGACTTGAAACAGCTTTATCAAGATATCGAAAAACTGGTAAAGACATCCAACACCAGTGTGGTCAAAGAGATCAGAGGGGAGATCTCAGCGCTAGGTGAGAGGCTGCATGAGCTAGAGGAGGAGGTGGACGAGGTTAAGGCCTTCTGCACGCAGACAGAACAAGACCTTGCCGAGATACGCACAGATGTACAGGCCCTAAAAGATGGCCAGGAAGACCAGGAGAACAGAGACAGGAGAAACAATCTCAGGGTAAGAGGGGTTCCGGAGTCGATCGAAGAACTAACTCCCTACCTTGAATCCCTCTTCGCCTCCTTGTTGCCCGATCTCCCGCCCGCTGAACTACGTATGGACCGAGCTCACAGAGCTCTCAGAGCTAAGCCGAGAGATGATGAGCCACCGCGTGATATCATTCTGCGGTTCCATTATTATAGCACACGTGAAGCACTATTGTATCACTCACGCAACTCACCAGACCTCGCCTTCGGAGACGACCGCATCACTTTTTTCCCTGATCTCTCCCAGATCACCTTGAGGAGAAGAAAAGAGATGAAACCCCTAACTACTTTGTTAGTGCGCAACAAGATCAAGTACAGATGGGGATTCCCGTTTAAACTCATCGTGCTACATAACGGCCGGCAGCTTGTGGTCTACGGCCCGCATATGATCCAGGACACACTAGACAAGCTAGGTATCGAGTCCCCGGAGAGCCAGTCATCACCTGCAACCACTCCTCAAGGTCGGGTGGCCTCTCCTCGGGTCGCTTGGACAAAGGTGAGATCCAGGAAATCTGTACGTAATGTGAACCAGCATGATCGCCTTGCTAATACTGAATACTGAACTGAGACTATGCTATCATCTGTATTTGTTTTTCTCCACCTCGGCCTGTTGACGAAGAGAGACAATAGCCTGTCTGCCTTGCGTATTACTGCAACAAGGCCTGAGTCGGATCTAAGGCCTGTGCCACTCGGATTTGGCACCTAAGGCATACCGACCCCCACGAAAGCTGCAAATACCACTCACGCAGCTAATTGAAAGTTTATTAGGGAAGCCAAAGATATGGCTCCCTACCTTGCCAAGTTCCCCATGGCAGAGTTATTGTTTTTATGTTATTCTTTTATGTTCTGTTATCCTATGTCTACTTGGTTACAGGTTATAGTCGCAGTACAAGCGTACAAGCAGCAAAATGTGCTATTTAACTGGTATCCAGTCTGCATTATTATTATCCTTATAGAGATGTTATTAATGTCTAACCCTATGATGTCATTGATATACGAGAGCATGGCTACCTTACATTTAATAAGAGTCAGTTCCCAACGATGGGCCCCCCCTTGGACCCTCCTGCCAATACGGTTCCTAAGGATCTTAAAATTGTTACACATAATGTTAAGGGCCTGAATGCACCCCAAAAGAGAAGAATGGTGAGCAATTTCTATAAAAGTCAGAACGCAGACATACTTTGTCTCCAGGAGACCCACTTTAAAAAGGGCTCCGAACCAAAATTTTGGCATAAAGCTTATCCCCATACCTATTATGCCTCAGCCCCATCCAAAAAATGTGGGGTGGCCGTGCTCTTTAAGAAAAATGCCACTCTGGATGTGTCTAAAATAGTCAGAGACCCTGAGGGAAGGTTTCTCATAGTAATAGCTTCAATCTCTAGATTGATGTATACAATTGTAAGCATATATGCTCCCTCTGAAGGGCTGAAACGTTTTTTAAATACTCTGGCCTCCAAGATTGCATTGCATAGAGAGGGTAAACTCCTCTTGGCTGGAGATTTCAATACAACCTTGGACACCCCTCCTGAGAATTCGCCTATGCGGAGACCCCCCAGTAAAGCTCTTATATCTTTTTTGCAGGAGGTCAATGTATGGGATGCCTGGCGGGCTTCACACCCGGGAGAGAGAGGGCACTCCTTCTATTCCCCCCCACATGGCACGTACTCCAGAATTGATTTTATCTTTATGGACGCAACTCTCTTAGAAAGATCTAACACAATCGACATGTCAGAAATATCTTGGTCTGACCATGCCTCAGTTAGTGCCCTCATATCCATACGGGGTCCTCCCACACATTTCCAGTGGAGGCTAAATGAATCCTTACTAAAGGAACGTGAAGTGCAAGCAGAGGTCGGTGAATCCCTCAAGCGATATCTTTTACATAATTCCCCAAATGACACTTCCAGGAATATACATTGGGCAGCTTTGAAGGCCACAGTTAGAGGGACTCTAATCAAAATTTCCTCCCAGAGAAAGAGAGCTAATGAACTTAAAACCAAAAAACTCCAAACTCAAATTAGGGATCTTGAAAAATTACATGCTGACTCTGGGGGACAGGATGCTCTGGACCAACTTCTGTCATTAAGGCAAGAACTTCACGCTATTCTTTTTAAGAGAGCAGAACGTTCTTTAAGACTTACAAACCAAAAGTTTTATGATAAAGCTAATAAGCCCGACACCCTGTTAGCGCGCAAACTATCACAGAGATTGGCCCAAAACAGAATACACCCTATCAGAGACCAGCAAGGGAAGAAGACTTATGACCCCTCCCATATAATAGATCTTTTCTCACAGTATTATACAAGCTTATATGATGGCACTACGACAGACAAATCCAGGATGACAGCCCGCTCTATCCTCCAATACCTAGATAAAATCCAAATACCCTCCTTTCCCCAAGAGGATATATCTAAATTAAATGCCCCTATCTCACCTAAAGAGCTCGAGCTCACCATCTCCTCGCTGAAAAACGGTAAAGCTTCTGGACCTGACGGCTATACAGCTTTGTTTTATAAAACATTTAAATTGCAACTAGTACCAGTACTAACCTCCCTCTTCAATAAACTGTTGCTAGGAGAGGAGGACTTATTGCCAGAGTTCTTGCAGGCGTCAGTAGTAGTTATCCCCAAACCAGGTAGAGATAGTGCCGAGATCTCAAACTATCGCCCAATCTCTTTAATAAACTCGGATATTAAATTATTTTCAAAAATATTGGCCGACAGACTAAATAGCTTACTACCAAAGGTCATTCACCCAGACCAAACGGGATTTATAATGGGGCGACAAACTACAGATAATGTTAGAAGAATGGTGAGCACAATAGAGGTTATGAACCATGCTAGAGGGCCTTCTCTGCTTCTATCATTGGACGCAGAGAAGGCCTTCGATAGGGTTGATTGGAGATATCTACGCTTGGTTTTACAGAAATTTGGGATAGCAGGGGAATTCCTCAATGGGGTACGCAGCTTGTATACACATCCAACGGCATCGGTATGTAATATGGGGTTGCGCTCCAAGCCCTTTCCAATCATGAATGGTACTAGGCAGGGGTGCCCTCTCTCTCCTCTTCTCTTTGCCCTGTGCATTGAACCTTTGGCTTTATTGGTAAGAGGTGACACTAATATCAGGGGGGTGAGGATTGGAGAGGAGGAATTCAAAATCGCTCTGTTTGCGGATGATACAGTGTTCACCCTCTCCAGCCCTCACACCTCACTGCCGGCCTTATTTCAGCTTATAGATGTGTTTTGTTCTGTATCTGGCTTTAAAATCAATCGCACTAAATCAGAAGCAATGACGTTTGGACTAACACAACTGCAACAGGAAGCTCTGGCCACCTCCTTCAAATTTAAGATCCAAAATAAAGGTTTGAAATATCTTGGGGTTATCCTAACGCCCTCTATTACGCAACTCTATACGGCCAACTACACTCCCATCATCATTAAACTTCACTCCCTACTGAATGAGTGGAATCACTATAATATTTCACTGACTGGCCGTATAAACGCCCTCAAGATGACTGCTCTACCAAAGATCCTCTATCTTTTTCGAGCCCTTCCTATCAGGATATCTCTTTCAGATATCAAAAAACTACAGTCACACTTTCTGAGATTTTTATGGGCGGGCAAAGTACCTAGAATAAGTTATCTACATTTAGCTAGAGGAAAAAATCAGGGTGGCCTGGGAGCTCCTATGCTACTTAAATACTTTTATGCCTCTAGGTTAGCCCAACTTGCACAATGGTCAGCCCCCAGGGGTACAATTAGATGGGTAGATTTGGAGGCAGCTATAATCCATCCTTTCCCCTTGTCATCCCTACTTTGGACCAAACGCCCTTTTTTGAATAAATCAGGACCTATAACGGTAATTCTAGAATCCCTATCTATCTGGAGAAGACAACAATCTAGTCTTGGGCTCCTACATAAAAGATCTTTAGACGAATCTATCCTTTTAAATCGGGACTTCCCACCGGGTCTGGAAACCCAACCGTGGATAAACTGGCTGAAGTCGGGACCCTTTACACTCAAGGATATAGCCCCTGATGGTACTATAACCCCATGGGAGGAAATTCAGGTCAAATTTAAGTTACAGACACCAGACTTCTTTAGGTATCTGCAGCTTAGGCACTTTGTGCAGAGTTGCGTAGTAGAGGGCCTCGAGACCCTATCACCCCCTATCGCTAGAGAGTTCCACTCTTATAACCACACTCCCGGTATGATCTCACTATTTTACTATGAAATCTGGTACCGGCAATTGGAAGAGATTTCCCCTGCCATGGTTAAGTGGCAGGAGAGGCTTCAGAAGGTGTGGTCCCTGGACGACTGGGAAATTATCTGTCTAGATATCGCTAAATCCTCCAGGAATAGTCTAGTTCGGGAAAGAGGATACAAAATTCTTTATGACTGGTATAGATCCCCGGCACTACTGTAATGATCGCTGCTGCAGCAGCTATTACTGGAAGTATTAGTGCTGCAGCTCAGGCAGTTCTGATCTATTTCCATGCAAGTTGCATAGCTTTGTCTGTCTTTCCCTGCTGTCAGCTTGTGACTGATTATCATTCACCTGTGTGGGAATCTGCATGTCTGCTCCCATTGGATGACCTCAGTATAAAGATCTGCTTCCTGCAGGGTTTCCTTGGGTTTTCATAGCTTCAGCTTAAGCCTGTCTTGCTGTCGCTTTAGCCCCCGATCGTGTTTCTTGTTAAAGATACTTTGCTGGTCTTTGCATCATATATTGGTTCATTGCCAATATATATGCACACCAGCACGTTTATTATTTTCCTTGTATTTGTGTTACGTTGATATATCAGTGTTGCTGATATATACGTACACGAACTGTTTATTTCCTGTGTTCAGTTAGTCAGTTTTCCAGCACGTTTTGGTAGTTTGCGCGTACCGTGAACACCCGTGCTGAGCTAGTTATCCTGTTCCTGGTCCTGTTTGTGGATTGCGTTCATCTCTGCGAAGAGATAACGAATCCTTCTGAATCCTGTTTTGTTACTGTTTGTGGATTGCGTTCATCTCTGCGAAGAGATAGCGAATCCTTCTGAGTCCTGTTCCCTGTGTTACTCCATTCCTAGTCAGCGTTCCTGCTTATGTCATATATCGGTTCATTGCCGATATATACATATGTTAGTCAGACGTTACAAATAGTTTCATTGATAGCTGTAATTGTAATACGCTAGGAAAACATACTTATTGTATATTTATCTGTGTTACGTTCATCTATCTCGATCCTGCTATTTTCTGACTATCCTGTCCTGTCTTTGTGAGGCACGCCATCGCCGCAACGCATTGGCTGCCTCATTCCAGTCTGTCTGGTTTTGGACGCTTGCTGTCGCTAAGTAGCCGCTAGCTAGCAAGCGTTCATTCTGTCTACCTGTCCTGATCTCCTCAGTTCTGATTTGTGCGCTCAGCGCTACTTTGCGCTGAGACGTTATATCGAAAGCATTGTTTGTGGCTGTCAGATCTGCACCAGCTCTGTGCGCCACAATCTCCTATTGGAGTCAGTCCTCCCCTCCACTATACTAGGGATAGCCTGTTTCCTGGTGCTGGTGTGTGTACCTCCTCCACGCCAGCTCATGCGTTGCATGCTGACTGTGGAGAATACACCACCAAGCCTTACATTATGAAAACCCCATTACCAATCCCCATTGTGGGGGGGATTCCCAGAAAGTATGACACTGTTAATTATGGTTCCTGTTCCTTTAAGAAATTTGAAGAACTTAGCTCTGAAACAGAAAATGAGTTTTTCTCTGAATGTGCCAGGTTCCTGACCAATCCTGATCTCCAAGCGACTCCTGTTTCAACCTGGGCACTCCAACTAAGTTATATTTTGTTTAAAGGGGAATTATTCCAGTGGGCATTTGATGTTTTCAATCATTCCGATTTGAAAGATAGACCGCTGGAATTTCTAGCGTTTGTGATCCATAACTGGTTGCGCATAGATCCATTGCCTTTTCCTCTTAATGAACTCCTGGCAGCAGGCCAATCAGCTGCTCCTTCAATTGCTTGCAAGAATGAGCAGCAAGCAGAAAGTGTTACTGATAATTTTCCTGCAGCTTTGAATAAATCACCAAAAACCGCAAGGTCAAAGGCAAAACGCAAACGTTCTAAGAAACGTGTCCAATCTGCAGAATCGTTATCCTTAGCGACTGAGACCTATAATGAGATTCTGCCATTAACAGATAATGAAATGCAATTGTCTTTCAGGGGAGTTAAATGGACTTATGAAACTACTAATGAACTTTCCTCCCTGGCTAGGGAAAATAAAGATTTTTGTTTAAAAGAATTATCTGAGTATGATTATGATGAGATATTACAGAGTATTGAACAAATCAACTTATTTGTGAACCAAGGGAAGTTTGCATACACTACAGTTGAACACTTGCTACAGGTATTGGAGATTCTTAAGAATAAGGAATCTGCCAATCACCTGCTAATTAACCCTATACATGTGCCTGCCACAATCATATCTGCAGACTGTGATCAGCCTAAATGTTTCGCTGTTAAGTATGCATGGGATCCTCCATTCGAGAGGGGAGAGATGGAAGCCCTGGTCTGTGAATGGAAGAATGATTCAAGTTCATTTTGTCAATTTTACAGTGCAAAAAGTGAATTGGTATTGAATGCATGCATTAAGTCTGCCTATAACCTAATAAAAACTGGTGTGTGTGAGTATGACTTTGTGGCTCCATTGATTGATGTGTGGGAACTGATTTTGGATGATTTTTTTGTGACTCCGAATTCGCAAATTTGGCGTTCTGACCCGCCTGCTTCAGCACCTTTGGCTGATTCAGCAGGTGATTCGGAGCTCTTTTTGTGTGAAGTTGAAGTTCCTGCAATTCCACCCTGTACCATGGATAACTCAGTGTTACTTCCCAGTAAAACAGAAGCCACTGATACTTTCTTAACTTTGCCCTGCACAAATTTCTCAGCAGAGAATCCAGAGGTCCTGCTGACTTCCGAGTCCAGCCTAGCCAGTACTCATGACTCTTTGTTCAGTGAAACAGACACCAGAAAAATCTTGCCTGTCTCTGCAAACACTTCTGCAGAAATTACCTGTGTTAATAAAGTTCAACTCCTGTCTGATCCAGCAGATGCCAATAGATGCACTACATCAGTTTCCGAGTCCCAGCAATCCTGTCTAGAATCCTCAGAACCCCAGCATCTGAATTTTCCAATTTTACAAATGAATGGTGATTCAGATGCGCAAACATTGTGTCTTGATCTTCCTGTTTCTACACCTCGCTCTAGTTTCGTGAATAGCTCAGAGCATCTGCTATGTGAACCTGAAATCGCAGAATTATTACCTTGTTCAGAAAATTTTCCAATAAATTTGCCCTGTACCATGAATTGTGCAGTAGATCTCTCCAATGAAACTCAGGTCACAGAATCATTATGCTGTCCAGCAGGTGCTTCCATGGTTTTGCCCTGCAATATGGACTGTTCAGTGATCCTGTCCAGTGAAGCTGTGGTCGCAGAGTCTTATGCTTCACCCAGTACTTTGGATACTTTAAACCCTCTAGCAGAGGAGGCTGAAGCACTGCTTACCTCAGTTGGTGTTGCAGTAATATTCACTTGTCTAGCAGCTGTTTTGGAATTAAAGTCTGCTCTAATAAAACTTGATGAATTTCTGCCCAGCAAAGCAGAAGCCATTGAAATATTGTCCTCGTCAGCAAGTGTGTCAGATACCTTGCCCTGTACACAGTCTGATTTAACCAATGTTGAGTCCCTCTCCAGTGTTGTAACAGCCGAGGAACTCCAGCCCTGTCCTCTGAATGTTTCAGAAGTCTTGCCCTGTAACATGGATAATTCTGATTCTCTGGTCAAAATAATAGAAATCTCAGAATTTCAGTCCGGTCTGATGAGTGTTCCTGAAACCCAGCCCTGTATCCTGAAAGATTCTGGTTCTCTGGCCGCTGTGGCAGAGGTTCCAGAGTTCCCTTCCTGTCCAGGGAATTCCTCAGTTTTGCCTAGTCCAGTGGGGGCTGCTGCAATACTGACTTGTTCTGCAGCGCCTCATGAGCTCCAATCCAGTGTATTAAATGAGTCTCTGTCCAGTCCAGAGGTAGTTGTGGAGTCCCTGTCTGGTTCAGTGCATACATCAGAAGATTTGTCCTGTCTTGTTAGTGCCCCTGAATCTGATTTGTTACTGACTTTGCTGGAATCAGCGACATCTAAGTCTGATCCAGCATTCTCGTGTAAAAGTCCAGTAGTTGCGAAGTTTAGTCATGATGATTTTTTTTTGGCCAGTCCTGGTTTTGGTCCTGTCTTGGCTGACCCTGAGGCTCACAGTTCCTTGACATGCCCAGAGGTTTCTCTTGTGCCGGTGTGCCCAGATGTTCTTTGTGTGCCAGAATGCCCAAGTGTGTCTAAGGTGTTAGCGTGCTCTGATGCTTCCTTAGTGGGAACACGTTCTGATATTGCCAGTCTGCCTGCATGCCCAGAGATGGTTCTGGTCCCTGAAAGCCCTGATATTGATGTTTGTCCTTGTGGCCCTGACTCGGGAATTGCCCTAGGTTCCATAGGGGTTCTTGATAGTTCTCCATGTGAGCCTAAGGGGCATTCTGACCTATGGGGATCTCTTTGGAGCTTCAAGGTGTTCTGGGAGGTCTCTGAGAAAACTTGTCCTGGTGCCTTGGACTGGTTCAACAGTGGGTTTTGTGTTGGTAAAGACAGTACCGGCGGGCATTGCAAAGGCTTTGGCGTTTCTGAACTGTTCCTGGAAGGCGGTGGGTATCGCTCAGGGAGTTTCGGAGGGCTTTCTTCTGGAAATCATGGTTCTGATGGGTGTCACACTGGGGCTTGTAGTACTGATGGGCATGGTTCTGTAGGTTCTGGTTCTGATGGGTCCAGTCTTGTGGGGACTGATTCTGGAATTCGGTCTTGCCGGGCTGTCCCGGTCATCATGAATTATCAGTCAGACTGTTTTGTTGGAAATTTCAGTTTTGAAAAGCGTCTGGAATCCACTTTTAAAGGCGGGGGTACTGTAATGATCGCTGCTGCAGCAGCTATTACTGGAAGTATTAGTGCTGCAGCTCAGGCAGTTCTGATCTATTTCCATGCAAGTTGCATAGCTTTGTCTGTCTTTCCCTGCTGTCAGCTTGTGACTGATTATCATTCACCTGTGTGGGAATCTGCATGTCTGCTCCCATTGGATGACCTCAGTATAAAGATCTGCTTCCTGCAGGGTTTCCTTGGGTTTTCATAGCTTCAGCTTAAGCCTGTCTTGCTGTCGCTTTAGCCCCCGATCGTGTTTCTTGTTAAAGATACTTTGCTGGTCTTTGCATCATATATTGGTTCATTGCCAATATATATGCACACCAGCACGTTTATTATTTTCCTTGTATTTGTGTTACGTTGATATATCAGTGTTGCTGATATATACGTACACGAACTGTTTATTTCCTGTGTTCAGTTAGTCAGTTTTCCAGCACGTTTTGGTAGTTTGCGCGTACCGTGAACACCCGTGCTGAGCTAGTTATCCTGTTCCTGGTCCTGTTTGTGGATTGCGTTCATCTCTGCGAAGAGATAACGAATCCTTCTGAATCCTGTTTTGTTACTGTTTGTGGATTGCGTTCATCTCTGCGAAGAGATAGCGAATCCTTCTGAGTCCTGTTCCCTGTGTTACTCCATTCCTAGTCAGCGTTCCTGCTTATGTCATATATCGGTTCATTGCCGATATATACATATGTTAGTCAGACGTTACAAATAGTTTCATTGATAGCTGTAATTGTAATACGCTAGGAAAACATACTTATTGTATATTTATCTGTGTTACGTTCATCTATCTCGATCCTGCTATTTTCTGACTATCCTGTCCTGTCTTTGTGAGGCACGCCATCGCCGCAACGCATTGGCTGCCTCATTCCAGTCTGTCTGGTTTTGGACGCTTGCTGTCGCTAAGTAGCCGCTAGCTAGCAAGCGTTCATTCTGTCTACCTGTCCTGATCTCCTCAGTTCTGATTTGTGCGCTCAGCGCTACTTTGCGCTGAGACGTTATATCGAAAGCATTGTTTGTGGCTGTCAGATCTGCACCAGCTCTGTGCGCCACAATCTCCTATTGGAGTCAGTCCTCCCCTCCACTATACTAGGGATAGCCTGTTTCCTGGTGCTGGTGTGTGTACCTCCTCCACGCCAGCTCATGCGTTGCATGCTGACTGTGGAGAATACACCACCAAGCCTTACAACTACTCTTCAAAAGGGGTCTTTCCCCCACAGATGTCTGTTTTAGAGGTTGCGCACAGCAGGCAGACCATGTACACTGTTGGTGGCTCTGTGGAATAGTGCAGGATTTTTGGAAATTGTGCTTTCAACTGGCTTCTACAGTTCTGAGCACAGAGGTTACCCCTGACCCATGGGTGGCCCTGTTTGGTCACTCCGACCCTCACTTATCTAAACATAACAATAAATTGCTAGTACACCTCTGTAATGCCACCAAGGCTATTATAGCAAAAGAGTGGAAATCCCCTTCCCTATCAAAAACTGCCCTTATGCACAAAATTAATGAATACTACTGGATGGAGAAGATAACAGCCTCGTTATATGATGAGGAGGATCGGTTTGACAAGATATGGTCTCCCTGGGTGGATAGATTCTTGTAAGAGTTGTGTAAGAACGCCTTATATAAGTCAATTATGGCACTAACTACTCTCTCTCCCCCTGAGGGCCTATGTGAGCATTATTGACCACCGGAACTGGAAATTGTTGGACGTTTTTGGCTCATTTATATATATGCACCATAGCAATCACAGTTATGACAATGACATATAACTACTTGTAGAATGGACTTCACCTTTGTAGTTGATAAATGACTGATACCAAAATCAGGAAATGAAAACTTTTGCTTACTGTAATACGTTGTATGTATGAGAAGTTTTTCAATAAAAGTTTATTGTTGAAAAAAAAAGAAGGAGATACACATGTGTATGTAGCTTTATGCTATTCCAGTTTTTTGGTTGTGGTTTTTAGGGCTAACAGTTGTAAAATCTAAAATAGCATTTAGGAGCAAACATTTTTCAAGAGATTCAGATGGCTATCTCCTTTGCTTGTATGAATAAAAGGAACAATTAAAAAAGACAGTGTATAAAATTTATGATTGATTTGACTTTTCCACTCACTAGATGTAAACATGCTATAACAATGTTCAGTGACTTTCAATCCAGAAACGGTGGCATAACTGCATATTTTACAGTTTATTTTAGAGACCGCAGAAGCAGTTGCTTAGCTCACACCTCACGAGCATCACTTTGTCTTTTCTTCTGCTTTGCTTTCTCTGTCTACTAAGCAATCCCATTTAGTATTCTGAACCTGCTCCCTGTCTGAGATCCTTATCTTTCTCTTTCCAATAGGCACTGTATCCTAATGTCTTTACACAGGCTCTAAATGACTATCAGCTCCTAATCTCTCTACATCAGATCAGCGATGATTATGTTTGATCTGGTAGGACATCCCTCCTCCTCTCTCACACGCTGCATATTTATGCACTGGCTTCAGAATGTTTGCTGCTCATCTTAGAAACCCAGCATGTCAGACCCTCACAATAAAACACTCATCACTTATCATTGTTATCCAACCATTGTGTCACACGGGTCTTATTTTCTATTGATTTCATCTTAGATTGACATTAACTGCATTGTTAACCTTTGGAAAGATGAGGGGCCAGGCATGTGTCATCTTAACTGGCTAGTTTTATGGCTTCCTAAATGTTGACCTAGCTCCTGAAAGCAGTAAAGGCCACCTCTTTTTCAGCCACAGGTTGTGCTGGCTCGCTCTCACCTTTTACAATCTTTTCATGTGCTTCAAAAATAATTAATCACAAGTTTGATTAAAAAGATGTGCAGAAATAGGACTCAAAAAGTTCCCAATCAATACTGCAGATTATTTTTTGTTGCTTGAATGATGCTCTTCAGATATTTCTGTTTGGTTGGTAATGTAAGTCATATACTCCTCTCATGGTTATACCAGAGGTCTATTAAAGTGGACCCAAATTAAAAATACAAGATTTCAGAAATAACATCTATTTTCTAAATTATAATAATAAATAGCAGCCTTTTTTTCAGCCGCATGATGACAAATATAAAATATCTTACATTTATTGGAGGAACCCCTCCCTTCCTTTCATATTGCCGGGATTTTTCCAGCAAACTGGTTTAGTAGATGGTCTCCAACAAAGGAGGAATTGCTAATGGCTGCCCCCAGTATAACCCTAGTTATGAAAAGAGAAGGGTGAAAAGCATGCAATGAAATGCTCATAGGTTTGAAGGAGTGTTTATTTATCTTTGTATGTGTCAGAGTGGTGCAACAAAATATTTTGAATTAAAAAAATGTTTGGTTTGGGTCCGCTTTAAGTATTTCTTTAAAGTCATTCTCCAGCTAGAGTACTAAATAATATACAAAATAGAGACTGTGATTCACAAAAGGCTGGTAAAATATACGTGCACACATGGCAGATGCACATTTTGCCAGTGTTTATGCAAGCAGCATAATGTGCGTTGTACAAGTAGCAAAACTATAGCGTTATGCTTCATTGCGATTTGTGCATGACACCAGTAAAATTTACATGTGCATGTAACGGCCGTCACTACAGAAACAGCTGTTTGCGGTGCGTTACACAGTGAGTTTGGTGTGTCAGTGGGAAGCAGTACTCTAATTACACTCCCTGATTGATGTATACACATGCAAAATGTTTTAAAGCACTTTAGGCCTGCAATTTAGCATTCAATGTGATTTCTGCCCTTAAAACGCTGCTTTGCGTCCAATCCAGATTGTTTCCCAGGACTTTTGGTGTGTATCCCACCCCCGCTCCAGGTGTTAGATCCCTTGAAACATCTTTTCCATCACTTTTGTGGCCAGCATAAATTTTTCTATTTTTCAAGTTCGCCTCCCCATTGAAGTCTATTGCGGTTTGTGAAAGTTTGCGCGAACCGAACTTTCATGGATGTTCGCAAACTGAAAATCGGAGGTTCGGGCCATCTCTATACATGATTAGTGTCTTCAATTCTTTCTCAGTTTCAGCCATCAGAGTGGTATCATTGGCATATCTCAGATTGTTAATATTCCTGACAGCCATTTTAATTCCAGCATGTGACTCATACAAACTGGTTTTCCACATTACATATTCAGCACATAAGTTAAATAAATAAGGCAACAATATGCAAACTTATTACACTCATTTGCCAATTCTGAAACCAGTCAGTTATTCCACACTCTGTTCTTACTGTTGCTTCTTGGTTTGCATATAGATTCCTCAAAAGGCAAATGAGATAGCCTTGTATCCCCTTTCCATGACACTATGCAACAGCAAAAGTAGACATTCTTTTGGAATTTTCTTGCTTCCTCCATTATTCATAGGATGTTGGCTGTATGGTCATTTGTCACCCTCTTCTAATACCAGCTTGCACATCTGGCAGTTCTCACTCCATGCATTGCCGCAGTCTGGCTTATATATTTGTCAGCATTGCTTTGCTCGTATGCAAGATAAGGGCAATTGTTGGGTAATGATGTGAGCACTCTTTGGCATTTCCTTCTTTTGGGATTGGGATGTAAACTGACCTTTTCCAATCCAACGGCCACTCTTGGTTTTCCATATTTGATAGCAAATTTCTAACAGCACTTTAACAGCATCCTCAAGCAAACTTTTCAGACGTTCCACTGGAATTCCATCACTTCTTGGAGCCTTTTTATTTTTAAAGTCATGTCATCTGCTCCAGTTCACAATCGCCAAATAGATGGAGAGACAATAGAAGTTGTAACAGATTTAATCTTCATGGGATGAAAGATTTCTGCAGATGGTGACTGCAGCCATAAGATTAAGATGCTTGTTATTTGGGAGAAGAGCTATGGAAAACTTGAACAAGATACTCAGGGATACAAATGTCACTGTACCCTCACAAATAGTATAGTTAAAGCTCTGGTTCCCCCAGTAGTAACATATGGCTGTGAAAGTTGGATTATAAATAAGGTCATGCATAGAAAAATTGGGTGTGGAGAAAGCCACTAAGAGTTCCCTAGTCTGCCAGAAGATCAAACCAGGCAATACTTAAAGTAATAAAGCCAGAGGCCCATATGCAATTAACCTTTTCTCCTCAGTTTTCTCCTAGGTGATATTTTCAAATTTCTCAATAATATGCCTTTAAAAACACAAGAACATGCTCAAAATAATTTTGATGGTACTTTTTTCAACTATTTTTTGGTACTTTTTCAACTGCAAAATGCTGAAAAGTTATTTTAACCACTTCAGCCTTCAGTGTTTTTTCACCGTATGCATCTGAGCATTTTTCACCTCCCATTCATTTGCCAATAACTTTATCACTACTTATGACAATGAATTGATCTATATATCTTGTTTTTGCACCACCAATTAGGCTTTCTTTGGGTGGTACATTTTGCTAAAAATTATTTTTTTCTAAATGCATTTTAACAGGAATATTAAGAAAAATGAAAAAAAAAATATCATGATTTCTCAGTTTTTGGTCATTATAGCTTTAAAATAATATGTGCTATCATAATTAAAACCCACTTATTTTATTTGCCCATTTGTCCTGGTTATTACACCATTTAAATGCTATGCACATTTTTTGGCTTGATGATGGGTGGATACCCGAAACAGCTATAGGCCAATGTCTGTCGTCACTATGCAAGACACACTTTCTGCTATATTGTGGACTTTGGACTCTATCACCTCATGGATTATCTATTCCAAGGCTACTAGCTGGCATTTTGATGGACTGTGGGTGTCTATGATACCTATCTATTGCAGGCTGTTGGTCCTTGTCTGACACAGGATTTTTTATGGTTTCTGTTTTTTTCATTAAAAGAGCTATATTTTTTGCAACATATCTATTAAGCATGCTGAACCTTGTGGAATACAGAGATTGTGCTGCCACTGAGTGCTCTGGTGGCTTGATTGTGAATGCACCTCAGCTGTGGTAAAGGGAGTGTGGCCAGGTATCCTTACTTGACCCTATTACAAAGTATTTTGCCAATATTTAATTTAGAAATAAAGGTGCATTTTTTCAGTTTTGCATCCATCACTATTTGCAAGCTTAAAATTTAAAAAATAAAAGTAATATACCCCATTGACATGCATATTAAAGTTCAGACCCTAAGGTAACTATTTATGTTTTTTTTTGTGTAAATTTTTTTTTACATTAAAAAATGTATTTGGGTATTTTTGGAGTGTGGGAGGTAAACAGTTCATTTTAAATGTAATTGTTTGTGTATTTATAAAAAAAAATGTATGTAGATGTAGTTTTACTATTTGGCCACAAGATAGCCTCAGTCATTTTTTTTTCATCCTGTAAGCGAGCGGTCACACTTACAGGAAGTAAAGGGAGGACATGATTTTTTTTTTCTTTAGAAAGATTGCAGCTTCTCATAGAAGCCATCAGTCTTTCTAATGGGGACTTAGATCAATGAGTGGAAACTGCGTTCCCATTCATTGATCTCCAGGCTAACAGGCGGCAGAACAGGAGTGTGCAGGTGTGCACACGATCGGCTGCGGGAGCGCACAGCAGCGCGGCAGCAGCCTTTTGGACGTAGCAGCTATGTCTAAAAAGGCTTAAGTAGTTAAATAGAAGATGAGAAATCTCCAAGGAGAAAACTCAGGAGAAAAAGTGAATTGCATATGGGCCAGAGTGTTCACTAGAAGGGTTGATACTACTAATAAAACTCAAATACTTTGGACACATTGACCCATATGCAATTCACCTTTTCTCCTGAGTTTTTTCCTAGGAGATAATTTTTCATATTTGATTTATAATAACTTTTTAGCACTTTGCAATGGAAAACATACCAAAAAGTAGGTGAAAAAGTGCTATCAACATTATTTTTAGCGTTTGTTTGCTTGCAGTTGGTTTAAAAGGCATTTTATTGACAAGTTCAAAAATGCCACCTTGGAGAAAACTCAGGTGAAAAGTGAATTGCATATGGGCCATAATGAGAAGACCAGATACTTTGTCGAAATCCTTGATGCTTGGAATAATTGAGGGCAGAAGAAGAAGACGACGGCAGAGGCTACGATGGATAGATAGCACATGTGAAGCTATAAGCATGACTATGCAATAGTTGAAAAAAGCCATGATTGACAGACACATCTGATGTGCAGAAGTATGTATGGTCACAAAGAGTCGGAGTCGATTAAACAAATGAGGAGAGAGAGAGCATTTAACCATTTTCAATACTTAATGTAAACCCCAAATTCACAGTGGAATGCCCTACTATAGTTGCTAATCATAGCTAAGGGGAGTGTGTTAACTATATAACCTACATTATAGCTTTCCCAGTAATTGCTACCTAATGACCGTTAGATATATAGATTACCATGGCTGAATGTACAATTGCCTCTTTTAATGTAAATGGATTTAACACGCCACAAAAACGTGCCCAGGTTCTGTACCATTTCCATAAACAGAAGGTTTCTATACTGGCCATCCAGGAGACACATTTTAGATCAGATACAATACCCTACATTAAGTCAAATTGGTTCAGTAAATGGTTCCATTCTACGAACCCAGAAGGTAGATCTAAAGGAGTTTCTATCGGTATCCATAAAAACTGTAACTCACTACTCATAGACGAACTTAAAGACCCCCAAGGCAGATATCTGTTTCTTAATCTCCAGATCGGCAAAGCCAAATATACCATTGCCAACATTTACCTCCCCAATCAAAACCAAACCCAGAAACTCTCTGCCTACCTTAATAAACTATTATCCTTTGCCAAAGGACAGATCATACTATGCGGAGATCTTAACTTTTGTATGACTCCACAATATGACTCCTCCAAAAAATCCACGATTTCTAGTACCCTGCTATCCAATATTAAAAATAAGCTGAAATCCTGCTCCTTAGTAGATGTATGGAGAATCCTGCACCCTAATGAACACGATTACACACACTACTCTCATGTCCATAAATCTCACAGCCGTATTGACTACATCTTGGTCTCCCAATCCCTCTTAGATAAAAATATCCATTCTACTATAGGAAACAGACTTTGGTCGGACCACGCCCCGGTACACTTCTCTTTTCACGTCGATAGCAAATACCAATCACCCCCATCTTGGAGGCTGAATGACAACCTCCTTAAAGATCCCACATGTATAAAAGATATTCAAAATACCATTACACACTTCACCCACGATCACAAAGAAGATGAGACAGCCCCCACTTTTAAATGGGAAGCACTCAAATGCACTCTAAGGGGGGTCTTGATATCACATGGCACCAGGCTCAAAAAAGAAAAGGGAATCCAAATATCAGACCTCATTACAAAAATAGCGGCTCTGGAGGATAAGCTCAAACAATCCCCAAATCCTTTAACAGAAACAGACCTCTCCAACACTCGTCATAAACTCCTCTCACTCCTAGACGAACGCTCATTAGCTGATCGTATGCGACTGAAAGGTAAATTATATGAACAAGGGGGGAAATGTGGCAGACTCCTAGCTAGATATCTTCACCCCAAACTAACAAACTCCTCTATCTTTACTTTAACTCGCCAGGATGGCACCAAGGTCTACAAAACTTCAGAAATAGCCGAAACATTTAGGAAATACTATGAAACCTTATACAACCTAAAGGGAAGATATTGTGAAATGGGCAGAGACAATCTTCAACAGAAAATTAGGTCATATCTTAATGAGACTAAATTACCAACCATATCCCCTGATCTAGTCAAAGAATTAGAGCAGGATTTCTCCCTTCAGGAACTACTAGAGAGCATAAAATCAGCTAAGTCAGGCAAAAGTCCTGGTCCAGACGGCTTCACTGGAGCCTTCTATAAGAAATTTGGCCACCTCTTGGCCTCTACCATGCTGACAGCCTTTAATCACATATCTTCAGATCAACCATTCCCCCCACAGGCCCTTAATGCCCACATCACGGTTATACCAAAACCAGACAAAGACGCCACATTATGTGCCAACTACCGCCCGATCTCCCTCATCAACTTAGACCTAAAATTTTTCTCTAAAATCCTGGCAGAAAGGCTCAAGCCAATCCTCCCAAATATTATCCATAACGACCAAACTGGATTCGTGATGAAGAGAGAAGCCAGGGACAACACCCTTAAAACAGTATCTATTATACATAGAGCTCAGAAAACGAGAGCCCCCTTATGCATCATGTCTGTTGACGCGGAGAAGGCATTCAACAGGGTTCTTTGGCAATTCTTGGAGGGCTCACTGAACCAGCTAGGACTGGGGCCTAAATTCATTGACCGCACAATGTCTCTCTATAGTAACCCATCCGCCAATATCAAAGTGAATGGGACCCTGTCGGATGCCTTCCAAATTCGTAACGGAACCAGACAGGGATGCCCCCTGTCACCTCTCTTATATGTAATATGCATGGAACATCTGGCTGTGGCCCTCCGCAACAACTCCTCTATTCAAGGTATAACAGCAGGGGTGAACCCAGTTAAATTAGCTCTCTTCGCTGATGATCTTCTCTTATATGTATCTAATCCACTAATTGCATTCCCAAATATTCTCAAGGAATTAACAGAATATGGGAACTTAAGTAACTTCAAAATCAATCTCTCTAAAACTGAAATTCTCAACATTAACCTACCTGAACAAATGGTACGGAACCTGTCCGAGTCCTTCCCTTTCAAGTGGCAAACTAGAAAAATTAAATACCTGGGGGTCTACATCTCAAACAATCCACACGAATTATTCCAATTGAACTTTCCACCTCTGGTCACCAAAATACGCTCTGACCTTGCTAGATGGAGACTCTTACAATTATCCAGGTCAGGTAGAATATCTGTAATTAAAATGGATACTATGCCCAAATTGCTCTATGTCATGCAGGCCCTCCCAGTCCATCTCCCAGGATTTTTCCTTAAAAAACTCCACTCCGCTTTTATGCAGTTTATATGGGACAAGAAACCCCATAGAATTAACTTTAAACTCTTAAGTCGCCCTAAACAGGGAGGCGGTATGGGAGTACCTGACATACGCACATATTATTACGCAGTCATATTGACACAGATCTTGGATTGGTTTCAAAGTAGAAACTCCAAACAATGGGTTATGATAGACACTGCCTTTTCCTCTAGCGACCCCAGAGCCTTGCTGTGGATTCCCTCCTCTCTTAGACCCAAAAAAGAAGACTTAGCCCCAGCTCCACATTATCTCCTGCAAGGATGGGATAATATTAGGAAATCCCATAAAATCTCCTCGGTACAGAGCCCTCTTACCCCACTCCTGGATAACCCAACCTTTGCCTTAGGCATGAACACACAGTCTATCTTGGGTTGGGACCGTGACTTCTGGCCCCAGGTTAGACACATTACACGCTTTTCTGGTCTAAGAAATAGAGAAGACATAGGGAACAAAACAGCACCCCATGGAATACGCTGGTTTATGTGGACTCAAATTACATCATTCTATAACTCCCTCAAACCCAAATCAGATATCCTTAGAGGCCTTACTTTTTTTGAAAAGCTTTGCTCTCCCACAGCTTCTACAGAGCACAAGATCTCCCTGTTATATACTGAATTGATATGTGCCAATAGCACAACACAATTAACATCTTTGACCAATAAATGGGAAACAGACCTGTGACATGAATTAGAAGGGGAGAAATGGGAAAAAATCTTCACCTTAACTCATAAAACTACAATCTCCACATCCTTTCAAGAACGCAACTATAGAATCTTTGCTAGATGGTACAGATGCCCCTCTCAGACGGCCAAATTTAATCCTCAAAATTCTGACTTATGTTGGAGATGCCAACTTGAAAAGGGTTCCTATATCCATATTTGGTGGTTTTGCCCCCTAGTACAGCCGTTCTGGAAAAGCATTTTTGACCTAAATCACTCACTATATCTAGAGAACCTCCCCTTCAACCCTGAGACAGCCTTACTTAACTTTTTACCTGGCAAGATCTCTCAGGCCAAGAAAAACATCACTGGTATCCTGTTCATCGTGGCCAAACTACTAATTGCCCGAAACTGGAAAAGTAATTTGATACCATCCATGTCCCAGGTCTTCTCCGAAATTAATAATATTTGCAGATTGGATGATCTTTATTATAGCGCTCATGACCGAAGTGAGGCCTACACAAGGAAATGGGCTGTATGGTTTGACTACAGGGAGTCAGAGGAGGCTAAGATTCTTGTAACTCAGTAAAATACACTTCCCCTCTTTAATCCTTTACTCCTCTACGCAAACCTGAGATGACACTGATTGGACGACATAACCTGGGAAAGCTGGCTACCCTCACCCTGTTTATTAACTACCCAGGGAGATGGTGCTTTGCTCTCTTTTTTCTCCCTTCCCTTCCTTCCTTTCTGTCTCCACTTTCCTTTCCCCCCTCTCCCCTAATCCCTCCACTCCTTCCTCCTATTACTCCTTTCTTACAACATGTTTTAAAACTCTCTTTCTTTACACAAGAAAATAGGCAATAGCCAAATACTGGCATATTCAACTGTTATGAGGACTCGACTTCTACAGCAATGTGATTACATCATACTGACCAAGGACTGTCTTACCTGTACAATTGTAAATTATCCTTGTTCACGTCCTCTTGCTTTACGGCTATGTTAGCCCTGTTGCAACTGTATAATTTTGCTCTGTGTTTTGAAACTTTTTACCACTTTATTCAATAAAAAAGTTTTATTACAAAAAAAAAACTATATAACCTACATAGAAAATACATATTGAAACTGGCATATTTTACTTTTTTTGTTGTATTGAAGTCGTGATGAGAATCAATTGTCTATGGATGCTGCTGTAGTTAACAATACCTTGCATTTACCACTGTTTCTTGCACTTTCTGCAGAACAAGCCTATATATATATATATATATATATATATATATATATATATATATATATATATATATATATATATATATATATATATATATATTTAATTTGTTTATATTAACAATGACTGCTGTGAAGCATGGGCACTGGGTTCCTATGTGGCTGACATCCACTGACAGAAGATTTGTGGAAACAGAGATCTAATAACTGAGCGCAATCATAAAGCATTTTTAGGATGCATGAGAAAACAGAAATTCTATTGGATTGATTTATGAAGACAAACTGAAGAAAAAGGAAATGCATTTGTAAGAGAGTGACAGGCCTTCTTATCAAGGGGATTATTTCCAGTCAAGCCCAGTAGCCCTGCTCCTGCAGGAGCATACATAAATACATGGGGCTTGATTCACAAAACAGTGCTAACTATTAGCAAGCTGTGAAAAGTGCTTTGCGCAAAATTTTGCGTGATAACAAATTTTTCACGCATTAACGCTCATGTTCGCGTGATAAATTTGCGTTAACGCGCGAACACAAACGTTATTGTACGAAAAATTCTCATTAACGCGCAAACGCAAATTTTGGTTCGCACGAAAATCGTTTTTTCATGCGAACAGTTACCACCGTTTTGTTGATCAAGTCCATGGTCTGTAAGCAAAGTACCACAACATACAGCCATGTTTGCAGGGTTAGGTTTTATAGACTAGCACCTAGAAGAAATTGCTTCTCTAACACAGTAGATTATCAAAACTCTTCCACTGGGCCTGATTCAATTCACTTTTTCTTCTAAGTTTTTTTCTTGGGAGATAATTTGCCATCATCTCTTTCAAATAAATTTCGCACTCTGCATCTGAAAAAGTACCAAAAAGTAGGTGAAAGTACTATTAAATACTGTCAAGTATGTTCTTGCTCGTTGATAGTTTAAAAGGCAATTCATTTACATGTGACGATGGCCCATATGCAATTCACTTTTCTCCTATGTGATATATTCATAACTTGTCAATAAAATGCATTTTTAATCACTGACAAGCAAGAAAATACTCAAAATAATTTTGATAGTAGTTTTTCTACTAGTTTTTGCTACTTTTTAATTTCCAAATTGCTAAAAAAAATATTTTAAATACAAGATGAAAAATTATCTCCTATGAGGTGAAAAAGTTAATTGCATATGGGCCCATGTGTTGTATCCAAACTGATTTAATTACCACCCCAAATTTTTGTAATATATAAGTTAAGTTCTTTTGGGTTGAACCTTTTGAATTGAACTATTGACTCGATTTGTCTCAGGTTGTCAAGGATCTGCTAATTTTATCCGAGTAAAGCAAACCACTGATATTAGCTGGATAGTGTACTGATTCTGCACAGGGAACCAGGGGAGTTCAAATCTCGTCTCTTCTTGTTTAGTAAGCCAGCACCTTTTAAGGAGACCTTTGGCAAGATGTGTTAACACTGCTACTGCAAATTGAGCCTACCCTAGGGCTGCAGATTAAGTGCTTTGAATCTGCCAGGAGAAAAGTGCAATATAAATGTTGTGTGTCTTTTCAGTATACAGTATACATCAACTATAATAACCATCATGAATATCTACATAAATTGCATATATACATGTATCAAAAACATGTGGTGCACATATTCAATAAAGTTAATAATAAATTACTACACACACACACACACACACACACACACACACACACACACACACACACACACACACACACACACACACACACACACACACACACACACACACACACACACACACACTACTGATAATACTGAAAGGAATGGAGAAGCAATTGCAGCTGTGATCTAAAGATGTGCAATTGGCATGCAGACATTTTGCAGTGGACAAATCAAGCTAAAATACCCACTTACTGTGATTGTTAAACAACTCCAAAACTTTATTTGTTTCCTCTAAGCATATCTACACTATAAATAGCACAACATATTAAACTCCTTGGGCCCTTATCATGTATTTCTCAAAATGCAGAGACATGAGTTAATAATGTTTCCAATATTGCAGACGTGTTATTTTAGCCTCACAGGGCTTTAATAGTAGATCCACTAAATAAAAGCCACTAAAGTACTGTAATAAATTATATATAAGGAATTAAAGCTTATAATATTTTTTTTCAGTACTGTTTTATATGTTGATCAGGTTTTGTACACAAAAATTATATATTTTTATCTTTTCGTTGATTTTATCAAAGAGGATATATTATAAATGAAAATGTATTAGTTTGGAACTCTACTGACTTTGGCTAAGTAAATGGGTTATGAGCAGGGCAAGTGAAGGTCATTCTGTGGGTTTGTGAGGGTTTGACAGTGGGACATAGTACTATTAACGCACAATTACGTGCAAATATGCACAATATAAATCTTCAAAATAACAGTACCAAATCAAAATTGGGTAAAAATGTGTGGAATATTCACCTTTATGGTTGCATTACTAATGCTGACTGCAGTACCCGGTTCCACCATTGGGATAAAGGGCGTCTGCCTCCCATGCTATGACTGGCAATTGCTGGCCTTGGATGGTTGGCAGCGTCCATTCCCATTGAACAGGAACCGGAAGTGACTCACTGACGTCGCGGCAGGAAGCCGCGTGACGTCACTGACCTCAATGGGCCGGCCCACGGTGTCTGGCATGGCGGCGAGGGGCGCACACCGCTATTTAGCTGGCGGTTTTTGACTAGAATGGTGCAGCACTACCTGGGGACCCCATCCTACCCTTTGAAAAAGCATTTGCGAAACAGCGCTGTCAGGGTAATTTGCATCGCTTATTGTACAATCTGTGTTTCATCTCAATACGCTGCCAGTCACTTCTCTCTTTGATCTGCCGCTGGGCGGATGTACAGCACTGACATATGGACTTCTCTGGCAGCAATGAACATTTGTGCATAAGATTGTTTTACTGACCCTTTTTGTTGTGTATGCCTCCATTGTGTTTGTTCACTATTGCACTGTATCACAGTTTGGGCCGCTCTCTGTTTGTTCAGAGCCCATTGTTTGCAATTTGTCTGTTCTTTGTATGCAAAGCACTCTTGTAGTGACAATACAATCATATTTAAGCAACTTTCATTGCGTGGTGTGCCAGTTATTTTTCGTATATATGACTCTGTAAGACCTATAGCCAGGTCTGGTTTATCGACTGAGCACCCTCTAGGAGCATTTTCACTTGCTATATTGAAGGTGTGCATACCAATACCTATTTAATGTTCTTGCATTACTAATGCAGAAATATGTACAGATGTGTACTGCACATTATAACAAACTGAGAAAACCCTCCTTCTCTTCCCGATTTGTAAAGGGATGTACTAATTATGATTGGTTGCTAGGAGCAGGTTTTATACAGTTTCATTCCTTGGCCAGGATACCTGGAAAACACTAAAAAAGGAAATAACCAACTCAACCTAAAAAACCTCAGATTTTTTTCTCAGGCTAATCAGTCAGATGTTCCCCGAATGTGACAAATCTGAACCTGTCTCACATTGACTGCATATCCCCTATGCTGCTGCTATTGCAGTGCTATGTGTTTTGTTTTTTTTTTTCACTGTTTTCCCCAGTCCCCACACTGTATGTCCATCTACCTGGGCTTCACCGCCTGGTTTAACCTCCCTAGCGGTAACCACGAGCTAGACTCAGGATGGAAAACCACAGCTCAGAGTGGTAACCCCGAGCTACACTCGTGATAGCCACCAGAAGGTCCATGCAGAGCATTGTGCACAGCGGGCGATTTCACTCACCTCCCGCGGGCAATCCAGGCGCTGGTGGCCAATCCTCTTCCTGTCTACGGAGGCTCCACTTCCCCTAGTGAGATCACTGACTGTCGTCATGATGACAGCCAGCAATCTCACTATAGGATTACATTGCCACCCGGAGGACGGAGGGAGAACTGCAGCACTAAATCCCAGGGAAGTGAGTAAGTCAGGGGTCAGGAACCTTTTTGGCTGAGAGAGCCATAAATGTCACATATTTTAAAATGTAATTCCATGAGAGCCATACAGTATGTTTCAAACTGGGACAGTGCACATGCACAACAGAGGGTGCACGCCCCTGTTGCCATGGTGATGTGTATGCAGATGATCCCCTGGGCAGTGGAAGTGTCAGACACATCTTCAGCTTCTCTTGGGTTTCAGCAAACATCAGCAATTTCCCCGAGAGCCAGACAGAAGAAATACCAACTAACAGTTTTTACAATTAGCTAGCTGACTTGGGAGGTTGATTCAGTTTGTAGGACGAGATCCCCGCACTTTGGCCCAATAGGCTGCTTGTCAAGTGACAGACCAATCAAAGTGCCTATCAAAGTGCGGGGATCTTGTCCTACAAAGTCACTGGACCTGACAGGGTCCAGGGTGGGACAATGGGAGCGGCAGATAGTTTTTTTTTTTTTTGGGTGGGGAGTGCAAGTAAGTTAGTAGTGCATGCCTACTGTGGAAATTTTGTTTGCGCTGTCACACTAAGCAGCGCTGCTTGTGCAGTGTAGCTTAGTGAATTAACCCCTAACTGTGAGCCAGAAGTATGAAAAGAACCACATCTGGCTCCCAAGCCATAGCTTCCCTACCCCTGGAGTAAGTGCTGGAGCTGCTTCAGGCTCTCTCGTGATACGATTTTTTCTAGCTTTTAGACCCTAAAATCAGTAAGGAGGTTAAAGAACAACTGAAGTAAGGGCCTATTCACACTAGAGCACGCGAGTGTAATAAAACCCTATGGGCCCGTTCTTACTTGGGCGATTTGCGCTAATCGCTGCAAATCGCCCAAAATTGCTAAACCCAAGCGCCTAACCTGCATAATTTTCAGGCGATTTCCCGGCAACCGCGTTTCAGTGCTATAAAAGCGCTAATCGCGATCACGGAGAAATCGCTGCACTGTCCAGTGATTTTTCCACATAAAATCGCGTAAAAATCACTCCCGCAAAACGCTGGCAAAAATCACCCGCGTTTTGCGCTTCTAAGTGTGAATGGGCCCTAAGAGGTGTATGGAGGCTGCCATATTTATTTCCTTTTAGTCAAAACCAGTTGCCTGGCTGCCCTGCTGGTCTATTTGGCTGCATTATTGTCTGAATCACACCAGAAACAACAAGCATGGAGCTAATCTTCTCAGATCTGACAATAATGTCAGAATCATCTGATCTGCTGCATGCTTGTTTTGGGTGTATGGCTAAAGGTAACAGAGGCAGAGAATCAACAAGACAGCCAGGCAACTGGTATTGTTTAAAAGGAAAGAGATGTGGCAGCCTCCATACACCTCTCACTTCAGTTGTCCTTCAAGCACAAATACATTTTGTTAAAGTGAACCTCCAGACTAAAAATCGACTCAGCAGCACTGAGAAGGCTTGGTGTTTCTTTAACAGTTTCACAGCATCAGAATTTTCTTGTACAAGCCTCATTTTTAGCTGCACAGAAGAAAACTGCCCGGGCTTTTTTCCCCTGATTCTGTGCAAAGCATGATGGGATTTCTAATGTTGTTGTTCTCGTTCTGCTGTTTTGGTGCAATTTTTTTTTTTTTTTTACATTTTGAATTTGACATTTGAAGCCTAGCGTGTGCAGCTGGGAGGGGTGATCAGGACACAGGATAGTTGGAACTGTTTCTCCTGCTCCTTGTCACCTCCTTTCAACCAAAAAGATGGCTGCCCCCATGACAAAGATGGCAGCCCCCATGAATCACAAACATTTGCCTGTTCTTTTAAAACAGGATGTGTAAAACATTATATTACCTATCTATTCTAATTAACATAACTAATGTAACTTAATGACAGTATGTTTGTTTAGGCTGAAGTTCCCCTTTAATGGATGAAGGAGCACAGATGAATTAAAAAGGATTAAACACATTAAGGAACATATAGGCACCCAATAATCCTGAGCCCTATGACAATGCTATGGTTGTTGCTATGGTTCTGACAGTGAGAAAACAGGGGAGAGGTTGTTCTGCTCTAAATTTCTTTTAATCGTAAGATTTGTTGCTGCCTGTTACTTTCTATAGATGAGCCCTTGCAGCAACAACGTGTGATGGTCTAATTCAGGGACTTGGATGGCAGATCATAAAATAGGTCTATAGATTTTTTTCACCAAATTTCCATTTAAAATGGCTAGAAAAAGTGTTTTACAGTTGTTTTGACAAAAGACATGTTTTCTGTTGAAATTGATATTTTTATTATTATTAATGGAAGCCAGGGAGCAACAGAGAAAACAGAGGATCCAACATATGGCCACGGTTTGCTTCATTAAAAGACTTCTCGTTAATTTGATCTGAACTGTTTATTTTTCTACGTTGGGGACATATTTCTTTAATTGTTGTGTTAATTTTCTCATGTCTAATTGACAAAGGATCCAGATGGACTAAATCTTCTTGGTCTCAATATGTATTAGGAAGAGCCATGGACCATTTATTTGTCTATTAACACTAGGAACGGTTGAGGAGCTTCATCTGTAGACATAAACCCAGTGCTGAAAGTATCAGCTGCCACTCATTAGGAGGCTGTCAACAACCATTTTAAAAGGGCTGAGATTTCCAGTGCTGTTCTGTTGTACAATGCAAGTAAAGCTGTTTTATAATTGCTTTTAAAAACATTTGCCAATTCTGACTATTTAAATGAAAAAAAAAAAAAAAAAACAACAACAAAAAAAACAACAACAACTAGTTAGTAAGTGTTGGGATGTTTTAAATATATTTGATTATGGAATAACTTTCATGTACATAACTGCTATGTATCATCTTTTTTTAGGAAACGGGATCTTTTAAAGTAAGGATAATAAAGAGACTTAAAGTAATAGCTAGCTAACAAGAGTTTCTGTATTTTAAGTTAAAGGGGCACTACAGCGAAAAACTGTAAAATTTAAAATATGTGCAAACATATACAAATAAGAAGTACATTTTGTCCAGAGTAACATGAGCCATAAATTACTTTTCTCCTTAGTTGCTGTCACTTCCAGTAGGTAGTAGAAATCTGACAGAAGTGACAGGATTTGGACTAGTCCATCTCTTTATAGGGGATTCTCAGGGATCTATTTATTTTTAAAAGCACTTAGTGAATGGCAATTGCTCTGTCCAACTGCCAAAAAACTGTGTAGGGAGCAGGGAAGCTGGTCAGCATCATTGTTTAAATCCTTTTTAAGGAATATCTTTATAAAGAATAAAAGCCTTGCTGAGAATCCCCTATGAAGAGATGGACAAGTCCAAAACCTGTCACTTCCGTCTGATTTCTACTGCTTACTGTAAGCGACTGCGTTATAGGAGAAAAGTAATTTATGGCTCATTTTACTCTGGAAAAAATGTACCTCTTATTTGTATATGTTTGCAAATATTTTAAATTGTATAGTTTTTTGCTGTAGTGCCCCTTTAAACAATGACAGATACATGCAGGATGGGAGGAGGTGTCCCAACTGAGATATGTAGGGAGTGTGATAAGAGGTTCCCCTCTAATATTTTACCTCCACTCACTACATATTGCATCACAATTGTGGCACCTCTTCCCATCTTGCATTGTCCACCCCACATCCAGGGGCTACCTCTGTGACTGCATCCAGTGGTTCTTTGTTTTTATAGAGAACGACCCACGTTGACCCCACTGAGTAATCATAACCGAGTGGAGACCGTCCTTTTCCTTATGCCCAGAATTGCAAAGCAGGTGGTTTTGGTGCACAGCACTCAGCACCAAGTGCTGAAACTAGGTGCCCCATAGCAGTAATGCAATACTGTTGAGGCGCATAAGGATAATTTGGGGCTCCGGCAACGACTCGGAGGGGAAATTTGCAACGACTCGGAGGGGAAATTTGTATTTTATGCCATCTGGGATTTGAACATCATTCAGCTCACCCTGCGCCCAGCTCACTGGCAACGTAAACAGACACAGAACATTTTTATTGTGCCTTTCTCCTGGCGGACTCAAAGCGCCAGGGCTGTAGCCACTATGGCATACTCTATAGGCAGTAGCAGTGTTAGGGTGTCTTGCCAAAGGATCCTTACTAAATAGATGCTGACTGACCGAACAGGAAGAGCTGAGGTTCAAACTCTGGTCACCTGTCACAGACACAGAACATTTATATTGTGTCTTTCTCCTGGCGGTCTCAAAGCGCCAGAGCTGCATCCACTATGGCACGCTCTATAGGCAATAGCAGTGTTAGGGAGTCTTGCTTAAAGATCCTTACTAAATAGGTGTAGCTTATTTTGCAGGAAGAGTGGAGATTCAAACCATGGTCACCTGTGTCAGAATTTACCTAGAAAGCCGAACCATAAATGTACAAGAAATAAAAAAGTTCTAATAGAACCTGTCCCTATCTCCCAGGAGCATCTAGAGTCAGCTAATCCGGCAGACTAGGGAATTGCTAATAGCAAAAAAAATATTGAGTGGATAAATGTATCCATCAGGAGAAAATGACCAAGAGTAATTGCTTAGTTTTATGTAAAATGCAAGGGTCTTTGCTGATCCCCCCCACATTGTGTTACAGTGGGGTTTAGCTATCTCGCATACATATTGCCTATCAGCAAACCAATAGTCTTGGTACCTCCTCGTAACATCAGTTGTGAACAATATCACATTAAAATTCAATATCCATTAACACCTATATTCATGTATCTGGGGTATTCAGAGTGATTTAGCTACATCCAGGGTACTGTTTCCAATTATGTAGCTCATCTACTTTTGTCAATCAGGCCTGTATTTCCCCATAGGGGTCATAGGTGTAAAAAAAACCTTCACAGAAGGTACCTAGGGTAAATTAACATTCAAAGGGGTGCAAGGTGCATTACATTGGGTGCAAACAGTAATAGGGTGCCACTCAACAATTGCTTTGCCCCTAAAGCGGGGTGTCGTCAGGAGTCTATAGTGCACAGAGATTATTTACATTACAGAACCCCCCACCAACCAACAAAATTTCCCCCAGCAAATAGCTCAAGTCAGAGCTCTGACTTGGGCTATTTGCTGGGAGAAATTTTGTTGGATAATCCCTAATAATTTGATAGGCCTGGGATCAGTGTGAGAGGGTTAAAGTTGTCATCAAAGTAAATAAATACATTTAAAAAAAAAATCAAGTTTGAAATGGTGACGTGTAAAATGTATCTCTTTTTATATTAACTATTTCATTATTTAAATATATACTTATTTAGTATTTTAAGTGGTGGAAACCACCAGGGCTGAGTGGCTTTGGAGGTCCATTGAAAATCAGATAGGTTGTACATGGAAAATATTCAATGGTGGAGGTGAAGAGGTAGGAGGTGTATGTGAATACTGTAGCAGGTCACCTCTACCTTCAAATATTGCACTTTTAATATTTGAATATTAGTATTTGCTTTATTATTGTAATGTGTTTGAAGAAGTGAGAGATAGAGAATATGTTTGCTCCATGATAGAGAGAGAATATATTTGCTCTATGATAAAGAGAGAATATATTTGCTCTATGATAGAGAGATAATATCTTTGCTTTATGATAGAGAGAGAATATTTTTGCTTTATAGAGGAAAAAGCCTAATCTCAGTGAAGAGGCAGAAAGACTTTGGAGGGGAATTCCTAAAAGAAAGGCTTTCCTTTTTCCTTTTATTTTCTTGATCAGGTGGAGGTGGTTTGAACTGAGTTGACTCATACAAGCTGCTTCTAGCAGGATGACTATATAAGCAATCAGTAGCTGGGAGGATGTAGATAATGCCAGACTATAATTCATTTTTAAACAAAATAATGATATCAGTATACATTCCTTATATATGAATACCTTATGGTAGGTATTGTTACTTTCTAAAATTACTTTTTATTTTGGATTATTGTACAGTTGTATTTATTTGCTGACATCATTGACTCCCAAGTGCCTCCTATCACTAATATTATATTTCTAATATTCTACTTTGCTTAAATGTTGTGTAGAGCCTATCATTATTAATAATACGAACTTAATAGAGTGTTATTTTTTTTTTAAATATATCTTGTTTTGTAATTTTGTTTCAACAGGAGGCATTTTTGAGTTGTTGGAAGGACCCTCAGGACCATTGGTCAGTTCAGAGGAACAAGCATTTAAATTTGCAGCAACAGTCATCAACAGAAATCGAACAGTAATACCAAACACAACATTAACCTACGATATTCAAAGAATCAACCTCTATGACAGCTTTGAAGCCAATCGAAAAGGTCAGTGTGAAGTCTCCGAAAAATGACGATGTTAAATTGGAATTTCAAGATTATTTCAGTTATTGTAATTACTCTTTGAATGTCATTTTTCCCCTTGCTTGTAATATGCTTTGAATGATAGCTAAAAATATTATTTCAGAATGCAGTTTATGTATACCGCCTGCTCCAGTTAAGGGGCCTCTCCCGGTCATTCCATGTTTTTTCAAGATAACACAGTTGTCCTCACAGCTGTAGTGTAAATAAATTGCATATATAGTTGTTGCCTGTTTTTTTTTCAAATTAGTGAGTAAGCCATCAGACTAGAAGAAGCGTTTAAGACTGCTACAGCTGATAATATTTCAAGACAACAATTTAAAAATATTATATACAAATCAGAATCAGAATCAGAATCAGAATCGCTTTTACTTCGCCAAGCACGACTGGGTCTTGCCCGGAATTGGGCTTGGCACAACAGATGCAGGGCGTATATATAGAACATAAGAGACATCAGGACATAGAACATAGTAGACAACATTCCATTTCACAAACATAACCATAAACCACATAACGTGACCATAAACCACAAGCTTCCCTCGCTTCATCACCTAAAACATAACCATAAACCACTGTTTACCAAAACCGGGTGAATTACATGCCTAAAGTCAGCATGGAGGAGCAGGGGCAGTCTAAGGGGGGAGAGCATGAGCAGAGTTTATCGCGTTCAGCAAATTTACCGCTGAGGGGAAGAAGCTGTTTATGTAGTAACTCTGGTACATTATCGTTTATGTAGTAACTCTGGTATTTTCTGTTTTTTGTAGAGGATTTGCAGCAGGGGAGGTTTAGATTAAATGTCAGGAAGGGGATGTGGGCTGGGGGGATTAAGGTTAGGCATCGGGTGAGGTGAGGCATTGGAGGGTGGAGGGTTCTGTGTGAGAGTAGAGTTAGGTTTAGCTGTAGTAAAATAATGGTAATAATTACAGATATCTTACTAATGAAAATGAACACTCTGAAATGGTCAAATATCAGTAAATGATACCAATATTCTACTATTGTCTATATCCCGGCACCCAAATTTACTGGTGTCTTTGTTTCACATGCCTCTTTATACCTACTGTATCTGTCTTGCACCATTTAAATAGCTTTTTCAGATCAGGCATGCAAACGTAAGATCCATGTGCACATAGATTCTCGCCGCCTGGCCACTTTGGTGCAGGGTAAGCCGTATGACGACTCACCTTTCTGCCGCACAAATTCCAGGCGGTGTTATTTACTATTCCCTCTCTGAGTTGTAGCAAAGCGTAGGGTGAAGTAATTTGGGGTCCGGTGATCACCAGCACCCAAATTACACTACTGCGCAGCTATGGGCATAATAACATTATGTCTACGGTAGCATCCAGGTCAGGCACAGTGCAGGGAAGACCACATGCCGAAGTGACCTGCTTCAAGATCCATGCATGTCCAGTAGAATGGTATAAATAAGACCCTTTCATGGACAGTAGAATAAAATGCATGCAGGAAAAAAGTAATGCATGAGCAGCTTAATTCTTTTGACACATGCCCAGTTCCGATGTACTTGTCCATGGCAGGAAGCATGGTGAGAGGATGAAGCGGGACCAAGCACTGCAATGGTGAACTCTTTGAGCTATGAACCATGCAGATGCTTCCAACTACTGGGGTAAGAATGTAATGTTTATTTCCTTTCTTTAGGTGTGCTTTAAAGGGAGCCAGAGATGAACAATTCCCAATAAAATATACATAACTGGGACTTCCTCCAGCCCCCTCCAGCCTGATTGCTCCCCCGGTGTCCTCTTATTCCTCTCCGTTCACCCGCAATTGGCCCCGGAAAGTCTCCGGACCGGGGCCAACTGTTCATGTGCGGTCTGGCCGTGCGCGCGCTCCTGCCGCATTCATGTCGCCTGGAGCGAGACGGGGAGAGCACCTGACCGAAGTGCGCATGCACCGAGTGGCCCCGACTGATGGATTTTTCAAGGCCAGTACCAGCAAACAGAGAGGTAGAAGAGGATGCAGTGGTAGCGATCAGGCCGGAGGGGACTGGAGGAACCCCCAGGTATGTATATTTTATTAGAAATCGTTCGTCTCTGGTACACTTTAAGGGAATTTTAACTTTAACTATTAAATAGTTATACACACAGACATAAGCTTAGACTGTTGCTCTACAGGTATTTCTATTGTGCAGCGCCACTACCATTTATTGTCACCTTTCAGTTTACAGTTAGCTAAGAATCTACCAAACTAACAACAATCAGATAGGACTTCTCTGAAGTCATGGCAATAGTCCACTGTTAGAGCACAGGTGTTGAATACCAGTCTTTGAGGGCCATATCCTTGCCAGCTTTTAGGATGGACTGAGAAATAAAGAAATGTATCCTACTTCATGAACCACACCTTTCCTGATTCAGCCCCATCAATTTATTTGAGCTGTGCCAAAAGTGAGTGAGGACGTCAGTCCTTGAGTAGTGGAGTTCGACATTCCTGGTTTAGATTAAAGGAGTACTATCGATTGAAACGACTTTTTTTTTTAATACTCTATATTAGTGTACACATTACCACTAGTGCTAAGGGCACTTTATTTATTCACCCAGGTCTCTCTCTCACTATCCTTGCTTAAAAAATCATTTCTCACACAGCTCATAGTAGTTTGGGTCACCCTGAGCTGCTTGGTTACTCTGTCACACAGCTCACAAATATATTTCACTGGGTCACTCACAGCATGCAGCAGACATGAGGAGAAATAGGCTAATCTGAGGTGGTAACAGGTAACTAAATGAGCTGGAATATTGCTGGAATATAACTAGCTATACCAGGAGTCTGTGTTTACACTCAGACTGGCTGCCTGCTTGAGGCATTCACTCCAGGCTGCATCCACTTTACAAGCTGCTGAGAGGGGCAGACCACTGTCTACAATTAGCATTATTAGTATCTTTATCAGTCAAGAGAAGCAAAGATAATAAACACACATTGCTAGAATCTTTAACCCCTTACCGCCATATCAACAAGATTCTTTCAGCAAGGTGATAATTAAACTATAAACTGAGGAGTTGATAGCATCTCCCCTTTGCAGAGACATGGTCTAGCCCTCTGGGAGCAGTCAGTATTAGATACATTTTGTATCCAACACTGACGCCAAAACTGACGAGGGATATTACAGCTGAGAGGAACAGCTGTGTGAGGAATCAAATTGTTCCTAGTACTTGCCCTAATGTGTGCTACAACATACAGCATTTAAAAATAAATGCATACATCGATAGTATTCCTTTAATGATTGCCCATAATCTCCCATTATGCTGTTTGAGTAATTACTTGTAAAGAACAGGAGGCATTGTTACTTATTTTGAGCACCCACACTAATCTATTAACTAAAGATGATTAATGAACGCGATTTTGTCCAGCTTGATGCAGTTTGTTGTAGTTCGTACAATGCACCCTGGATTGTGGCTAATTCAAATTGGCAGCAACAGGCTAGTTCAATTTCAAGCAGCATTCAGATTGTAGCAAAATTTTCATCATCCGAAAAAAGAACATCTCATTGGTCATCTCTGCTACATTCTTGTGGCAAACTTTGACACCTATCTACTAGTTTCTGCTATAAACTTTGTATCACAGTGTATTATTTAAACAGAAAAAAAGGAATTAACCTCCCTGGCGGTACGCAGTTTCAGAGGCTGCATCCGCTGGGAGGATTTTATGCAGCAAAATGTGTTTTATATCGGTTAGCTAGCATTTAGCTAGCTAACTATGTCCCCCAAGCCCCGCCACACCATTTAGCCATCCCCGATCGCCGCGGCAATACGTACCCCTCTGCGATCCCGCGAGAGCCGCAGCTTCCCATTGAGTTATGACGCTATTGAGCTATGACGATTGGAGATGAGGTCATGATGTCATTGACATCATGACTTAATCCGCAGTCCCGATCGCCGCCATAGTGAGGCCTGGAGCTGATTGGGAGGCGGCACCATCGCAGGATCCCTGGTGGGTACGTATTACGGCGGCGATCGCAGGGGATTGGGGGGGGGGGAGCGGAGGCACTTGGGGAACATAAGTAGCTAGCTAAGTGCTAGCTAACAGATATAAAACACATTTTGCTGCATAAAATCCTCCCGGGGCCATGTGATCCCCTGCGGCGGCTAGTACAGTACAGAGGGTTCTTCTCATGGTAAGACAACTTCTTCTCAGTACTGTGCAAAGTGCATGGTGGCTTTCAATAAACAACATGATTCTACCTATAACTCACAGGGGGATTTTTGTACATAGAATCTATGTCCTAGAAAGCAGTTAATGTATACATTTGTGAATGGTTCAAACTTATTGGATTAGATACATATTTCAGAACACAACAGCGGCCTCAATTCTGGTACAAACCTTTTGTATACCCTATGTAATGTTAATGGATCAAAATATGCAAACAGGATACTCTTTTTTTTATTTATGGGCAGACCTCTCTTGGAACTTAGTCTTGGTATATTGATATTAATCTATATTGGTATTAATCTATACTATATGTATTAAATTGTATAATTATTTGTAATGTATTTAAAAAAGTCATTTTAAAAATAGCTGTCTTTATGTGTGGTAATCAGTTCAGTGTACACACGGTAAATTACTTAAAAAAGAATTCAGAAGTCGATGAATTCAATTTTTTGTGTAAACATGTAAATGGCAGCTGTATAGTTTTTCCTTTATACCGAGTGTCTCCTGTAGTTTTTCCAGCCCTTACTTATTTAGATGAATTGCTACAATACCTTAAAATACTGCACATATATTGTCTGACTTTGTACAGCGGCAAGCTAATATTTTCTGCAATTTAATGTGCTTTTTCTTTCTTAGGATCAAGAGAAAATCTGTAGCTGATTTGTGTTGTAGGTCAAATATTGGTCATGCTGTTACCCTTGTTGATTTACTTTGGTGCTTTTTGTATACAACAGAGATGTGCTCAATGGTTTGGCTATTACCTACTCGTTTGGACAGTTCCCAGGCAATTTGTGAACCTGGTGCTCATTGCGGCCAGCATTAAACCGATAAAAATTGATCTTTATTTTCCTGTAGCTGAAATTGACCTTAACGGACCTTTGGAAATTATATGTGTAGGCATATACCTTATTGTAAAGTATTAAAGCTGACACTATAAATTACAGTACATTCTCTACCTTCCAGTTCCATGTGCACTTGATAAATCTCTTTCCTGGCGAAATAGCCTAAGTAGGTGGTCACAAAGATAACAGCAATGGCACAATCATTTTCAAACTTTCAAGCTAAATTTCTGGCCAGAAGGAGTGACTATTAATTGTATAAATACTAGGACCAGTTAAAGGAAATATGTGATTTTGGGGTGTTTCCTTTAAAGGGAGGCTTTGCAGTAGTTTGTAGGATTCATGAACACCATTAAAGTTGGCTAGTGCCAACTAGCTTAGCTCTAACCCATTTCTTTTAATAAGAGTTCATGCAAGATTGTGCAAACTTAGTATGCAAATGTATGCTGCTTGAAAATGATCAATCAAATTCCATTTTGGTGGAAAAAGGTGTCAACAACATGGGCAGTGGCAATGGCAAAATTCCCCCCAAAATATGTATTTTATGCAAAGGCGTTGTTTAATGTAAAACTTTGCAGTGTGTTGCGAAACGCTATGTGTGTCAATGTCTGGTGAGGTGACACAAAGTCTTAAAACTACACTGTGGTCACAAAATGTCCTGTTTGTGCAGTTCAGGCCCAAAACTACACTACAAAGGCAGTGCTGTTAAATGTGTTGCATGACAATGTCAGTTGACACACATTTTTTAAAGTACAGCGTGGTCACTCAATAATTTTATTTTAGCACAGTGGCACGCTGTAACATTGACACAGCCACACACAACACTATATTACACAGGTGTTTTTGTGTACTATAAGCTAGCTACACACCCCACTACACCACAAACAACAACAACAAAAAATAACAGCAGGAACAGTCCTCAAAAGTACTTTTGGGGTCCCCAGTGGGTGAACTGCAAGGAGCAGAACACCTATGGAAGCAGCTATACAGCACTGGATAACATAGAACAGCAAGGGAATGTTCACCGCCAACTGTCCACCATCCTGAACCTCAAACCATCACTAATGGGAATTTTTGATTGACCTGCATGATTATTCCTAGGTCTCATAAGTTTCCCTTTTAAATGTTTTAAGTACAATTATTCATAAGTGATTTGGTTCATTATGTAGCACCAATTTTTCACCCGTATATATATTTTTCACCACACATGCACATTCCCACACAAATCATTTATTCAGTTGACATGACTATGTTCCTCTATATACTGTGATTTTATGCACATTATTAAACGATACATGCTTATTCATATTTGGCACCTACACATCCATTAGCAGGACTGGTTTTTGGCATTTACATTATTACTTATTATTTTCCAGGAACCTGATAGCTGGCTTTTTCTTAGAAGAGAAACAATTGGTAGTATTCACAAAAATCGGTAATTGACTTAGCAGTCCCTGTTGCAGCACACCAAGCTTAATGTTATATACATTCACATATTGTTTTTTTTTATATACAGATTGGATATGTGCATATTGGTTGGAAAGTGTTTAAGGAATTTTCTTGCAGCATGAATGCCATATCCAAACAATTAGCTGTAATGTTTCATTATGTTTCATTATGTCAATACATTGACCATGATGAATTGGAGGATAATTTGATACTATATCATTTTAATGTTTTATTTTGAAGTGTATACACTGCCTATATAGTGAGTACATTAAGCCTAGGTTCACAGTGGAAGTTGTGTTGTGTTCCCTATAACAACAGGAATGCAAGGGAAAAGGAAAGCAGCACTGTAGGTTATCTGCACAATACAGTGAACATATAGTTAGTGAAAAATATGCTTTGCTGTTAGCGCATGCATTTTGTGCTAACAAAGTGCATGCAGTGTGTTGGGATGCCACACACCATTATACCGCTCTGCACCCACCACACTGTGAACATCGCATAGGTGGTGCATTGCAGTGCAGCAAGCTGCATTACAAAGCGCCCATTATGCCGCACTGCAACACACCACTGTGAATGTAACCTAAAAGTTTTGATTTTAATGGATGATATTGATACAGACCATATCAGACCTGTTTTCCTGTGTCACATTAACACATGTGATAGACATTGCAAATAATGCCTCTTAAAACTTGAAGGCTCTGTGCTTTTTTTAAATTGGGTTGTTCAAATAGTTGATAGCTTTCGTTTTTAAAATTTGTTTCCTGTGTGTTGTAGTTTAGAATTTTGTTAGAGGTGTATTTCACAAAGAAGCCATAACATTTGTTATATTGCTGCATAGATCTAGCAATAGCTCTTGGTGGGATTCACACAACTGACATGAAAAAATGGACATTAAATGCAGTATTTTCTGTCAGTGTTCTGCACACAAAATATTGCAAGAGGAGCTGTGAGGAAGACAGCACATTGAAAGTGAGGCAGCATCAGTTGGACAAGAGATGGACTTCGCACATCTCTGTCTATTACGGAAAAAGCAAAACTGTCTCAGGTGTCACTGTGGCCAAAAAGGTAGTGAGATTGCTACAGCTAAGCATTATGGGGAATCTGAAACTTAAGAAGCAAAATTTAGTTGACTATATTTATATGTTCTTGCAATCACACAAGAGATACAGACTGTTTGGTTTAATCATACAGAAAGGCTAACCAAAGTTACAAAATCATATTTGGGACTGGCTCTATTTGAATTTAACCAGGAGGGTTGAAGGTTACGCAAAACAGTGCATTAAAGTTATATTTCATCCTTGAACCCAAAACCAGCCATGAAATATTTCAAAATTAAGTGACCATAAATAGTTTGCTACTGTGATCGGAGACCACACACAGATTGGTCTCCAACAATTCTCTGGGTAATGACATTGTAAACTGCAGTTTAGTCTTGGGGGGGGGGGGGGGGGGGTACATGCACAGATTTGCACAGGCACATTTCCTTGTGATTTGTGAAGTTTCCCAACAAGGGGAATGAGCTACGAGTTGATGATAATTTACAGTGGAGCAGGGAAAAAGAGTTAATCAATTATTAATACTAAGTTGTAACCAATTACTTTGTATTTGCATTTAGAGTGTCCTGTGCTGGTATGTTTCGGGTTTTATTTGAAATGATAGAATATGTACTGCTAATTGTTGATGTAACTGTCTTTTTGTTGCAGCTTGTGACCAGCTTGCTCTAGGAGTGGTTGCCATTTTTGGTCCATCTCACAGTTCCTCATCCAACGCTGTACAGTCAATTTGCAACGCATTGGAAGTTCCACATATCCAGGTGCGATGGAAGCATCATCCTCTAGATAACAAAGACAGCTTTTATGTGAACCTGTATCCTGACTATGCTTCTCTAAGCCACGCAATTCTGGACCTTGTACAGTTTTTAAAGTGGAGGTCGGCCACCGTAGTTTATGATGACAGCACAGGTATGGTTATTTTAACATTGCATTTCTTTACAAGAAAACCTAATAACAAAAAGGCCTACTGAACAGGCAGAAATATTTATTTCCACACTGCAGTTAGGGGCAAGCAGAGTAATTTGAAAGGCCCAATTGCCATGTATCCCACTACACAGTCACCCCACGTACATTTATGCATGCAAGGCTGAAACGAGATGTTTTATTAATAAGGCCTCTTTTCCATGAACATCTAAACTGCTTGTTTGTTGTGCAGTTCAGCTGCCCCCTGCTCTGGCCACAAGTGCCAGTCAGCTACAATAAACGAAAACTAGGAATCCAACACAGGAGACTTGGGCGCAGCTGGCACCACCATAGACCATAATAGGAATTACGGCTATAGGGGCTCACAGTGAGCAACTTCAGTGCCGTCAGAAGACGAAGCTGAAGTTACTTTTAAAACTCTGTAATTCCCCACCATCCATGTGGACCTGGAGGGGGAATAGTAATTAACACTGCCGGGACTTGTGCAGTAGCAGGATTAGCCATATATTGGCTGTATCCTGCGCCCAAGTCTCCCAGTGGTGAATTATCTCGTATGCACAATAAAATGCAGCAAAATGGAAATATGCAATAACACCATGCATGTTATGTTTGACATGTGCCGGCCTTACCTGGCAGTGACAAACCATCTCTTGTCGCTCCTTAGCATGGCAACTACTGTGTTTAGATGCAACTCCATTGGGGGATTCCAGTCCATGCTAAGTGCTAGGAAGCATCAAGACAGTGGGTAGAAGCAGTAAATAGGCGGTGGATTTCCCGCCTTTACCTGTCCATGGAGGAGCGACCAAAAAAGGCAATCTGGGATCATCCATCAAGAGCATACATAGAATCTCAATGGGCCTCCCAAAGCATTCTAGAAGAGTGATCATATGTGTAACTCATATGCATGTAGGGTTAAAGACAGAGCCGGCGCTTCCATAGAGACAAAAGGGGCAATTGCCCTAGGGCCCCAGAGCGTGTAGCCCCCCCCCCAATCCCCCTAAGGTGACCCTCCTCTCCTTCAGCCATGGTGACCATCGACAGTGGGGATGATGTGCATTTACTTTTTATAGGAAAATGAGGTGAATAATTGGAACCCCAAAAATGCTTTTTAGGGGACATATGATTGACACCTAATGATATTGTGTGAGGGGGGAAGGGAGGGGATTGGATCGGGCATGTCAGCCGGCTCGGTGCCCTGGGGGTGATTTGGTTGGAAGGGGGATGTCAGGGGGGGATGGGGGCCGAAGTTTCTTTTGCCCAGGGCCCCATTGTAGCTAGAACTGGCCCTGTTGAAGACCATAGATACATGCATACTAGGCACATCCTACATTGGAAGATGTAATTGCAAGCCCTAGAAAAAGGTACATTTTGACTGACATGTTATTAAATATATGAAAGTAACTAGATTTTTTTGGAAGCCTCATCATAGCTTATTTTGTTGAACATATTTTTTTTTACTTTGCCCACTACATTGTAAGCCCATTTTAATGTAATACAGTTCCTGATACTTTCACATCTCTTCTAATATAGTAAGATGGATGGCCCATTGCCATGGCATTATACATGGCACACAATACTGTAATTCAGAACCCAGCTGCATGCAAACGTTAGGTTGTGCATATATAATATAATTAAGCACATCTTCTGTATATTTTTCTGACATTAATGTACAGTAAGTAAGTACTATCAAATAATGAAATGCTACTATAAAGAGTAATGTGAAAAATGCAGATACTCATAGCAGCTTAATATAATTCACTCCACTTTACTCTGTAATTCAATTACATTTTGTGCATAAATGTTTATCAGACCTTTGTAGGAATTTAGCTGCAGAGACTCATTTATATTTGAGCACAAGATTCTTTATTGACTATTGTACATGTACATGAGCATGAGCACAGGCACTAGCCACTTCCTGCACAATAGACTGCCACTGTTATAAGCTACAGTATTTAGGAAGATTCAGGCTACATTCACAGTGGGACATTGTGGAGCTGCATTATAAACTCTTATAACGCAGCTTACTGCACTGCAATGCTAATCCTATGGGACGTTCAAAGTGCGATGCTAGCGCCGCATTGTAATGTGTAGCGATATGGTAATGCACTGCTGCAGTGCATTACCTGACCTTTAAACACACACGTTACAAGGTACAGGAAAGCATACTTTTTATTGCCTGCATGCTTTACTGTACCTACTGTATGCGACAACAACGCATTGTTAATGTGTGTTACCACCTTTTTTTTGCATTGCGTTGTAATGCTGCTTTGCGACTTTAATGTCGCATTACAACAGAACATCCCGCTGTGAATAAGCTCAGTCTTTGTTTACATCCCATGGAAAGAGTTCAGTAGGGTGATAAAACTCACACAGCAGTAAAACCCCCTTCCATTAACACTAAAGCATTTTGCCGCAGCTACACTCATTCTGGTCATGCGATTACAATTTTAAATCTGATATTTAGCTGTAGAAGCCTCACTTTGCACAAAAAATGGTAGCAACAGAGCACTAAGCTTTTAGATGGTATGTTTTAGATCCATGGCTATCTAAACTTGAAAAAAAAAATCTGCTGTGTGGTCCTGGCTGCTATACACCAGCTTTAGGCTGCTTGTTGAGCGGCATTGTGGAGTAGTGGAAAGCAGTGGTGCTCAAATACCCCTTTTCAAAATTCGAGTTAGGTCGAATTCGAATAGTAAATTATTCGAGATCAGTCGAATATTTGAGTCGAATAATTTTTACTATTCGATTCGACCTCGGAATTCGAGCTCACTATTTGAGTCGGTATTCGAGCTCATTATTCGAGCTGACTATTCGAAATGGCCTTAAATAGCTTCCAACACTTGTTTTGAGGGTGAATGATGCAAGAAACCTCTTTTTTTCCAAGTAACAACAGCAAGTGATTATGTGGGGATGTTCCTTTAAAAAAAAAGTTGAAAAGAGAAGTTGTGTCCAGAAATTTGTTCAGAACTGTATATACTTCTTCTTCTTCTTTATCTTCTATATCTTCTTCTTCTTCTTCTTCTATATCTTCTTCTTCTATATCTTCTTCTTCTATATCTTCTTCTATATCTTCTTCTTCTTTTATATTGTCTTCTTCTTCTTCTTCTTCATCTTCTTCATCATCATCTTCTTCTTCTTCATCTTCTTTTTCTTCATCTTCTTCATCTTCTTCTTCATCTTCTTCTTCATCTTCTTCATCTTCTTCTTCATCTTCTTCATCTTCTTCATCTTCTTCTTCTTCTTCATCTTCATCTTCTTCATCTTCTTCTTCTTCTTCATCTTCTTCATCTTCTTCTTCATCTTCTTCTTCTTCTTCATCATCTTCTTCTTCTTCATCTTCTTCATCTTCTTCATCTTCATCTTCTTCATCTTCTTCATCTTCTTCTTCTTCATCATCTTCATCTTCTTCTTCATCTTCTTCTTCTTCATCATCTTCATCTTCTTCTTCTTCATCTTCTTCATCTTCTTCATCTTCATCTTCTTCATCTTCTTCTTCTTCTTCATCTTCTTCATCTTCTTCTTCATCTTCTTCTTCTTCATCTTCTTCATCTTCTTCTATATCGTCTTCTTCACTTATTTCTCTTTTCAAATTTTTTTTTTAAAGAAATGCAGCTATTTTTGAGCGTAACAAATAGCTGGTGGCGCACGCATGTTGGAAGTGCCATTGTATGTGCTCCCTGGCAGTGGAAACACACAGACAGCAGGAGGTAAATTCAGCAGCAGGAGGAGGAGGATGAGTGTGTGGCAGCAGGCAGTCAATGAGGCAGGCAGCGTGACATAATAGCCCTGGTACCTAGCGGTGATACCAGGGCTGTAAAAAAACACAGCAGGCAGGAGGTCCCAGACAGCGGTCGTGCAGCCCACATTGTGTCCAATACACAACTGGGACAACACAGTTTTCAACCCGGGCACCTCAGAAAAATTAAACCTTTTTTTTTTTTTTTATGGTTTTGTAGTTTTGTTTTTACAACAAATTACACAGACAGATATAGCTATTTTTTGACATAATAGCTGGTGGCAGAGTGGCAGCAGAAGGTAAATCTGTGTACCCTGGCGTTGGGAAACACAGACAGACAGACAGCAGCAGCAGCAGGAGGAATGGAGGAGTAATGTGAGCAGCTATTGTTTGACGTAATAGCTGGTGGCAGAGTGGCAGCAGAAGCTAATTCTGTGTACCCTGGCAGTGGGAAACACAGACAGACAGCAGCATCAGCAGGAGGAATGGAGGAGTAGTGTGAGTGTGGCAGCAGGCAGGCAGCGTGACATAATAGCCCTGGTACCTAGCGGTGATACCAGGGCTGTAAATAAACACAGCAGGCAGGAGGTCCCAGACAGCGGTCGTGTAGCCCACATTGTGTCCAATACACAACTGGGACAACACAGTTTTCAACCCGGGCACCTCAGAAAAATTAAACCTTTTTTTTTTTTTTTTTTTATGGTTTTGTAGTTTTGGTTTTACAACCAATTACACAGATATAGCTATTTTTTGACGTAATAGCTGGTGGCAGAGTGGCAGCAGAAGGTAAATCTGTGTACCCTGGCGTTGGGAAACACAGACAGACAGCAGCATCAGCAGGAGGAATGGAGGAGTAGTGTGAGTGTGGCAGCAGGCAGGCAGCGTGACATAATAGCCCTGGTACCTAGCGGTGATACCAGGGCTGTAAATAAACACAGCAGGCAGGAGGTCCCAGACAGCGGTCGTGTAGCCCACATTGTGTCCAATACACAACTGGGACAACACAGTTTTCAACCCGGGCACCTCAGAAAAATTAAACCTTTTTTTTTTTTTATGGTTTTGTAGTTTTGGTTTTACAACCAATTACACAGATATAGCTATTTTTTGACGTAATAGCTGGTGGCAGAGTGGCAGCAGAAGGTAAATCTGTGTACCCTGGCGTTGGGAAACACAGACAGACAGCAGCATCAGCAGGAGGAATGGAGGAGTAGTGTGAGTGTGACAGCAGGCAGGCAGCGTGACATAATAGCCCTGGTACCTAGCGGTGATACCAGGGCTGTAAATAAACACAGCAGGCAGGAGGTCCCAGACAGCGGTCGTGTAGCCCACATTGTGTCCAATACACAACTGGGACAACACAGTTTTCAACCCGGGCACCTCAGAAAAATTAAACCTTTTTTTTTTTTTTATGGTTTTGTAGTTTTGGTTTTACAACCAATTACACAGATATAGCTATTTTTTGACGTAATAGCTGGTGGCAGAGTGGCAGCAGAAGGTAAATCTGTGTACCCTGGCGTTGGGAAACACAGACAGACAGCAGCATCAGCAGGAGGAATGGAGGAGTAGTGTGAGTGTGGCAGCAGGCAGGCAGCGTGACATAATAGCCCTGGTACCTAGCGGTGATACCAGGGCTGTAAATAAACACAGCAGGCAGGAGGTCCCAGACAGCGGTCGTGTAGCCCACATTGTGTCCAATACACAACTGGGACAACACAGTTTTCAACCCGGGCACCTCAGAAAAATTAAACCTTTTTTTTTTTTTTAATGGTTTTGTAGTTTTGGTTTTACAACCAATTACACAGATATAGCTATTTTTTGACGTAATAGCTGGTGGCAGAGTGGCAGCAGAAGGTAAATCTGTGTACCCTGGCGTTGGGAAACACAGACAGACAGCAGCATCAGCAGGAGGAATGGAGGAGTAGTGTGAGTGTGGCAGCAGGCAGGCAGCGTGACATAATAGCCCTGGTACCTAGCGGTGATACCAGGGCTGTAAATAAACACAGCAGGCAGGAGGTCCCAGACAGCGGTCGTGTAGCCCACATTGTGTCCAATACACAACTGGGACAACACAGTTTTCAACCCGGGCACCTCAGAAAAATTAAACCTTTTTTTTTTTTTTATGGTTTTGTAGTTTTGGTTTTACAACCAATTACACAGATATAGCTATTTTTTGACGTAATAGCTGGTGGCAGATAGTGTTGGGCGAACAGTGTTCGCCACTGTTCGGGTTCTGCAGAACATCACCCTGTTCGGGTGATGTTCGAGTTCGGCCGAACACCTGATGGTGTTCGGCCTTTTAAGTTCGGGTTCGCCCCGAACTTCTGTATGCCCCCGAACAGGGCCGAACAGGGCCCCTGTTCGGGCGAACAGGGCCCTGTTCGGCCGAACAGGCCGCAATACGGCCCCCCTATGGGGTCGCAGGCATAAGGGGGGAGCATGCCCCGATCGCGGGGGGGGTCGGAAATTCCCCCCACCCCCTCCGCTAGCGCTCCCCCCTCTGCCCGCTTCCCCATAAAAAAAGTTTAAATCAAGTTCAATAGTAGTGTACCTGGGCTGGTGGCATTGGCTGGCAGTGGAGTGAGGAGGAGGAGGAGTCCGAGTAGCAGAGTGACGTTGAGGCCGGGCAGCGGGCGGTTCAGCGCTAGTACCCTTGTGGTACTTCCGCCCTTTCTCTGACCTCACGTCCTCTGCATACGAGGGTACGCATCACGCGTACCCTCGTATGCGTCATCACGCAGAGGACGTGAGGTCAGAGAAAGGGTGGAAGTACCACAAGGGTACTAGCGCTGAACCGCCCGCTGCCCGGCCTCAACGTCACTCTGCTATTCGGACTCCTCCTCCTCCTCACTCCACTGCCAGCCAATGCCACCAGCCCAGGTACTATTGAACTTGATTTAAACTTTTTGTATGGGGAAGCGGGCAGAGGGGGGAGCGCTAGCGGAGGGGGTGGGGGGAATTTCCGACCCCCCCCGCGACCGGGGCATGCTCCCCCCTTATGCCTGCGACCCCATAGGGCCCCCAAAATGGGCATGTTCGGGGGTCCCATTGACTCCCATTGAGTTCGGCGTTCGGGCCGAACATGCCGAACATCTGGCCCATGTTCGGCCTGTTCGGCCCGAACCCGAACATCCAGGTGTTCGCCCAACACTAGTGGCAGAGTGGCAGCAGAAGGTAAATCTGTGTACCCTGGCGTTGGGAAACACAGACAGACAGCAGCATCAGCAGGAGGAATGGAGGAGTAGTGTGAGTGTGGCAGCAGGCAGGCAGCGTGACATAATAGCCCTGGTACCTAGCGGTGATACCAGGCCATAAATGAACACAACAGGAGGTCCCAGACAGCGGTCGTGCAGCCCACATCGTGTCCAATACACAACTGGGACAACACAGTTTTCAACCCGGGCACCTCAGAGAAATTAAACTTTTTTTTTTTTTTTATGGTTTTTTGGTTTTGTTTGTAAAACAAATTACACAGATATATAGCTATTGTTTGACGTAATAGCTGGTGGCAGAGTGGCAGCAGAAGGTAAATCTGTGTACCCTGGCAGTGGGAAACACAGACAGACAGCAGAAGGGGAGTACACAGCAGCCCACTGTAGGTGTAAAATGTGTGGCTGCAGGCGACGTAATAGTCAAAGTGAACCAGGCTGGCTTAGTGAGCAGGAGCCAGGAGGTGGTAAAGGGTGGTATGGCACATTAACGATGGTTCTTAGCCAGTTCATGTCCCCCTCTCGCCGACAACAGGGGCCAGGAACTCGCCTTCCACCCACGCCTGGTTCATCTTGAGAAACGTCAGTCTGTCCACAGACTTGTGAGACAGACGTGAGCATTTCTCGGTGACCACACCACCAGCTGCACTGAAGCAGCGCTCGGACAGCACGCTGGAAGGGGGGCAGGACAGCACTTCCAGGGCGTACTGCGCCAGCTCGCTCCAGATCTCCAGGCGCTTGACCCAATACTCCATGGGATCAACAGGGGCATCGCTGTCAAGCCCGCTGTAGGACCCCATGTAGTCAGCCACCATGCGGGTCAGGCGCTGGCTGTGACCGGTGGAGGATGCTGCTGCATGCACCTCCTCTCTAGTCACTGCTGCCGGAGCCTCTACAGTCCTGTAGAGCTCGTGGCTGAGAGACAGCAGGTCTGTGGGGCGCTTGCTGCTGGATGCAGGCACCTGCTGCTGCCTCTGTGCTGGCTGCTGGACAGTGGGGGTGGAAGGCTGGGGGAAGGCTTCCTCCAAGCGCTCAACAAGGGCCTGCTGCAAGCTCCTTATTTGTTGCGCTGGGTCTCCTCCTGCAGGCGGCAGGAACTGGCTCAACTTCCCCTTGAGGCGTGGGTCCAACATCATGCTGATCCAGATGTCCTCCCTCTGCTTCATCTGGATCACCCTGGGGTCTCTGCGCAGGCACGTCAGCATGTGCGCTGCCATTGGGAAGAGGCGGGCCACGTCTGCTGGCACATCGACGGCAGTGCTGCTGTCCTCATCCTCCTCCTCTGCCTCGTCAGCCTCATCCTCTCTCCACCCCCGCACCAACTCAGCTGCACTGTGCTGCTCCCCCTCATCAGCAGCAAGGTCAGGGACCTCCACCAAGTCCTCCTCCTCCTCCCCCTCAGAGGTGGACTGTGCAGCTGCTTGCCGCTCCTGCTGGTCCAAGGCTGCCGCTCCCTGTTCCAGCAAAGCATCGAGGGCCCTGTTCAGCAGACAAACCAGGGGCACCCACTCGCAGACCATAGCATGGTCCCTGCTCACCATGTTAGTGGCCTGCAGAAAGGGAGCCAGCACTAAGCACACCTGCTGCATGTGCCTCCAGTCATCATCGGGGACGATGGACGGGATGTTGCTGGTCTTGTCCCTTCTCTGAGCGGCGGAAACAGTGGCCAGGGCAAGGTACTGTTTGACAGCGCGCTTCTGTTCAACCAGACGCTCCAACATCGCCAGGGTGGAGTTCCAGCGAGTCGGAACGTCAAGGATCAGCCGATGGCGTGGCAGATCCAGCTCCTTTTGCACGTCTTCCAGGCTCGCACAGGCTGCAGCTGAGCGCCGGAAGTGACGCACAACGTTCCTTGCCGTTTCCAGCAGTTCGCCCATCCCCTGGTAGGTGCGCAAGAACTTCTGCACCACCAGGTTCAGCACGTGGGCAAGACAGGGGATGTGGGTCAGGTTTCCCCTGTCTATTGCGGCAACCAGATTGGCCCCATTGTCGGCCACCACCTCTCCGACTCTGAGGCCTCTGGGGGTCAGCCAAATCCTCTCCTGCTCCTGGAGTTTGGCCAACACATGGGTTGCCGTCAGCTTGGTCTTCCCAAGGCTGACCAAGTGCAGCAGCGCTTGGCAGTGGCGGGCCTTCACGCTGCTGCTGAGGCGGGGGGTTTGGCCAGGTGTGCCGGAGGATGGCAGAGGATCGGAGGAACCTGCTGCAGTTCCCCTGACCCTGCGGGGTGGCACCACCCACTGTGTTGCTGCTGCTGCTGTGCCCGCTGCTGCTCTCCCATCCTCACCCCCTTCCACCAAGCTGACCCAGTGGACAGTAAAGGACAGGTAGCGGCCTGTCCCGAAGCGGCTGCTCCAGGAGTCCATGGTGACGTGGACCCTTTCACCAACCGCGTGCTCCAGCCCTCGCTCCACATTGGCCATCACAAAGCGGTGCAGTGCAGGAATGGCCTTGCGGGAGAAAAAGTGTCTGCTGGGGAGCTGCCAGTCTGGGGCTGCGCAAGAAAGCAGCGCACGAATGTCGCTCCCCTCCTGCACGAGCGTGTACGGCAGGAGTTGGGAGCACATGGCCCGTGCCAGCAAGCCGTTCAGCTGCCGCACGCGACGGCTGCTGGGAGGCAGAGCCCTAACCACCCCCTGGAAGGACTCGCTCAAAAGGCTCTGGCGTGGCCTTTTGCTGGCACGGGAATCAGCAGACACAGCGGAGGAGGCCACTGAGGACTGGCTGCCAGAACAGGCTTCAGTGTCGGCGGCAGGAGTTGCAGAGGGGGGAGGAGCAGTGCGTTTCCGCACTCCTGCTGGTGCTGCTGGAGGAGCAGGAGGGCGGGTGGCTGCTGTTGCTGCTGCTGCTGAAGGCTGTGCAGTGATGGGTGTGGTGCCACTGCCAGCACCAGATGCCTTCAGCCTCTGGAACTCCTGATGCTGATGGAAATGTTTCGCAGCAAGGTGGTTGATGAGCGAGCTGGTGCAGAACTTTAAGGGGTCTGCACCTCTGCTCAACTTCCGCTGACAGTGGTTGCAAGTGGCGTACTTGCTGTACACAGTGGGCATGGTGAAATATCGCCAGATTGGTGACAGAAACATCCCCCTACGGCATGGAAGCGCTGCTGCCTGTCTCCCTGTGGTGGTTGGGGGGGGGCTTGGGGGGCTTGGGTGCGGCTGGTGGTGGTACTGGCAGATGCTGCTGCTGCTGCTGCTGAGCCTGAGACACCAGCAGGCTGTGGGACCTGCCTACTGCTGCTGCCAATGCTTGCAATGATGCGCCTCCTTGCAAGGCCCACAAGAGCATCCTCCTCCTCCTCCTCAGAGCTGCTGAGGACGACATCCCCTGGAGGTGGTGGCACCCAGTCTCTGTCTGTCACCGGGTCATCATCATCCTCCCCCTCCTGAAACATGTCCTGCTGGGATGAGGACCCCCCAAACTCCTCTCCTGATGCATGGATGGGCTGCTTGACTGTCACCACAGTCTTGCTGTCCAATCCCTCATCCCCCAAAAGTGCCCATCAGCATCTCCTCCTCAAAATCGCCAACAACAGCAGACAATTGACTCATGATGCCTGGGGTCAAAAGACTGCTGAATGACAGGTCGCCAACTGACGGTGAACTGGCCTCCTCCCCAGGCCCTGCTGGGCGGCTGCTGCGAACAGGGGTGGTGGTGAGGGTGGAGGCCTCGGATGCAGAGCTGATGGCGGGCTGCTCATCCTCCGTCATCAGTTGCACCACAGTGTCTGCATGCTTTTCCTCAATGGGACGTTTCCGACCCGGCTGGAGGAAAATCGGAGCAGGTGCTACACGCTGCTGCTGCTGTGTCTCTGCAGCGTGAGTTGCAGATGCTCCTGCTGGGCGGCGCCCAAGGTGTCCACGGTCAGTGGCTATGGGAGGAATGTTAGCCACTGACGCTGCTGCTGCTGCTGCGGAACTGTGCATGGTGGCGCGCCCGCGCCCGCTGCTTGCCACAATGCTGCTCCCTCTCCTCCTGATTCCCTTGCTGCCCTTCCCCTTGCCCAAACCGCGCTGGCTGCCACTTCCAGACATCTTCAATGTTTTGGGCGTATAGACAAAAGTTTTTTAAAAGGGCGGGTGAAAAGTGGGGTACTTTAATGGAGTGGGTTGGTGGGTGAGGTGACTGAGTGAGTGTCCCTAGTACAGTAAGTAAGTAGTAACAGTCAGGAAGTACAACTAGCAGTTACAATAATCAGTAGTAATCACAAGTAAATTTAGTGTGTGTACACTACAGACAGTGAGTGCACGCACGCGCAAACACGCGCAGGAGCTAGCCTATGAACAGTGACTGAGTGAGTGTCCCTAGTACAGTAAGTAAGTAAGTAGTAACAGTCAGTAAGTACAACTAACTAATTACAATAAGCAATCAGTTATCAGAAGGAAATAGAGTGTGTGTAGTGTGTGTACACAGACAGTGAGTGCACACACGCAGGAGCTAGTAGCCTATGAACAGTGACTGAGTGTCCTAGACTCCTAGTACAGTAAGAGTAAGTAGTAACAGTAAGTACAACTAACTAATTACAATAAGCTATCAGTTATCAGAAGGAAATAGAGTGTGTGTAGTGTGTGTACACAGACAGTGAGTGCACACACGCAGGAGCTAGTAGCCTATGAACAGTGACTGAGTGTCCTAGACTCCTAGTACAGTAAGAGTAAGTAGTAACAGTAAGTACAACTAACTAATTACAATAAGCAATCAGTTATCAGAAGGAAATAGAGTGTGTGTAGTGTGTGTACACAGACAGTGAGTGCACACACGCAGGAGCTAGTAGCCTATGAACAGTGACTGAGTGTCCTAGACTCCTAGTACAGTAAGAGTAAGTAGTAACAGTAAGTACAACTAACTAATTACAATAAGCAATCAGTTATCAGAAGGAAATAGAGTGTGTGTAGTGTGTGTACACAGACAGTGAGTGCACACACGCAGGAGCTAGTAGCCTATGAACAGTGACTGAGTGTCCTAGACTCCTAGTACAGTAAGAGTAAGTAGTAACAGTAAGTACAACTAACTAATTACAATAAGCAATCAGTTATCAGAAGGAAATAGAGTGTGTGTAGTGTGTGTACACAGACAGTGAGTGCACACACGCAGGAGCTAGTAGCCTATGAACAGTGACTGAGTGTCCTAGACTCCTAGTACAGTAAGTAGTAACAGTAAGTACAACTAACTAATTACAATAATCAATCAGTTATCAGAAGGAAATAGAGTGTGTGTAGTGTGTACACAGACAGTGAGTGCACACACGCAGGAGCTAGTAGCCTATGAACAGTGACTGAGTGTCCTAGACTCCTAGTACAGTAAGAGTAAGTAGTAACAGTAAGTACAACTAACTTATTACAATAATCAATCAGTTATCAGAAGGAAATAGAGTGTGTGTAGTGTGTGTACACAGACAGTGAGTGCACACACGCAGGAGCTAGTAGCCTATGAACAGTGACTGAGTGTCCTAGACTCCTAGTACAGTAAGAGTAAGTAGTAACAGTAAGTACAACTAACTTATTACAATAAGCAATCAGTTATCAGAAGGAAATAGAGTGTGTGTAGTGTGTGTACACAGACAGTGAGTGCACACACGCAGGAGCTAGTAGCCTATGAACAGTGACTGAGTGTCCTAGACTCCTAGTACAGTAAGAGTAAGTAGTAACAGTAAGTACAACTAACTAATTACAATAAGCAATCAGTTATCAGAAGGAAATAGAGTGTGTGTAGTGTGTGTACACAGACAGTGAGTGCACACACGCAGGAGCTAGTAGCCTATGAACAGTGACTGAGTGTCCTAGACTCCTAGTACAGTAGGAGTAAGTAGTAACAGTAAGTACAACTAACTAATTACAATAAGCAATCAGTTATCAGAAGAAAATAGAGTGTGTGTAGTGTGTGTACACATACAGTGAGTGCACACACGCAGGAGCTAGTAGCCTATGAACAGTGACTGAGTGTCCTAGACTCCTAGTACAGTAAGAGTAAGTAGTAACAGTAAGTACAACTAACTAATTACAATAAGCAATCAGTTATCAGAAGGAAATAGAGTGTGTGTAGTGTGTGTACACAGACAGTGAGTGCACACACGCAGGAGCTAGTAGCCTATGAACAGTGACTGAGTGTCCTAGACTCCTAGTACAGTAAGTAGTAACAGTAAGTACAACTAACTAATTACAATAATCAATCAGTTATCAGAAGGAAATAGAGTGTGTGTAGTGTGTACACAGACAGTGAGTGCACACACGCAGGAGCTAGTAGCCTATGAACAGTGACTGAGTGTCCTAGACTCCTAGTACAGTAAGTAGTAACAGTGAGTACAACTAACTAATTACAATATTCAATTACAATAATCAATCAGTTATCAGAAGGAAATAGAGTGTGTGTAGTGTGTACACAGACAGTGAGTGCACACACGCAGGAGCAGCTAGTAGCCTATGAACAGTGACAGTGAGTGTCCTAGTACAGTTACAGTATATAACTACAATACTAATACAATCAGTAGTAAAGGACAGCAGAAATACTGGTATAGAATAGAGAGAAATAAACAGAGGACAGGAGGACAGCTGCCCACACAGGCAAGGCCCTGAGGCCTAAAGCTGTAAGCCTGCAGCAGCTGGCCTGTCTCTATGTAACACAAAAGCTACTAACTAAAATACAATGTCTAACTAACTAACAACAATATAGGTGTGTATAGGAGGTGTATGTGAGCAAAAACGCTAGGTAAATGACCACAATAAAGCTCTTGCTAAGCCAAAGCACAAAGGAGCAACTCTCTCTCTATGCAAGTCTCAGGCAAGGACGGAGAAACGTAACATGGCGGCCGCTATTTATAGGGTAGGGGCTGGCCAGGGTCCCCCTCTGTGATTGGCTGCCGTCAGAGGGCCTGGGAGCCCTCTGATTGGCTCTAAGGACATCAATCTGGGCTATGACGCTATTCGAGCTCGGTACCGAGCTCGAATAGCGCCGTTTGCTCGAATAGCTCGAATAGTGAATGGGCTGTTCGAGTGTACGCGAATAGCCCATTCGAATAGCTACAGCTATTCGGAGCTCGAATACCGAGCTCGAATAGCTGGAAAAGAGCTCGAATATTCAAGCTACTCGAATATTCGAGCTCTGCTGAGCACCACTAGTGGAAAGCACACTCACCTGTTCCAATCTAGGCAAGGATGCTATCTGCATGGAATTTGTATGTTCTCCCCATGATTGTGTGTTGGTCATCCCGCATTAAAAAAAACAAAAAACATACAGATAAGTCAATTGGCTTACCCTAAAAAAAATACTTAAGAAAGGGACATGTGATTTTGGTAGGTATTAGATATCAAACTCCTCTGAGGGACCATTAGTGACTTGATTCTATAAAGTACTTCAGAAGATGTCAACTCTACATGAATACTAAATAAAATGTGTATAAGCAACATAACTGAAATCTGATTGCCATAGACTATTGTGTGTTTTGAATGCCTTTGCTCTTCTTTCTTTAATAAAACGAATACGCTACCATTCTCTTGATACAGGTCTTATCCGACTGCAAGAGCTTATCATGGCACCTGCGAGATACAATATTCGATTAAAAATTCGCCAGCTTCCACCAGAGTCTGAAGATGCTAGACCACTCTTGAAAGAGATGAAGAGAGGAAGGGAGTTCCGTATAATCTTTGATTGCACCCACGTAATGGCAGCTCATATACTCCGGCAGGTGGGTAGCCAGCATTGTTTTGTATTCAGCACATTCATTTAAGTCTGACTGTACAATTAAGGTACTAGTGCTTTGATTTACTCTCAGATAGCTCTCCTACTTATTCATTTTAAAACCAATGTCCCAGTGGGATTCATCACATCTCTCCATATGTTCAGTAAAATTCATTAGCAAGTGTTAATCTCTGTCCTTCCTGTTACCCAGTGTATGTTAAATCAATATACAAGGCAGAGAGTTCAGTAATTATTTTGCTTTGCAACTATAATTGTTTTTTTTTCCCCTTTTTCGTTTTTCTTTTTTTACCTGTCTGAACATTGCTTCTTTTCAAGTTGCCATTTGTTAACTATACTTTTAAATGCACTCTTCAATACATATGAATAATTAAGTGATGAACTGAAAGGGATGCAAGTGTAGCAGCCTACCTGTCCAGGGATTGTCAGGCCACCACATAGTAAAAATATGTCTTGTTGATTTATTTTAGCCTTTTTGGCCATCAGTTTGCCTCCTTTTTGTAAGTTCAGTAGTATAAGCCTCACCCACTGCTGAAGATCTTTGACACTGTGAGGGACGGGGGACCTGTTATTCTTCAGGGCACATCTGCACTAGTGTTGGGCGAACAGTGTTCGCCACTGTTCGGGTTCTGCAGAACATCACCCTGTTCGGGTGATGTTCGAGTTCGGCCGAACACCTGATGGTGTTCGGCCTTTTTAATTCGGGTTTGCCCGAACTACTCAATGCCCGAAGAACAGGGCCGAACAGGGCCTCTGTTCGGCCGAACAGGGCCCTGTTCGCCCGAATACGGCCCCCCTATGGGGTCGCAGGCATAAGGGGGGAGCATGCCCCGATCGTGGGGGGTCGGAAATTCCCCCCACCCCCTCCACTAGCGCTCCCCCCTCTGCCCAGTTCCCCATAAAAAAAGTTTGTTGAAAGTTAATAGTACCGGTGGCTGGCTCAGTGCAGTGGCTGGCTGGCAGTGGTGTGAGTGAGGAGGAAGAGTCCGACTAGGACGCGTTGAGGCCGGGCAGCGGGCGGTTCAGCGGTAGTACCCTTGTGGTACTTCCGCCCTTTCTCTGACCTCACGTCCTCTACGTGATGACGCATACGAGGGTACGCGTCACGCGTACCCTCGTATGCGTCATCACGTAGAGGACGTGAGGTCAGAGAAAGGGCGGAAGTACCACAAGGGTACTACCGCTGAACCGCCCGCTGCCCGGCCTCAACGCGTCCTAGTCGGACTCCTCCTCCTCACTCACACCACTGCCAGCCAGCCACTGAGCCAGCCACCGGTACTATTAACTTTCAACAAACTTTTTTTATGGGGAAGCGGGCAGAGGGGGGAGTGCTAGCGGAGGGGGTGGGGGAATTTCCGACCCCCCCCGCGATCGGGGCATGCTCCCCCCTTATGCCTGCGACCCCATAGGGGGGCCGTATTGCGGCATGTTCGGGTCCCCATTGACTTCCATTGAGTTCGGGGTTCGGGCCGAACATGCCGAACATCCAGGGGCGTAGCAATAGGGGGTGCAGTGGTAGCGACCGCATCAGGGCCCTTGGGCCAGAGGGGCCCCGAAGGACCCTCCCTCAACTACAGTATTTGCCCTCTATTGGTCCTGTGCTCATAATAATCACTTCTATAGATACTTTGAATAGTGGTAATCATTAACAAACTGTTCCCCATCCCCTTCTTGCACCTCTGACACTCTAGTTGCCATTGGCAGGTTTTGGTGCGTCGTATCAATTATTATGTATAGAGTGCTTGGGGGGCCCCATTGTAAAACTTGCATCGGGGCCCAGAGCTCCTTAGCTACGCCACTGCGAACATCTGGCCCATGTTCGGCCTGTTCGGCCCGAACCCAAACATCCAGGTGTTCGCCCAACACTAATCTGCACAGTGAAGCACTCTGATTTTAGCATCCACCTAGTGGATCAGTGTAGATCAGTGATGGCTAACCTTGGCACTCAAGCTGTGACAAAACTACAAATCCCATCATGCATCTGCCTCCCTGAGTTATGCTTAGAGCTATCAGAGTATTGCAATGCCTCATGGGACTTGTAGTTCCACCACAGCTTGAGTGCCAAGGTTAGCCATCACTGATATAGATTGTGACACTGTAATTCTGCCCCCTTTCCTATTCCATTCATGTACTGGTTAAGCTGATTTTGTCTCCCTAGATCACCAGCAGACATTCCCTTCCACTTTCCTTCTAAAATTGATCCTAGCTGATAGCTTATAATATGCAGAGTAGCTGAAGTTTCACTTTCGAAAAACTATTTGATACAAGATCATTTTCACAGATGATTTGTCAAAGAAGATCCTTGTGCCTCTCACATAACACGTAAAGCTCATCTGAGTTACCAAATCTCAACACTGTATGTTCTTCATCTGGTGAGGATGTTTAACTGTTGGGCAGCACTAGGATGAAGCCACATGACTTCTCCACTTATGGATAATGTTATTACAGTTAGTACATACCCTTTAAGTTATCATAAAATACACTTGAAGAGAGAGGGATATGGAGGCTGCCATATTAATCAATACCAGTTGCCTGGTGTCCTGCTTATCTTTCATGCATCAGGAATGCCTGAATCACACACCTGAAACAAGCATGCAGCTAATCCAGGCAAACTTCAGTGAAAATTCTGATTCGCACCAGCAACAGGTGGAAAGACTATGCCACTGGTGCAAGGAGAACAGCCTGGTGCTCAACACGGCCAAAACCGTTGAACTTATAATTGACTTTAGGAAGTCGGCTCCTTCCCCTCCCCCATCTACATTGACGGCACCGAGGTGGCCAGAGTACCCTGCGCTCGCCTGCTGGGCACCACCATCTCCAGCGACCTCAGCTGGAGGGTCAACATCATGTCAACCCAACAGAAAGCCCAGCAGAGACTCTTCTTCCTCCGCCAACTTCGGAAGTTCGGCATGGCGCAGGAGATTCCAACATGCTTTTACACTGCCACCATTGAATCGATCCTCTGCTCCGCCATCTTGGTCTGGTATGTGGGAGCCACCGCCAGCGACCGGCACAAACTATAGAGGATCATTAGGTCGGCGGAGAGGATCATCGGTAGACCTCTGCCTCCACTTGACCACCTGTACAACACAAGACTGAGAGCCAGGGCACTGAGGATCGCAAGTGACCCCTCTCACCCAGGCCACTGTTTTTTCACCCCACTTCCACTGGGGCGCAGACTCCGAGCCATCCCCACCAAGACCACCAGACACAAGAACTCTTTCTTCCCGATGGCTGTTAGCCTCCTGAACTCTCTTAATATTCTACCACCCTCTTTCAGCGCCTTACCACCAGCATAGGAGCGACAGTCTCTAGCAGTGTGTTTTTGAAAGAGGAACACTGAGCTATATGTATATCCAATGCTGATTGTATGTTGTATATTGTGTTTGTATGATTGCATATTGTGTATGTCCATATTTGAGTATGAGGTATTACTGTCATTTTAACGTCTTTCCTTCTTTATTCTATGTACCGCTCCATTGTGCCAAACCCAATTCCGGGCTTGACCCAGTCATGCTTGGCGAAATAAAATGATTCTGATTCTGATTGTTCATGGGCTATGGTTAAAAGTATTAGAGTCAGTGGATCAGCAGCAGAGCCAGGCATTTGCATTGTTCAAAAGGAAATACATATGGTAGCCTCCACTTCAGGTGTCCTTTAAAGTATTATTGTGTACTTATAAGTGGTTTAAATGTCTTACTAATAGTAATGCAAGTATGTCACACTATTAGTCAAAACCTTATTTAAAACATTTTTAACCCAGGCATAAGTACACTAGCATGTTTGGTTCCTGACAGAGAAATCTAATTAACTAAACTAGAGGAAGTTAAAGAAGTGCAGGGAAAACATAGTGGTCAAGAATATGGATGGTCAGTAGGATGCAAATAATTTCAAGTTGATGCAGGATTATGCACATTTTGTATGCAGAAATTAGCAGCTCAAAATGGACCAGTCAAATTCCACCTTATCAGTCCATTTCCATCCATTTTTGGTTGCATAAATGTGCATACAAAATTTGCATAATCCTGCATTAACTCCAAGTTATTTACATCTCATTGATCAATCGTTTTCAAAGAGCGAAGCGCTGTTTACATATATATGTGCATGTGAAAATCCAATTAAGTCTCATAAGGAATGTTTTGCGTGATGTAAATTATACATTTTAATGTGGTCATGTAACCAATGATATATTTTGAGTAATTGAAATGGTATATATATATATATATATATATATATATATATATATATATATATATATATATACAGTCACTGGTATATATACAGTCATTGGTATTCTAGCAAATTATGAGAATTGTTCACATTTGCGCACATTAAGTGACTTTCCTACAAGCTATTTATAGTTGTAAAATAATGGCCAAACAGACTTATAGTAAAGTGTGTTTGCTTTTTACTTTAATTATCTACTTGAACAGTACTTGAATTTGTCACTTGCCTCCTGCGACAATTAAAAAGCAAGAGAGCTTAGTTGACTGAGTTGTCTGATAAATTCCCGGAGTATCTACTGGTGTGTTTTTGAAGGAAAGAAAATACCCAATGATGATGGATTTTTTTTAACCACTTACCACCTAGACCTGTATTCTCCTTGATGACTCCATCAGTCTTAACATTGTTTCTTGTTTTCTGTAAGTCTTAAATCAGTCTTACAGAAAGCAAGAAACATTTAAAGAAAAGAACATGGTCCAAAAAAGGTTCACTGGTTTTAGGGGTGTTCTTCTGCTTCAGGCCCCAAGCATCTTATGACGCCTGAGTCAGGTATTGTAGAGGTCACCAGTTTAATGTTAGTTCAGTATGGGAATGTAAGAGGCTTCATGCTCATTTTTGCCCAGCGCCCCATGTTAACCAAAATGTCCCTGTCAAAAAGCACCCAGAAATGGTTTAAGGCAAAGTTTTGGAGTGTTCTGATGTGGCAAGCAATGAGTCCAGATCAAAATCCTATAGAACAACTGTGACTGGTCAGCAATGAGTCCAGATCAAAATCCCATAGAACAACTGTGACCAGAACTAAAAACAGCAGTTGGGAGAAGGAACACTTAAAATCTGACGTAGAGAGGCTAGCAATGGGTATGGGAATCGGACACTCTAGAACGCCTTCTAATTCTCCAGAGAGTGGAAAGGCCTCTTTCAGAGATATATTCTATTTTGATACCTGTCTCCTGTCCAAGATTTGATGGTGCACATGAAAAGTGGTCTCTAGATGTCTGCCCACTTTTCAGATGTGGAGTGGATGGATGTATTAAGGGTTATGCATGGTATTTTGACTCCAATATTTCCCCTCAAGGTATCACCATGGTACAATTGATGAGCTTCTATGGAAGAAGGGAAGTTTTCTTTATAGATGGGGTAGTGATACTCCCCCCTCCGTCTCTTCATGGACTAAGTGAATGCATGGGGCTATGGTGCTGTATAAACTTACATTTTTCAAACGTAAATGCCCTGAAAAATTTGAAAAGATGTGGCAATATTGGATTGAATATATTGACAACAACGATGCTTTAGATAACTCTACTTAGTCAAAGGCTTTGGGTGAATGTTGGAATGAGTTATTTATTATGATATACTGAGATGCTCTTACGAGTTATCTCTCTACTATTGCTACGAAATTTGTTTTTTTTTTACTCTGAGTTGCACTGAATCCGGGGTGGGTGGATTGGGAATGGATTAATTGGGGGGGGGGGGGTGTTGATATATCATACTGTAATGTCTGTTGCTGGTATTTTTCTTAAACATTCAATAAAATTCAACTTTAAAAAAAGAGAGGCTGGCAATAGAAATGTGGTCTACAATTACAGTAGAGAGATGTACAAGACTTATTGATGCAGTTATTGTTACAGTTATTTCTTCCAAAGGGTGTGTTACCAAATAACAAGTTGAAGGTGCCAATAATTTGCCTAGGTCATATTTGATGTATTTGTGTGGAATGTCTCAGAATGTCTCAGATTTTTCTTCTTTTCTTTTGTTGTGTTCTTCATGTGCCAACAAAAGAAATACACATTATACCAAAGCATTTGTAATTTTAACAATCGTTTAAGAAAAGTGGTGCATTTTCGGACATACATGCAAGGGTGAGGGTGCCAATATTTTTGTCCATGAATGTGTGTGCCGAATGACTCATTACCACCAAGGGCCAGTTCTAATCAAAATGTGTCCCTGGGAATAATCTAAAAAGTGGCCACCCTGCCCTTACTCCCCTCCCCCATTTGGTGGCATTTGCCCCCCCCCTCCTTTCTTTTCCACATGCATGCAGCCTCTTCCCCCAAGACAGCTACGTAAGGTGGCATGATTTTTTTCCACCTCCCCAGGTAGCAGAATAGCAGTGCTGGGCTGCTTTTGTCACCCTGACCCAAATGCAGCATTAGGTGGCTCCTCCCCTACATAGCAGCATCAGGTGGTCCCACTGTTCCACACACCCCCAAGTAGCAGCATTGAGTGGCATTTGTCTCCTCCCTCGATAGTACAAGGTGATCCCTCTGGGCCCCATTTCACCAAAGAGTACTCACAGCAGAGCAAACTCACCTCTCTCCAGCCGGTGCGATCCCTTCTTTCATCTGTGTCCTTCCATCTTCGTCAGTGGCTCTTCTACATTTCACGCAGGCATATATGTATTTGCTGAACATGGCGGTGGGTCACAGTGACTGAGATGCCAGGAAGATGGAGAAGGGAGGATGCAGAAAGAAGGAGGAAGCATGCCAGTTGGACAGGTGAGTTTGCTGCATTGTGGGTAAAACGGGTGCCCAGGGGCTAGACATTAACTTAGGGAAACTTGGGGGACCATCAGCTGGCTCTGGAACTTTGGGATATTGCCCATTTTGCCCCTATGGAAGTGCTAGGCCTGTTACCACCTCTATATTTATTGCTTACATTGTGGAATGCCACCAAGGATGATGGTGCTAATAATAATAATAATAATTTCAATAATAAGTCTTGTTGTTATTATTATTATTATTATAATGCACATTTAAGTTATATGACGTGTAGCAGCATGGTGTAATAGAAGATCTCCGGCCATTGCACAAGTTTTTGACCATAGACTTTGGGAATGTGAACAATTATAAAAAAATAGAAATATACACATAGCTATAATATATACATTAATTCAAAAAGCAAAATAAATTCCAGCTTACAGCAAGAACTCATTGTTTCCAGCTGCATGACCAACCAGTCTTATCTTTGCTCTGCCACCCAACAGTGCTCACCACAGCTGAAACTAACTAACTGATGTGCAGTCACTGACCTGTATAAAGACTTAATAGATTGTGTACAGGGCTGCTAAGGATAGGAAATTGCTATAGGCACATACATTGCTGTAAGCAACATCTTATACTGCATCACTATTTGAGCAGCCCAGGCAGACATCATAGGGGTCAGAGCGTCTTACTTGATGTTCATTGGAACTACTGTGAGGCCGATTAATTGCCAGTGTCAAGCAGGGCTACACATTCCTCAAGCATGTTAGTATTCAAATTTTATGTAAACAACCTTGCTCATGTTTTATAGGAAAACAAGGGTTTTAAAACAAGTAACTAAAAAGGAATGTTGCATACCAACAGTTAAACATCCCTATTTCTAAAATAAATTGCAATCAAATTAGTCAACATTCAGCAACTGTTGTCTGGGACTCATTGGCTTGGAAGAAGAGCTTCCTTGATGTTGTAACATGTCACAGCCATCGATGTAGGAGGACTGCAGACAGTTTGTTCTCGGAGATGTGACTTTGCTTGCATGCTTTCTTTCCTTATTTAAACCAGTGCATCCCTCTGCGTCTAGAGATCATTTAATCTGTATTTTTAAATTTGTTTCATAATGCTCCCCCTTAACTCCTGAATTTTATTACTCATTAATTCAAAATGTGTAATTATATACTTCAAAAGGGCTGACATCCTGCCTATTATGTGTGTTCATTTGGAGCAACTTGGCTCTACAGCTTCAGAAATCAGAAAATATTATATTTCAACTGATTTGCATGGATTGTCTAGGGGTTGATAAACATGACCAATGATGAGAGTAGCCAGTGGGGTAAGTCACAAACTGAGGCAAAAATACAAGTGAAGGAGCCAGGCCTGTTGTATTATCCTTTTAGTAATATGAAGAACAAAATAGTGTATACAGGTACTCATAACACTTAATTGCCATGGTAGCCAACCACTGATTTTCATGGACATAAAAATGGGCATAAAGGAATTATTTTCATATTCCTTTGATGTACTGGAGTATTATGGGAGTACTTCAGGTTCATGTAGAGCTGTATTCTTGCAAATATCTTATGCTTTATGAAAGCAAAATTGTACTTGGGAAACCTTTTTTGTTAGAGAGGCTTTGAGGATCTTTCTATATGACTACAAAAAGAAATGTAGTTTTTCCAGTACTCCGTAATGTAACTTGGTATTTAGTAACACCTTTAAATGATGTAAAATCAATCATGTAGGTATATAGCATTATTGATGAAAGCATACTTCAGTTTGCTCACATTTAAGCAAGTAAAATGTTTTGCATTTAAAACACTAAAAATCTAAGTTATTTAACACAGCTTCTAACAGAAGCTTGTCATACACAACTGCTCAGATTCGCTGCCAGTCTCTGGATTAGTCCAGGTGTTGATAATGAGTAGCAAGTTCCTACTGTGTGCAGTTAATTATTCATGCAGCAAGGTAGAACGTCTCTAAGCAGTGTGTATTCCACAAAGAAATTGCAGAATCCACAACAGTAAAGTACAGCAACTTGAGCTTCAGCCTGTTTTGGAAATTCACATTCAAATGGAAAATTACTGTATTTTTAATATTAAGTTACAAAAAGTAGTTAGATGCAGAGTATCAGCAGGACAGCCAAGCAACGATCATTGTTTAAAAGGAAATACATGTCAGCTTTCATATCCCTCTCATTTCAGGTGTCCTTCAGGCAAAAAATGATAAACATATGACCCGGCAGCAGAGTGTGCAGACAGGGTCATATGCTTAGCGCCTCCCCTCACTCACTGACGTACTCCCTGCTGCCTTGCTGGGCAGGAAGTACATTCCTAGTACTCCCTGGAATTATTGACGGTCCAAGCATGCATGCCGCAATGCACCGCAATTCCTTCAACACCCATTGACTCAAATGACTTCCACCTCCGCTATGTCGCCGTGGAAGTCATACGGTAACGCATTGCTAACTTTGCATCAGCTAGGTGGCAATTTGGAAGCTTGTGACACGGTAAGTGTGCAAGGCCCCATATACTTGCATTGCTACAATATTACCCTGTGGTAAAACAGGCCAGTGCAATGCACACTTGCAATGCAAGCATAAAAAGGGTCTTAAGGATTCAAGGGGAAAAAAAAATCCTTACAATGACTTTATATAAAGTGATGCACATATGTTTTAGGCACTTGTGAAAAAAAAGCTGTACGCTTTAATAAAAATAATACCATGAGTGTATTTTTGCATGCAGTGATATCCAGGCTGGAGGTGGGACTTAAATGATGTGCAGGGCCAAGCCAAGGCCTCTGAGCGCAGAGTCTATAGGGTGGTTGGGCGTCATCCATTGCCCCCCTCCCACCCTTGCCTGGTGATAAGCAGTGTAATGCGAATGGAAGCCACAGGCACAACTCAACTATCAGCATGCCAGGAACCTCAGCATCTGTTCTCCCCATTGCACAGTTCAATATCGCCTATCTGACACCCTCTAGTGGTGCCTCTCATTACTGGACTGCTGGAGGGATTAGAGAGGAGATGCTGAACTGTGCGATGTGGAGGATATACACAGAAGTACTTGGCGGGGCTGACAGTTGAGTTGTACCCATGCACCGTTCTGCATATGGTGGGGAGGCGTACCTGGGTGGCACATCTGGCTATCTATACTGGGCAGAGGATACCTAATCCTGGGGGGCACATCTGGCTATGTATACTGGGGGGGGGCTTCCTTATCCTGGAGGAGGCATATCTGGCTATCTATACTAGGGAGTAGGCTACCTAATTCTGGAGGGGGGGGGCACATCTGGCTATTTATATTTGGGGAGGCAACCTAATCCTGTGGTGCACATCTGGCTATCTATACGGGGGAGGCTATATAACACTGGGGGGCACATCTGGCTCTTTATACTGGGGCAGAGGGGGGAGGCTACCTAATAGTGGAAGCACAGCTTGCTAAATATACTGGGGGAGGGGGGAACCTTCCTAATACTGGGGGCGTGTCTGGCTAGGGGTCTTCTTAGTCAGTGAAAATTTGCTACCTATAATGGGGTGGGTTCAATTGTTGGGCACACTTTGGAATCTCCACCTCTAGTGTTGGAGAACATTGGCCCACCCCAAGTGAGGTGGTTTTATATATATACTAGCAGACCTAAGACCGTTTAAAAATGGGTTCTAGGTCAGTGTTTTTTGCCGTGCGCGCTCGCCTCCCGCTGCTGCGCGCGCACCCGCCGCACACCCAGCCGCCCGCTCACCCACCGCACATCCGGCCGCCCGCTCACACGCCGCCCGCTCGGTTCCCTGGCCCCTTCCTCCTGTCTCTGTGAGGCTGGGTCCGTGCTGCGCACATGCACAGTAGCAAAAGGTACGGACAAAGCTACACAGGGTCAGCGTGACGCAGGGAACCAGGAATTTTATTCTAGAAGATATATAGTATATAAATTGCACGCTATGGTCACTGCTGTAAAAAGATTTGCTATAAGAAAAAAAATAGGGTTTCACTTTCAGTTTAAATTTAAATAGTAACCATATATAATCCCAGAAAGTCTGTAGATTAACAGTTAAGTGGCACTTAAAAGCAACATGTATACTGCTGCCAGATGGTAGTCTCATTTGTATATCTTCCTAAGTAGTAAATTCCTCTAGAGTGCCAACACTAGCAATAAATAAAGCAACCAGAAAGTCTCTGTTGTGCACACAGTTCAAACTTTTTCTGAAAGCTACTGCCAGCTGAAACCTTATAACTCTACAAGCTCATATCCACAGATAGAAAATTAAAGGACCACTATCACAAAAACTGTAAAAACATGTGTACACATACAGTACATATAAAATGTGCATTTGTCTTAGAGTATAATCCACTATAAATCATTTTTTTCTTATTTCCTTTTTAATGTCCACAAGTTCCTGTGCCCTGGGCGAGCATGGGCTGATCAGCTGTGTATACCCAGTGCATGTGCTTCTGAACTGGGCATGTGTGGGTCACAGCAGCTGCCATCAGGGCTACTTCTTGCCTAGCCTTAAGCTACGTACACACATGTGATAATTGTCATAATAAGTATTTTGTTTTGCATTCATTTTCGCAAAAATAATGTAAAATTAGTTTTTTCAGCGAAAATAATTTTGGAATACATTTGTAAATTCACACATTTTTTGCGACTTTTCATGCTAAAAATTGATTTTTGCGCTTTTTGCAAATTCACTGTAAAAATGTTTTCATCTTTGCATTTTTCATGAATTTCCAAAATAAAAAATAGTTTCCTTTGACTGTATTGCAAAAATACAATGCATCTTCGCAAATCCTCGAAATCAAAAATAGCATTTTTGATGTGAAAATTACATTGGTGAAATGTTGAGGGGGGGGGGGGGGGGGGGTCGACTACATTACAAAGTAGATTTCTGCGGATGGGGGAAGCAAAAATAATATTGCTTTCGGTCCTGCTCGGCAGGAGGGCCATTAAGGATTCAACATGATGGATCCTTAGCGACACCTGGAATTAATTTATTTGCAAAAAAAGTTACATTGGCTGTTGAGCTGATTCTAGTCAGTCAGTAACACTAAGGCCCATATGCAATTAACTTTTTCTCCGGACTTTTCTCCTAGGTGATATTTTTACAACTTGAAATAAAACGCCTTTTAAGTCACCAACAAGCAAGAAAATACTCAAAATAAATTTGATAGTACTTATTCACCAACTTTTGGGTACTTTTTTGATTGTAAAATGTATAAAATTTAGTTTACAAAGAAAATGAAAATTATCTCCTAGAAGATAACTCAGGTGAAAAAATAAATTGCATATGGGCCTAAATGATTATGTAGATGCCCTGATTCAGGTATGCCATTTTGGATGCATGGAGGTATAGGATTTCAAAGCTATTCAAAATGATAGCCAAAGTTGCATGTTTTAAAATAGATTTAGGCAGTTTACACACTATTCGCATTGTTGCCCAGTAAACGCACAGCGTGCTACAGGCTATTCCAACGTAAATGTGATGCGCTGATGTGAAAGTACACTAGGAATATAATTGCCTCACATTGCAATGCAATTATATTGTTCACTGTGATTAGAGATGACCCGAACTGTTAGACAAGACAAGACAAATAACATTTATATTGAGCTTTTCTCCTGGCGGACTCAAAGCGCCAGAGCTGTAGCCACTAGGACACGCTCTATAGGCAGTAGCAGTGTTAGGGAGACTTGCCTAAGGTCTCCTACTGAATAGGTGCTGGCTTACTGAACAAGGCAGAGCCGAGATTCAAACCCTGGTCTCCTGTGTCAGAGGCAGAGCCCTTAACCATTACACCATCCAGCCACTGTTGTGAAAGTACACTAAGTACAGTTCCCGGCAAACATCAGTTGTTTGCATTTGCATCTGTTCATCACTATATGGCATATTTGACCTACCCCTATACATAATAATGAAGCCAAAATGTACCCTTCACCCCAGAGTAGACACATGGCAGCCAATCAGCTATCCCTCCCACCTGAATCGCCCCCCCTCCTATCAGAAAGACAGCACAGCAGCCATTTTGCAGTCTGTATTCGGCTTCTGTGCTAGGCAGATCAGGGAGAGTGTGCTGCTTGCTGACAGGGAGAACATTTGTTAGGCCTGTGTTCTGTGTCCTCAGTGCAGATTATACAATACAATACAATAACATTTCTATAGCGCTTTTCTCCCATAGGACTCAAAGCGCTTAGGCTCTCTCAGATTCAGTAGTTAGTAGGATGAAGTATTCACACAACAAAAGTTATATTTCTGCAAATGCCAGACTGAACAGGTGGGTTTTCAGTCTGGATTTAAACACATCCAGGGATTGGGCTGTCCTGATCTGTTGAGGTAAGGAGTTCCAAAACATAGGGGCAGCATGACAGAAGGCTCTGGGACCAAAAGTTTCCAAGTGGACTCTGGGTATGACTAGATTATTAGAACCTGTGGATCTGAGAATGCGGGGATTGCTACGCAGCTGTAACATATCTTTCAAGTATCCAGGGCCTAGATTATTCAGGGATTTAAATGTCAGTAGGCCGATCTTGAATAGGACCCTCCATTCTATAGGTAGCCAGTGAAGGGAATGCAGGACTGGCATTATGTGGCAGTGACGGGGTTGGTTGGTTAGCAGTCTGGCAGCAGTATTCTGTATCAGCTGTAGGCGGTACAAGACCTTTTTTGGAAGGCCAGTGTAGAGAGCATTGCAGTAGTCCAGTCGGGATGTGATGAAGGCGTGGACTAAGGTTGGCAGATCTTCTGGGGGTATGAGGTGCTTGATTTTTGCAATGTTCTTCAGGTGAAAATAGGATGATTTCACCACCGCAGAGATTTGAGTTCTGAAGTTTAAATCCCCATCAATTAGAACTCCCAGGCTACGCACATGATCAGAGCTGCGTAGATCCGTGCCTCCTATTCCCAGTGGTGAAGACTGCAAGTTAAGTTGTTTTGTTATCATGCTCTGCCCTCCAATCAGAAGGACTTCAGTTTTGTCTGCATTTAGTTTCAGCCAGTTGTCATTCATCCATTGCTGTAGTTCACGTAAGCAGGCGTTTATAGTTAGAGTTGGGTCTGTCACACCAGGCTTGAAGGAAAGATATAGTTGGGTGTCGTCTGCGTAGCAGTGGTATGTCAGGCCATGTTTTTGGATTAGTTTTCCCAATGGTAGCATGTAAATCGTGAAAAGCAGGGGAGAGAGGATTGAGCCCTGGGGCACCCCATACTTAAGTGTTACAGGGGTGGACAGGAAGGGCCCCATAGACACTTTGTGGGTTCTGCCACTCAAGAAGGATTGGAACCACTGAAGTACTATGCCATCAATGCCGCAGTATTCCTGTAGCCTGTTTATCAAGATGTCATGGTCAACTGTGTCAAAGGCTGCAGAAAGGTCTAGCAGTATGAGGATCGAGCACTCTCCTCTGTCTCTTGCCATGAGCAGGTGGTTGCATATTTGGATGAGGGCAGTTTCAGTGCTGTGGTGTTTCCTGAAGCCAGACTGGAATGGGTCATAACTGTTATTTTGTAGGATTCTGGCTTCTAGCTGGAGGTATACAGCTTTTTCAATTAGCTTGCCCAGAAAGGGGAGGTTAGAGACAGGTCTGTAGCTGGTCATTGCATCTGGGTCCAGGGAGGGTTTTTTGAGGAGAGGCCTGATGATTGCTTCCTTCAGTAAAGCAGGAAACATCCCTGATTGTAAGGAACAGTTAACAATTTTGAGGAATACCGGTACGAACAGGTCGGGGCAGTTCAACATGAACTGTGTTGGGCCAGGATCCAGGTCACAGGTAGTTAGGCGGACGTGAAGGAGGATGCTTGATGTGACTTCTTCATCAATTTCTTTGAAGTTTGACCAAGGTGTTACGTTGTCTCTGCTAATGGTCTTCAGCGCTATATTAGGCTCAGATGCTGTAAGTTGGATGGCGGACCTTATAGCGGAGACTTTGTCTGTGAAGAAATGGGCAAATTGGTCACAGAGGTCCTTTGAAGACTCGATATTAAGTTTTTGACATGCTGGGTTGCAGAGTTTTTCCACTGTGCGGAACAGTTGGGCTGGTTTGTTAACTGCATTTGCAATCTCTTGTGATAGAAAGGATGATTTTTTTCCCGTGATTACCTTTTGGTAGCTCTTCAAGTGGAAGATTAAGGCATGTTTGTCTTCTGGGGACTGAGATTTGCGCCACAGCCTCTCAAGTTTTCGGCCTTGTCTTTTCAGCTCTTTTATAGCGTTATCAAACCACTGTGCATGATGGTGTGGAGTAAGATATTTGGTGCGCAGAGGAGCAATGGTCTCAAAGGTGGAGGACACACATTTGTTGTATTTAAACACCAGAGTATCAGGGTCCAAGCTGGAGTCAGTCAATTCATCAAAGCTAAGGTTATCTCGGATATGTTGAGGTGTTAGCCCTTTTAAGCGGCGATATTTTATTTGATTCTTGACCTGGTGTTTGACGGCTGGTATTGAGAGGGAGAAGTGGATAGTGTGATGGTCTGACCAGGCAACAGGATTAATTTCCACATTGGCTATTGACAGCCCAGTATGGAATATAAGGTCCAGAGTGTGACCTTTCCTGTGAGTAGCAGAGCTGATTGATTGGAGGAAGCCCAGTTCATGTAAGGCACGAGGTAGCTCTTTTCCAAATTGTGAAGAGGAGTCGTCCACCCATGTATTGAAATCTCCAAGAACAATCCATCTGGGGTGTTCCAGTGTTAGGTTGCATAGGAGGTCTACAAGTTCCTCAAGGAAGTCTGAGTGTTTTTCTGGTGGGCGGTAGATCAGCAATATGTTAATGTTTTCCTCAGCTGAAAGTTGCACCCCCAAGCATTCAAACGAGTTGGTAGGACCTACAGTAAGTGGTCTGATTTTCAAAGCTGATCTAAAGCAAAGTGCAACCCCTCCTCCCCTGCGTTCTTTCCTGTTGCAGTATATCACAGAATAGTTTGTTGGCACAGCTGCCTCCAGGGTGGGGCCAACAGGTTCAGAAAGCCAGGTTTCAGTCAGGCAGGCCAGATCAGAAGACTCTATTAGATCATGTATGATTGCTGTTTTGTTGTTTATTGATCTGACGTTGCAGAGGACAGCCTTGATGGGGCTACCCTGGGAGCTGAGGTCTGAGTTTGAGGACTCCAGGAGGGAACAGTCTCCAGATGTGTGGCTGTCATCTCTGCTGGATTGTGCTGGAGCTATTAGCGTTGTTGGCTGGGTGTACTCTGTAGATTTTGTCACAGAGTTATTTTGGTTCTGCAGTGAATAACGTCTTTTCCCACGTCCCCTGGATCCTCTCTTTGTCTTTCTGTAGATTCCAACAGACTTAAGTAGAATTATTGTTGATTTGTCAATTGGATATATATTTCTTGGTTGGTATACAGCTAGAAGTGTCTGTGCTGAATATTGATGTTTACACATTAAGATGGACAAGAGACAGCTCACGGCTCTTGCTAAGAATCATTGCTGCTACCACAGTGTCCTGAACAGCTAATAGCCCTTCTTGGGCTGGTACATTGTTTTTCTTGCTATTGTATTGCTTTTCTGTGTGTCTATTGCAAAAATATACTGTTGGAGACAGGTCTGCTGGTCCTAGTAGCGCATCGACTTGATAAATCAATCGCCCTTGTAAGGGCTGTTTTTCTTTTTCTTGCTATTGTTATATTGCTGTTCTATGTGTCCAGTACCCATGTTAGCTGTTGGAGACAGGTCTTCTGGTCCCAGTAGTGCACCAACCATAACCCAATAATATTTCACCATCACTACTGGCACCTAGTTCCCACTACTACCCTGCATAAGGCCTTGCTGGCAGGGCCTATATTTTGAGGTGATCATTACACATAGCATAAACTTGTCACCTGACCTGCATGAAGTGACAATTAGTTCCTCCCTGGCAGAGGTTTTTTTTTATAATATATATATATAAACAGACAGGGGCAGGTCACACTGCAGGGGTCATAGTAGGGGTTGTGGTGCTGTGATTTCCTTTGGCCCTAGTATATCGCCCAGTGTTCAGGGGCCACATACCTTAAACTCACAAAATGCAACAGAAGTAGTTGACTGGCCTACATAGCAGCCCACCCCATCTTCTACTGATTCTGCTAGGAACCTTGCTGCAACATCCTCATCCTCCTCTGATATGCACACTCCACAATGTCATTGAACTACCTAAACCCGATTATAGGGGCTGGAAAGCCACAATCGCCTGCACTTCCACGAATGTGCGCACAAGCACAGCGACCGTCACCACTACACAAAGATTGCTGCCCAGAGGACTAACATTTACGATCAATAAGGAAAAGGCACTCCACAGGCTTCAAACTTCCGTTTGTTTTATTGCGAGCAAAGACACTACATGTTACGGGTCACCTGACCCTTCCTCAAGTGTCCTGAGGAAGGGTCAGGTGACCCGTAACATGTAGTGTCTTTGCTCGCAATAAAACAAACGGAAGTTTGAAGCCTGTGGAGTGCCTTTTCCTTATTTATTGTGAATTCTATGGAGCAGGAGTGGTGAACCTGCAGGGAAAGTGCACCAGCCAGCTACCTTATTCAGGTGAGCTACTTAGAGCTAGCATCAAGGTGAATATTGAAGTGACTAACATTTACGTCCTGGAGGTGTCAACTAGTAAAAACTATATTTCGCTCAACTGACGTTATCATTAAAGCTCTTTGGGGTTATTTGCAGTGCGGTAAATGTGGAGTTTTGTCTGCCAGAGTGAACCAGGCCTAACCCTAACACAACCTGATCGACGAGTACACACGCCAGACATGTTAAAGCACTTTATTCAACAAATTTAGGAATGTAATGTGATTTATGCCCTTTAGAGATTAAAACACAAATCTGAGTCACCTACTTAAATTTTTTGTGGGACTTTTGCCATGGATCCCCCTCTGGCATGCCACGGTCTAGGTTTTAAGCCCCTTGAAACAAATTTTCCATCTCTTTTGTGGCCAGGAACAGTCCCTCTAGTTTGCTGCTTTGTGAACATTTGCAGTAAATTTGCATTTGCTAACTGAAAATTTCAAGTTCCCAACATCACTAACTTTGATGAAATGCAATTGATGCAGTTTGAGAGGAGCACATTAAGGGCCTGTTTCCACTACAAAATGATGCGAATGCGGCTACCTAGCCACATCGCATCACTTCCACCGCCGGCTGCATCACTTCCACATCTCCCGATGCGGAAGTCAATGGAGGAGATGGGACGCGGCTGCGGGCGGATGCAGGCATGCAAGAATCTGCAGCATGCTGCAGATTCTCAGATCGCTCTGCGCTGCTCCGCAACAACATGCAGGCAGTGGAAACTCTTGCATTGCCGTGCATGTGTTTCAGGACACATGCGGTGCAATGCAGCTATGTAGCCGCATCGCACCGCTCTTAGTGGAAACGGGCCCTAATTCCCTAATTTCCAGGTAAGGTTAGTCATGGTTTTAATCTCTTCACTGGCCAAACATTTTATCATTCAGAACACAAAAGGTGGTTTTCCTAAGTATATTGTCTTTCTTTATCTTCCATATTTTAGTACAAGGTACTCTTTGCATGACTATGAGAAAGAGAAACTTGCTCCCACGTATAGTAGATTATAAGTAGTTGAAGGGAACAGTGTACATTGTCAATGGAGAATTGTTTTCATCTTTAATAATGTCTGAAAAATGACATAAAAGTACTACAATATAACAGTTGCCACTCTTTTACTTACTTCTGTGTATCTCTTGGTTTGCAGGCTATGGCTATGGGAATGATGACAGAATATTATCATTACATCTTTACAACGTTGGTAAGTTTTATTTGCATTATATCTGATTATGTGTGCAAAATACCCCAAAGAAATTTATGTGGGAGAAACAGGACAAACTCTATGTGAGCACATAAACCACCACAGGTTCACTATTAACAGCAAAAAAAAAAGTATAATAAAAAATATACTGATCTCCCATTGCCCACACATTTCTATTTACGTGGGCACAGTCTGTTTAAGCAATCTTTTCGTCACTGTATCAATGGGTAGCTTTAAATTGCATGAACAAAGACTAACAAAAGAATCAAAATTTATACATTGGTTCAAAATGGTAGAAGATTTAAACATGGATTTTAACTTCTTGTGCTGGTACGATTTTTTTCATTTTGTATTTCATATGATGGTAAGATAGTGTTTAATGCCACTATTTGTTGTATTTCATGTGCTGGTAAGATAGGTTGTGAATGCCATGATTCTCTTTAGCTTATACAAATAGTGTATGTTTTCTGCCCAATCATGTTTGAACTCTGGATCTATGATGTCTCCCCATCACACGTAGTTTGTGGTATGTGATGTTTTAGCAAACAAAGAGGTTTTATCTATTTGTCAAAAATAGCTAGCATTCCTGTGAGACCCTCCTAAAGTTGTAATTTAGGCATCTAATGACATTTATTAATGTGTGCAAAAGAATGTTTCTCCTCTGAATGTCCAGTTTATATAAGCTGTGTGTTTTAACATCTTAGTAATAGATAGGACTAGTCAGAAGAAGGCTTATTAGCCGAAAGCTTACTTTTTATTTACCTAAGTTAGCCTAGCGTCTGTGCAGTAGCAAAAAGGAAATCAGGCTTTGCGGAGAAAGCCAAGCCCAAGTGACTTTATGCTAATTTTCTGGCACAAGGCTTGTAGGGTAGCGCAGCAGAGCAAACATATCTGCTCCACTGGGTTCTTTCCTCTTCTTTAAATACAGCCGCCTATTGTCCTGCATTCCTTTGTAAGGCTCCTGAAGCATGTCATGTGTGATCACCATTACGCTTGCTCTTCTGTGCTACTCTGCATATTGCTAAAGAGGTGTCTGGGGGGTGATACTTGTTGAGATTGAGGTTGGGAATGGGAAGTATTACACCCTCACTTTGAGGGTAAGAACAGATGCTACACTGCACATGCTTTCAGTAGGGGAAGATTGCCACACTGCTGTCACTTTGCTATGGAAGGCAAAGGGGGTGCTGAGGGGTAGGGGTGCACTGAGCAGACCTCTGCTGGCCACACTTGCTATGAAGTGCGGAGATATGTTATACTGCACACATTATGAGATTGGGCTGGGGGGGTTGTCTCTCCAGACTTGTTTATACTGCAGATGATAGGACACTGCTCACTGTTGTATTGGTGAAGGGGAGAAGTTATTCTAGCACAGATACTGTGTTGGAGAGGGAGTTGCATTGGCCACATTGATGACTGGGGTGGGATATGGTAGTAGCAATTTTTATGGGAAGGAGAATGGTAGCTATACTGGTTGTGGGGATAAGTTTCAATGGCCACACTTGTGGTAATTGGCTGCACTTGCTAGGGGGTGAAGGGGGAAGAACTATGCTTTGTAGCTATGCCCAGACTTATACTTTTAAATTACAACAGAAAATGTATAATTAGTACAGGCATCAAGACAGAATCGCTATGACATTGCTTCCAGTTCCATATACTGTATATTGATTTTCTACACTACATCTCATACAGATATCTCGTGTAGTTACAAATGGAAAACCTTACTGATTAGGTGTTACAAGACAACTGCCTGGTTACCATAGTTGATATTCATCCTGAGTGTTACATCAGCTTATTTCATATCTATTTAGATGTTCTGAGAAATGAGGAACCAAATGCAAAACAACTCCCTTTGTACGTCGTTTTCCAGCTGTTCATTTCTTACAAAATGCAAGGCATTAACATTGTATCATACCACATAAATGTAAATACCCCAGTTACCAAGGATACTTCTGGAAGCCACTTAACTGTTCCATTCCCCCGACCTGTCATCCAACTTCAAAGTGTGTGCGCTTGTGTGAATGTGTGTACATTTTCACTACTAAATAGTTCTATATTAACTAGTGCTAAAATACAAAAAATCTATTGAAATGATTCTGTTTCTGGTGGAAGAAAACCCTGCAATGGTTAGCAAAGAGTGTACAGTGTTTGAGAAATGCACATAATGATTTGTGACTGTGTAGCATATGGACTCAATGGCCCATAGTATCTGTGCTGGCACGCAACGCTGAAGTTCATCTCCTGTGGTGACATCAATGAATCTGACTCGCTGACTGTCAGGATTATTGAACAAATGCACACATTTGATAATTATCCAGGCAGGATACTCTTTGAACATTTGCATTTTTTTTAAAGCATGATTTCTTTAAATAGCCTCTACTGCTAACGTAGTTCTTTTTATAGTAAATAATATTCTATGATTACATGTAAATCAGGTAAACTACACAGATGGCTTAATCTACATTTAATATGCTAATATTCTGTATGACTACGCTAGTCAGATCCACTGATCTTTATCTTTTGCTAATACTCGAGGATTGTAGCTGCCTCTAACTACTGGTCATCATATTGCATTGCAATTTAATTTCATATGAGCCACTAAGATTAGAAGAATACCTTGCAAATCCCTTAATTGTAAGAAGTTTGACCAACAGCTCTGTTATTAAATCAGACGACTTACTAATTTGGTTCTTGCGACTTCAAGTAAGGATTTTTTTGTCCCCAGTCTGCGGAAGTCACTGAAGAAAAAAGAAGACTAGGCTAAGCAGCAGTAATCTCTTATTGCAGTGCTAGGGTCCTAGATTTGATGTTTGTATGATCTCACTATGTTTGCATGGGATTCCTCTGGGCACTTTGGTGGCTTCTCATATCCCCCAAAAACATACTGGTGGTCAGAATAAATATGGCAGCCTCCTTATTCTCCTCACTTCAGTTGTCCTTAAAAGGGCCACTTAAGTCATGAATAAAATGTTTTACTTTTCTGGGGCTTCTACCAGCCTCCTGCGGACGTCCTGTGTCCTTGCAGGCACTCACGGAGCCTCTGGTCCCCCGCCGCCAGCTAGTTTCATTTTTGCTGACAGGCCCAACATGCCTGGCCACGATGTTTTTTCTTTTAGTTCTCGTCCACAATAGCATCCTGCACCTGTGCAGGATGCTAATGAGGACAGGAACATGAAGCAGGATACGCATGGCCAGGCACAGAAAGCCCACCCACTCCCTGTCAGGACCTGTCAGCGAAAACAAAACTAGCTGATGGGTGGTGGCAGGGGACCAGAGGCTCTGTGAGTGACTGCAAGGGTACGGGACGGCTGGAGGGGGCTGTATGAGGAAACCAGTTCTATTGTAGCCCAGATGATAACCTTCATTAACTCAGAAATGAGCCTTGTTTAATAAAAGGTTCTCTCTATAAGCAAAGGCAGTGGTGTGATTATAAAAAAGTGTGTTCCTTGCGCTTTCAACTCCAGGAAACCCAGACCAGTCAAATCCAGAAATTCTCTAGTCCACACCAGGAATTCACAAATAATGCTGCTCCATATAGGGAATGTGTAATGTGATATCTGGAAAAAAGGAGCGCTCTAAGTGCGTTACCAAAGTAGGACTTTATTGCGCATAAAAGTGATTACTTACAGGATAGTAGACATAAAAAAGCTTGTCAGCGGGTAGGCAACCCGTTACACTCCTCTGCGGCAAAGTTGCACGCGCCGTGGCCAGCAGCAGCGTGTCCGATGGAATCAAGGAGCTCGTCTTGCGAGGCAGTGGGCGGGGCCTAGGATCGTGGTGCGTGTAGCGTCATGACGCGTTTCGGCACTCTGCGCCTTGATCTGATGAAGGCGCAGAGCGCCGAAACGCGTCATGACGCTACACGCACCACAATCCTAGGCCCCGCCCACTGCCTCGCAAGACGAGCTCCCTGATTCCATCGGACACGCTGCTGCTGGCCACGGCGCGTGCAACTTTGCCGCAGAGGAGTGTAACGGGTTGCCTACCCGCTGACAAGCTTTTTTATGTCTACTATCCTGTAAGTAATCACTTTTTATGCGCAATAAAGTCCTACTTTGGTAACGCACTTAGAGCGCTCCTTTTTTCCAGATATCACAGTGGTGTGATTATAAATGTTTGAATCACATAACTGATTTAGCATCATGACATAGTGACATAGTGACAAGTAACTTGTGTGATCTAACCATTTTTAACATATGAGTGCTCTGTTACTGAGGCTGAGATTCCCCATCTGTGGCCAGTATAACAGCTGTTATAGAACAGACATATCACTTGCGGCTACCTGATGGAGGAAGTAGAGCCTACACTTCTAGAAGAAGTACTGGTAAACATTTTTGTAAGCTATTTGACACTTCAATGAACGAGAGTGAAGTGTCCTGGAGTAGATACAAAAGGCAAGATTGAGAGCCGAAAATAGCGGAGCAACTCAAGTAGTATAATGATGTTAATAACACAATACCTGAGTACTCACAAGTAAGGGTTGCTAACCGGGCAACCACCTAATGAGCTTATGGGGAACACTATCCTCTTCCAGCTTGGGTATAGAAGGAACCAGGCTAGTTATACTATTAAAGTTGAAAATTTGGGTAAAAACCCAACCTCTTCACTTGACTCAAGGTGGGCAAGTTAATATAACTAGGTAAGGGAGGCGCCAAACATATTAAATAACTGAAAACAATGTAAATGGAGGAAACATCAAGGAGGTGCTTAGTAGTGTTGGGCGAACAGTGTTCGCCACTGTTCGGGTTCTGCAGAACATCACCCTGTTCGGGTGATGTTCGCGTTCGGCCGAACACCTGGTGGTGTTCGGCCAAACTGTTCGGGTTCGCCCGAACGGCTCATTGCCTGGCCGAACAGGGCCCCTGTTCGGCACGAACAGGGCCCTGTTCGCCCGAATACTGCCCCCCTATGGGGTCGCAGGCATAAGGGGGGAGCATGCCCCGATCGCGGGGGGGTCGGAAATTCCCCCCACCCCCTCCGCTAGCGCTCCCCCCTCTGCCCGCTTCCCCATTCAAAAGTTAGGAAGTGAAACTGTACCTGTGCGGTAGTGGGTGGCTGGCAGTGGGCGGCACTATGGAGTGACTGAGGAGGAGGAGGAGTCCGGAGAGTGACGCGTTGAGGGAGGCCGGGCAGCGGGCGGTTCAGCACTGCTCCTCCTCCTCAGTCACTCCATAGTGCCGCCCACTGCCAGCCACCCACTACCGCACAGGTACAGTTTCACTTCCTAACTTTTGAATGGGGAAGCGGGCAGAGGGGGGAGCGCTAGCGGAGGGGGTGGGGGGAATTTCCGACCCCCCCGCGATCGGGGCATGCTCCCCCCTTATGCCTGCGACCCCATAGGGCCCCCAAAAGCGGGATGTTCGGGGAGTTCGGGGTTCGGCCCGAACATGCCGAACATTGCGGCCATGTTCGGCGAACTTTCCCGAACCCGAACATCTAGGTGTTCGCCCAACACTAGTGCTTAGTCTCGGATTTACCGGCCATCAGGCCCATTATATTATATAATCACTCAAAGTAAGTAGTTCCTGATTAACTTAATTTCAATATTACCTTTCTCATCTTAATTATATTATTTTTTTCCTCATTGGTAGCTTAAAAATGTAACACAGATAAGGTGAAAACAGGTGACAAAGCTTTATCAATCATGCCCAATGATGCATTTTTTTAAAATAAATCCAGACAATGTATAATCTCCAGCCTGGAGGGTGCATTGGTAAATAGGCCCTCGGTGTCACACTGTTATGTTTTCATTTTGGCACATTCATAAAGTATGCATATTCATACTTTGGTTAAGGAATACCATAATTATAACATATTTTATTAAGTTTAGATTGAAACTTGTTATTTCACAAAAATGCTACAGCAAAATAGGGAAAGGAATATGGTCTATGTGTATAGACAATTTGTAAAACAGTTTTGTTTTTTATTTTTTGTACAAGTGAGCTTCAAGTTTTCATTTCCACAATTTTTTTTGTCTCCAGAAGATGAAAATATAACTAAAAAAAGACTAATTCTGCACATTATACAGCCTCAATGTTTATTTTTATAAAGTTAAGTTAGACTCCTTAAGGCATCTTTGATAAACTCCACAGCCAGCAAATTCATGTTGATTATTATCTATTCCAGTGAGCTTGAGGAAAACCTTCTATTAATTATGGTTTATGCATTTAATGTGGAGGTATGCCCGGAGGTGGAGAAGGAAGGGATTTGTAATAAATGAGTAGATAAGAAATCTCTATTAACGCCATTGGTGAGCAGTGACAGATATATTGCAAGGGTGATGTTACAATGCAGAGTTCCTTCAGGCTGTGTTCTTAGCTTGTTCTGCGTGCGTCTAGAATTCAGTCCTACGAGGCCCTGGGGATCTTAATGAATTGGCCTATTACACTACACTGAAAGCATCTAAATGCTCCTGAGTCAAAGCTCAGTATCTCGTATTAACATTTGGCTTTACAAAATACACAGTTTTGCCAAATACTAAGGCTAGATAAAGTATGCAAGATAGAGTGAGCACAGGGACGCATTAACATTCCTTATTGCTGAGTCCTTTGGGGAGGTTCTACATGAACATCAGGACATTATTTGCACCTGTTTTAATCTGCCTTAGTACTCAGTACAGTAAACTTCCTACATGCTGAATGTCAACAAGGCCAAATAGATTCCTAAAAGAGCAGTAAAAAATATAAAAACCCTCCCTAAGATAGAGCAATATATTTGCAATATCAGCCATCAAAAACTATAACTCTCTTTGGATTTACAAAAGAAGTCACACCAAGAGCCCAATATAGTGTAGTATGTACCGGTGAATGGATGATGTAAAAGAGTACAAATATACTCACAAACCAGGGTTACCTGCTACCTGTATAGGCAGGTGAGGAGATTGACCTGTCCCCACTCAAGATTAAGAAGTCGCTCTCTGTAGATAGGAAAAAAAGGGTACCCCCCTCCACCAAGGGTGGATGCAAGAACTATGTGGTAAACAGAGGCACCAGAAGTATAAAACAAGTTAAAAAAAGGTTAAACATGCTTGGAAGGTAGTGGTGGACTTACCTTCTATAAGCAGACACTAGAAAACTGTCAATTTAAATAGACATAACATTTATTGGCATACTCCACAAAATGTTGCAACGCGTTTCACAGGTGTATTCCTGCTTCCACAGGCAATAACATTAGGGGAGCACACAACAGTTGAAGGTTTGAGATGCACCAGGCGCCTCTCGTAATCCCTTTGAATTTAGAACTTCTTCCTCTAGATTACACAGTCTAATGCAGACTACAATTGATAGACAAAACTGTTACATTTCAGGGTTAATGACCTGGACATGGTGTAGCGCAGGGATATCCAATTCTTTTTGACACAGCTCAAATTAATTAATGGGACAGAATCAAACTGGACACATTTCTTAATTTTTGTCCATCCTAAACACTGACATGGATATGGCCCTCAAAGACTGGAGTTGGACATCCTTGGTGTAGGTGTAGGATGATTTGTTTCCTATCTGTTTCACTTCTTTCATACATCGATGCAACATATCCAATGCAGACTGGAACCAATCTGGTTCCACCATTTTCTTGACAAATAATCACTATCGCATTCTGATCTGTAATGTAGTAGAAAGCAAAGGAGGAGGCACCGCTTCTTTAAAATCCCTTTATTCCGGTGGGAGAAATAGCAGGTACATAGCAGTGGGGGTACAGATGCCTGACAGCTGTTTCGCTGGTTTAAACCAGCTTCTTCAGAGGCAGTGCCTCCTCCTTTGCTTTCTACTACATTGGATTTCAACTGTTTTCTGGACGTGCACGCTCCGATTCCCATCTCCGGTGTGTCTGCCCTGCTGCATTTGGTGCCAGGTACTGTGTTTCTATTTCCATTGCATTCTGATCTGTAATCTGTAATATTTGCAGTTAAACTTTTGGGCACCACATAAATAAATGTAGGGGTAACCAGCTGAGCAGGGTGTCCACTTGAGCAATAGGTCAGAGCCACTGTCTCACCCTGCTCCCTCTCCTTCTGTGGCTCCATCTGCCTCCCATGCCAGAAAAGAGCAGAGGAATGTGGAAAAGAGATGCTACATTCAGGAGCTTTCGGTATCATGAAGTACAGTGATCTTGATGAGAAGGAGGTGGTAGTCCTACATGACAAGATGTATGATCCAACATCAGTTGGAGCCAGGGACCAGCAGAGCCAGGGACCAGCAGAGTGGCAGGTAGATGGAAGAGGAATAAGTAACATCATCCTAGTAGAGACAACAGGTTGGCCAAATGCAGGGTAGAGATGGCTCGAACCTCCGATTTTAGGTGCGCGAACCTCGAACGTGAACTTCTGCAAAAGTTTGGGTTCGCGTGAACTTTCTAACCGCTAATAGACTTCAATGGGGATTATTAGAAACAATGATATCCGCACACATGCCTCATAAGTGTGTGCCAAGGCTGCCAATATATATACACACAACAAACTGAGCAAATACAGCCCTTTAAAAAGGCACCACACCAAAAAATATATTAAACAATAGTTTATTCATAAATATACACCACTATAATTCATAAAATCAATTAAAACTGTAGGCATCAATTCAGTATTGTAGCTATATTCACATACCATCAATCTATTGATCTATATATTGCTGAGATATTATATATAAAATGATAGCCCTCAAGACGCTCAGTATCTGAGCTATCCTGGGCTAAGAACCCGGGTTCTGTATAGGGCTAAAGTAGAGTGCATATAAGTGCAAACAACCATATATTATAAAACATGTATCAAAAGATATATATATACAACATTAACCACTTGATGACCCACCCTTTACCCCCCCTTAAGGACCAGCGCTGTTTTGAGTGATCTGTGCTGGGTGGGCTGTGCAGCCCCCAGCACAGATCAGGTTGCAGGCAGAGAGATCAGATTGCCCCCCTTTTTTCCCCCTATGGGGATGATGTGTAGGGGGGGTCTGATCTCTCCTGCCTGCCTGGGTGTTGCGGGGGGGGGCACCTCAAAGCCCCCCTCCGCGGCAAAATCCTCCCCCTCCCTCTCCTACCTGGCCCCCCCGGCGATCGAGGCTGCACAGGACGCTATCCGTCCTGTGCAGCCAGTGACGGGACGTCCCCTGTCACATGGCGGCGATCCCCGGCCGCTGATTGGCAGCGCCGTACAATGTAAGCAAAGCGTATTATTTCCGCTTGTGTTTACATTTAGCCTGCGAGCCGCCATCGGCGGCCCGCAGGCTATTCACGGAGCCGTGACAGGAAGCAGCCGCTCGCGCAAGCGGCTGCTTCCTAATTAATCAGCCTGCAGCTGGCGACGCAGTACTGCGTCGCTGGTCCTGCAGCTGCCACTTTTCCGACGCACGGTATAAGCGTGCAGTCGGCAAGTGGTTAAATACTCATAATCAAAAAATAGTGACCAATAATTAATACTGAGTGAGAACAGACGTGATAAAAAGGTGACCCCCATAGAGATAAGATAGCCATATACTTAGCCGGACCAAAAGTAGAAGAGGGACTGAATTGGTACCAAGAAGAGACCCCCGGTGGACAACTCCACCGGTATCGCGGCCGTCACGCCGCTTTTTCAGAGAGCGTGGGGGAATCCGTGTGTTCCAACGGCACCAGTGCGCCATCTTAAGTAGTGTAACGCGGAGATGACGTGGGCGTAGATGACGTCAATGCATCTCCCATGAACAGTCATGCATATGCGGAAGAAACCGGAGCCGCGCTGGAGCGCAAAATAAGGAGGTAAGTATATTGCTGCTCCAGGAAACTGCGCAGAGCCATCCAAATAGGTGCCCCAACGCAGTGGAGTCTCGCTGGATGACGTGGACAAGGTAAATACAAGATATTAAGATGAACTTATCAAGAAAAATATTTATACAATTTAAACCACAATGTATGTCCAAATGTAGATATAGATGCATAAATATACATACACTTAAATAACATCTCGACTCATTCATATTAAATGCATGAAAAATGTACATTTACATAATTCAAAACAACAATCCAAAGAGGCAAACAATCATAATGCAGTTCAACCCAATATCACAACATGATCATATCAAATGATTCAGAACTAGTCCATCATAAGCAAGAGGAGGAAGAGCAAGCAGTCCCAATTTTTGACAATAAACAGCGGCGCAAAATGCCAAAAAAAAAATGCGTCGCATGAAGATCAATATGGGTCCATAAGGTAGTTCCGTAATCCATACGTAATTTATGAAACGTCCATAATCCTTATAGTAGTCCCCAGTAATTGATAAATTGACTATTTATATCAAACCATGCAAAAAACATGACACAACTCTGGAATGATAAAAAAAGATATTAGTATGTAATTCATATTGTATTAAACCCCTATACAAAGCCAGAGAAATCAATCTCCTCATTGAGACCCATAGGTGCCTTGGTATTTAGATAATAGATCCATCTGGCTTCCTTTTGTAGGAGAATTTTAACTATATCCCCCTCCTGATAGACGGCCGAACCCATTCTAATCCAAAAGCCTGTAATTGACTTTATGAACCAGTATGATGCTCCAAAAAGGTGAGGCCACTGAGGTTAAAGTTTTATCTTCTTTTCTATGTCTTTCAGTCAGTCTTATATTAGACAGATGTTGTTGTTGTACTCTCTTCTTAAGAGCATTTTTGGTCTGGCCTACATACAATTTAGGACAACTGCATCTAAGGGCATATACTAATCCATTTGTGCGGCAATTAATATATTGCTTTAGAGTGTACTCTTTTTCACCTGCAGTGTCACTAATGCTAGTTTGTCTCTGCATAAATTGACACACATTGCATGCCCCACAAGGATAGCTACCACAGATCCGGGTCCCCTGCGTATGGATATGCTCAGATCTGTAGTGGCTGGAGCACAATTGGTCTCTCAAAGTGGGAAATTTTTGGGCTGTAACTGAAGGGTATGGCATAATACACCTTGAAATATCAGGGTCAGCTTGTAAAATGGGCCATGCTTTATCCAAGGCTTTATAAATATTGGACCACCCATTGTCGTATGGGTGGTTTGCCTAATTGGATTGTTGATTTGAATTATGTAAATGTAAATTTTTCATGCATTTAATATGAAAGAGTCCAGACGTGATTTAAGTGTATGTATATTTATGCATATATATCTACATTTGGTCATACATGATAGTTCAAAATTTATAAATATTTTTCTTAATAAGTTCCTACCTCATACGCATGACTGTTCATGCGTCAATACGGACTATGGGAGATGCGTTGACGTCATCTCCGGGTTACACTACTTAACCAATTGCCGACCGCGCACTCATACCACGCATCGGCAAAGTGGCAGCTGCAGGACCAGCGACGCAGTTCTGCGTCGCCGGCTGCAAGCTAATTAATCAGGAAGCAGCCGCTCGCGTGAGTGGCTGCTTCCTGTCAATTCACGGCGGGGGGCTCTGTGAATAGCCTGCGGGCCGCCGATCGCGGCTCGCAGGCTAAATGTAAACACAAGCGGAAATAATCCGCTTTGTTTACATCCGTACAACGCTGCTAACAGTAGTAGCGTTGTACCAGATCAGCGATCCCCGGCCAATCAGTGGCCGGGGATCGCTGTCACATGACAGGCAGGAGCCTGTTAGAGGCTGCACAGGACAGATCCGTTCCTGTGCAGCCTCGGATCTCCGGGGGGAAGCTAGGTAGGAGAGGGAGGGGGGAATGTCGCAGCGGAGGGGGGCTTTGAGGTGCCCCCCCCCCGCAACACCCAGGCAGGCAGGAGCGATCAGACCCCCCAGCACATCATCCCCCTAGTGGGGAAAAAAGGGGGGCGATCTGGTCGCTCTGCCTGCACCCTGATCTGTGCTGGGGGCTGCACAGCCCACCCAGCACAGAGCAGCTAAAACAGCGCTGGTCCTTAAGGGGGGGTAAAGGGTGGGTCCTCAAGTGGTTAAGATAGCGCACTGGTGCCGTTGGAACACACGGATTCCCCCACGCTCTCTGAAAAAGCGGCGTGACGGCCGCGATACCGGTGGAGTTGTCCACCGGGGCTCTCTTCTTGGTACCAATTCAGTCCCTCTTCTACTTTTGGTCCGGCTAAGTATATGGCTATCTTATCTCTATGGGGTCACTTTTTTATTACGTCTGTTCTCACTCAGTATTAATTATTGGTCACTATTTTTTGATTATGAGTATTTAATGTTGTATATATATATATCTTTTGATACATGCGTTATAATATATGGTTGTTTGCACTTATATGCACTCTACTTTAGCCCTATACAGAACCCGGGTTCTTAGCCCAGGATAGCTCAGATACTGAGCGTCTTGAGGGCTATCATTTTATATATAATATCTCAACAATATATAGATCAATAGATTGATGGTATGTGAATATAGCTACAACACTGAATTGGTGCCTACAGTTTTAATTGATTTTATGAATTATAGTGGTGTATATTTATGAATAGACTTCAATGGGGAGGCGAACTTTGAAAACTAGAAACATTTATGCTGGCCGCAAAAGTGATGGAAAAGATGTTTCAAGGGGTCTAACACCTGGAGGGGGGCATGGCGGAGTGGGATACACACCAAAAGTCCCTGGGAAAAATCAGGATTTGATGCACAGCAGCATTTCAAAGGCAGAAATCACATTAAATTGGAAGCCTAAAGTGCTTTAAAACATCATGCATGTGTATACATCAATCAGGTAGTGTAATTAGTGTACTGCTTCACACTGACAGACCAAACTCACTGTGTAACGCACCGCAAACAGCTGTTTGTGTAGTGATGGCCATGCTGGACTGGTGCGCACCATGGCCAGAGTGCAGGCAATGGCAGTTTTCAAGCCCATTATCACGCTGGTGTGTGATGAGGCAACATACAGTTCAGGTACGTGAGGTAGCATGCATGTAAATACAACAACAATATACAGAGCGTAGTCTAGATTAGGCTGAGGTCAAGAACAGGTCAGAGATATCGAGGTACAGAGAAGCTAGGCTAAATCAATGTCAATAAACGAGCTGGGTCATACACATGAATCAGATGTCAGTTGTAGTGCAAGGATCAGGCAGTAACAAGGTCAGGGACAGGCCGAGTCGGTACTGTAACAGATGGCGGAGGTACAAGAGGACTATACAATAGCGAGGTCAGGAGGCAAGTGAGAAGTCGGTACACAGATAATATACAATATAATGTTACAGATGGTATAATGAGAGTAATACGAAAATAACAAAAGACTGACTAACTGGAGCACATATGTATCGTGCGTCTACACAATATATCAATGTAGCTCAAAGTAGCTAGTAGAGTTGGGCCGAACGGTTCGCCTGCGAACGGTTCCATGCGAACTTCCGTGGTTCGCGTTCGCGTCCCGCAGGCGAACCTTTGCGGAAGTTCGGTTCGCCCCATAATGCATAGAGGGTCAACTTTGACCCTCTACATCACAGTCAGCAGGCACAGTGTAGCCAATTAGGCTACACTAGCCCCTGGAGCCACTCCCCTCTACTAAAAGGCAGGCAGCGGCGACCATTATGGTCACTCGTGTGCCACTGCCTGCCTGCATTAGTGAGAGTAGGGCGAGCTGCTGCACACTCTCTCTCATAGGGAAAGATTAGTTAGGCTTAGCTTGTTCCTGGCTGCATACCTGTTCTGTGAACCCACCACTGCATACCTGTTCTGTGAACCCACCACTGCATACCTGTACTGTGAACCCACCACTGCATACCTGTTCTGTGAACCCACCACTGCATACCTGTTCTGTGAACCCACCACTGCATACCTGTTCTGTGAACCCACCACTGCATACCTGTACTGTGAACCCACCACTGCATACCTGTTCTGTGAACCCACCACTGCATACCTGTTCTGTGAACCCACCACTGCATACCTGTTCAGTGAACCCGCCACTGCATACCTGTTCTGTTCAGTGAACCCGCCACTGTATACCTGTTCAGTGAACCCGCCACTGCATACCTGTTCTGTTCAGTGAACCCGCCACTGTATACCTGTTCTGTTCAGTGAACCCGCCACTGCATACCTGTTCTGTTCAGTGAACCCGCCACTGTATACCTGTTCTGTTCAGTGAACCCACCACTGCATACCTGTTCTGTTCAGTGAACAGTTTGGTGTGTCAGTGTGAAGCAGTACCTTAATTACACTACCTGATTGATGTATACACATGCAAGATGTTTTAAAGCACTTTAGGCCTGTCATTTAGCATTCAATATGATTTCTGCCCTTAAAACGCTGCTTTGCGTCAAATCCAGATTTTTCCCGGGGACTTTTGGCGTGTATCCCACTCCGCCATGCCCCCCTCCAGGTGTTAGACCCCTTGAAACATCTTTTCCATCACTTTTGTGGCCAGCATAAATTTTTTTTTTCAAAGTTCGCATCCCCATTGAAGTCTATTGCGGTTCGCGAACTTTAACGCGAACCGAACCTTCCGCGGAAGTTCGCGAACCCGGTTCGCGAACCTAAAATCGGAGGTTCGGCCCAACTCTAGTAGCTAGGCCTAGAACCAGCGAACTCATTAGTATCAAGGTTGGGGAGTACTGAATGCTCTGGTCTTAAATACAAGGTGCTCAATCAGTGGCTTGTGATGTCACCTAGTGACATCACCTGCAGCCATCCCTACCTTTTCCTCCTGAGCCTATAAGGCTCACTATAACTCGCGCGCGACCCAGAGGTCGCACCACGCATGCGCGAGTCAGAAGACACCGCCGGAGGAACGCCAGGTATGCTGCCAGCAGCCTCTAGCGCAGAAGCCCCGCTGCTCGCCTGGACCACGCCGGAGATGCCGTGGGACCTGCCGCTGGAAGGTAGGTTCATTACACCCATATGGTCGGGCTGAGGTAGCTCATTGACAGAAGAACAGTGACTGAGTGTCCAGTTGATCGAATTTGGTCTATCGACAATGAAGCAACGACCTTATTATCTTGGGTGTGCCCCCCCGAGACACTCATATAGCCGGCGGTCATTGCTTCATTGTGATGTGCAATCCCCTTCACCGTGGCAAGGTAACGATCATGAAGGGGAATTGACACATGTACATGCCTTTTGTTTTGTTGTTGCAGCTACAGTGCAGCCAGAAAAGTTAGGCAGGCATGTACACGCACCAGAAAAATTATTATAGCAAATTCAGGAATCTGCCTGGAGTTCTGGACCCTGTTGGTGGTGGTGGAGAAGGCAGTCAAGCGGCCTGCAGGCAGAGATGCTGTGTGGGGTCCGACATAGTCTTGAGGCAGACAGTCACACAGTGTGCAGGTGCTGTGTGTGGGGACTGTCTTCGGGTAGGCCTGATCGTGCTTTGCAGACCAGGCATCCGTGGTCAGATGGACCCTTGACCCAACGCTATGTGCCAGAGGTGACACCACTTGCCTTTCAACATCACGATACAGTTTGAGTATCGCCTTTTTTGAGAAATAATTGTGTGATGGTGTCTCACACTGCGGTGTGTAGCTTTGCTTTTGTGTGCTGCTTTTCCTCAGGTGGTCATCCCATTGCAGTTTGTGCTTTGTAATCATGTGCCTTCATAAGGTAGTTGTCCATACGCAGGTCTTGGTCTTTCCACGGCTCAATTTTTGGTGGCAGAGAGTACAGATTGCATTGCTCTCATCTGAGGCAGACATACAAAAAGTTTCCACACCGCTGAGAGCTGGGATGATGGCACTTTGGTGATGGCTGCCGACGGAGTGTTAAGTGGGGTGCCAGAATCAGATCAGGAGGGAGGGGAAGCGGAGGGAGATGACGTGTTATGTGTTAAATAGTCAACTACATCCTGGCAATATTGGGGGTTGATGGCATGTGCCTTCTTCTGAACACTGTTCTTTGGTTGACGAGGGCCGCATGAAATCATGACAGCGCGACCTCGAACAGACCTGCTGGGTGGCCTGCCTCTGGCTCTGCCTCTTGTTTTGTCCATATTGGGGGGATGAAGTGAAAGGTATGCACTGATTTGACTAATACGATGTGTGGTTACACAGGTGCAGTGAAAAGGTTACAGTGACTGCTGGTACAACAATGTGTTGTTACACAGGTACCGTGAACAGGTATGCAGTGACTGGTATCAATACAATGTGCAGCTGTCACACACACAGGTACCCTGAACAGGTATGCAGTGACTGGTATTATAAATATGCAGCTGTCCCACACAGGTGCAGTGAAAAGGTATCACTGAATGTGCTGGGCCTTGCACAGTATCATTCAGCAAGGGCCAGCTGTGACTGACAGCAGGGATGTATATGCAAGTGTCAGTGGGCCACACAAAAAAAAAAACACATCAAAAGAACATTAGCTCTCAAATGAGCTGTTGAGGGGTGCTTTTTAGCAATAATAATCAGCAAGTAGCAAGCTAACAAGCCTAACAAGAGCCTAACTAAGCTTTCCCTATATCTACAGCAGGTTCCTCTCCCTTTTCTAATTACTGCAGCCAGACCGAGTGAGGGAAATGGCCGACGGAGCTGCCTTATATAAAGGGGGGGGGGGGCTCCAGAAGGGAGTGTAGCCTGATTGGCTGCCCTGGGTCTGGTGACTGTGATGTAGAGGGTCAAAGTTGAGCCTAGTGATAGGGGGCGGGTCGAACTCGCATATAGTTGGCGGTTCACCGCGACCCAGCGATGTTCGCTCAAATCGGTTCGCGTTCGAACCGTTCGGGCCATCTCTAATGCAGGGCCTCTATGAGCAGCTTTCTCCTCTACCTTTTTTCCTATTTACGTCACACAGATAAGAAGTCCATGCTGGTTAAAGGCAGAGACAGAAACAGAGAGTTTATGGTCATTCTCCTAGCCAGTATGTAATGTATTTCAGCACTTACGCCATGCAAGTGGGCAGAAAAGCCAGCCTTTTCACACTAAGTCTAGTGCTAACTGTTGGTGGGCAGTAAACCCTTCCTTGAGTCATGAAAAACCTGCAAAAAAAAAAGGCCTGAAAAACTTCCTGCAATAGTAAAAATAGTGGAGAGGGTAGTCTAGTGGGTCCCCATATTCTCTTATGGATGAAAAGGAAGGCAAATGTATAAGTATCCATGCCAGAAAAAAAGTAAAAAATAAGTAAAGAGTATTGTTATGCCAACAATAAAACAATAAAAAAAGGGGTACAATACGTTTTAAATGCAATATTTTAAACTTTACTTTGCTTCAGTAGTGGAGTCTTTTCCAGACCCCTTGTCTGATGGTCTATGATGCAAGCACAGTAGGTCCTGATCTTCACTCTGCATAGTTTATTTGATAAAGGAACTCAAATCCGACTTGCCAGCTGTATTTATACACATATAAATGATGAATTATGTAAGAACTTAAAGTGAATCTGTAACCTAAAAACCTCACATAAATAAACATACCAGCCTGTAGGTTTTCATCTCCTGTCCCCCCTGTCACATTTTCGCTGCTCCCCACCAGGATCCTGGCCCAAAAAAGAAGATTTATAAACTGTTTTTGTAAACAAAAAATATGGCTGCCAAACAGGAAGTTCATCATAATATCGCATGTTACTGTAAACTGCATTACAGTTTCCATAAAAAGGTTATATTATTTAACAATAAATTCAGCCTTTAGAGTTTATTTCATAGTTTAGAAGAAGTTTTACCTTGTAAAGAATGCTGCAATCTTTAGTAGTGATTACTGATAGCAGGTTCGTGTCTGCATTCTGCAATAGTCTATGAGCTATGCTTCTCACAATTATCAGCTTTTATCAGTAGATGATACTGAGTTACTGAGAGCAGGGAATGTGTGAGCTCTGCTTTTCACAGTTTTCTGTGTGTGAAAGACTCAAAGAGACTCAGAGCAGGGCTACCAGTGTAACCTCCTCCTGTCTGTAAACAATTACAGCCACTTCCTCTTTGGGCTGACAAGCCTGACAAAGAAGAGTACATTTGATTTATTACAGCAATGGAGCAACTAAAAAGGCTGCAGTTAGCCAGAGCACTTTAGAATAGCTATAGGAACTTGTAGGATAGTAGAAAAAAGGCTGAAAATGTTGTTACCAATTCTCTTTAAGAGCAATACAAAATACTGTTTATCTGCCATCTTTAAACATGAATGCCTCAATCCTTAATCCCTAGGTTTGACGTCATATAAGACAACAATACTTTGTTAATTTCCACATATCCCCTTTCTACACACATTACAGTTTTGGGTACCTCAATAAGAAACCACAAGAAAGCCAAAGGGAGGTGAATGAATCTAGCCCCATTTTCACTCTTGCTAAAATGACCTTGAATGAACTACTGATTCTCCACATTATCTGACAAGTTTCACTTTTTTCAGAGAGGAATTTCCTCTGGTACTGATGTGACTACTTTCTGCCATACCAGACATTCAGCCCTAGTAACTGCTTCCTGGATATAATTAGAAGATTGATCATCTCTGTGTAACTTTACATCTAGTAAAGGTCAACATCACTTTGGTGCATAAAGATGAAAATCTCATTCACAGTAAATCTGATCTAATATAGCATCCTAGGAAATTTCCAAGTATGACTGTGAAAAAAGTGTCATAAATGATCCAAAAAAATCTGAATTGGAGTAAATTAAAATATTGCTATTGTACTAGAACTTGCCACCAAGGTGGGATCTTATCACATCAGATTAGGTTAAATTATGAATTAGGTTAAATTATTAATTAGTGTTTGAGTGATTGAAGATGCATGTGGCACAAATCATTCCAAAAAGACTTTAGTTATTTGACTACTAATGTATTAACCTTTTATCAACCTTCTATTGCAACTAAAACCAGGCAAAGGCAAGGCAATTACTACATAATAGCAGAGTGTATAGTACATCGTGTATGACATTCTCAGTGTACAAGTTTGGAGATCTCAGGAGATGACATAGAAAAACAAGCAAAGTTCCTTTCATTTAGTTTCTTTGCCAGAAGTCTTGGAAATTTTAGGGGATGAATAATTGCTGGTAAATTTATTAGAACTCTCGGCTGTGTTGCCAGCCTGCCACAAACTAGCATGATTATGCAAAAAACTGTAGCAATTTCCAGATTTCAAATTGTCCCATAGATACTACAATTTTAATAGAGCTTCTCTTCTCTTTTCAATACTGCCAGCGCGGAGGAGCTCTCAGAAATGGAACATTTCCAAGTTCTGATGTGCGCTGCATCGCTGGCAACAAAGTTAACATTTCTGCCTTGCCCATTGATTTCCATGCATTGTGCCTCCCCTGCATCACAGCGAAAGTTGCACGGTAATACACTATTGACATAGCGGTGGATCGGAAACGTGGTTAGTGTACTGGGCCCCATACAATTTTTTTGCTGTTGTGTTACCCTGTGTGCAGAAAGGGTAAAGCAAATCAAAGAAAGTAGCCACGTATAAAAGGGGCCTTAAGGTTAGAACTGTGTGGGCAGCAAGTAACTTGTAGTTCTCCAGAGTGCAGCTTGTTTGTTGCTATCTGTACTGCACCTAGTACTGAAAGAAGAACGGTGAGCTATAGCATTCCTTCAGAGCTGAGTCAGTAACTTAGGTATAAGGGTGTGTTCCACTAGGTAGGTACTGCACTAGTCTCACTAGGGTCACATTGTCCCTTGATTAACTGTATTTTACTACTAACATAGAGAACTGTCATTACCTTTGGTGGTTCCAACATGAAATTTGAGAATTCCAGAAGTTCAAGGAAATTTTTTGTGAGACTGACGAATGTTCGGCAGGCTAACTGCTACTGCTGCCCACAGCCCGCCCCTTGCTTTCCTGGTGCCCTAGGCTATGGCCTTTGTGGCCTTGCCTGGAATCTGGCCATGTACTCACCACCCTGGTGGTGCCTAACCCTAACCACCACCCCTGCACAAACACCTGTACAAACATAGATACAATAACATATTTGATAATGTAAAATCTGTACATACAAAGAAAATAATATTACAAAAACTATAACACTGCAAGTTTCTAAAACGATAACGTATTTGAAAAACTTTAAGGTTCTTATATTGAAAATGATATTTATTGTGTGTCCATTTCTCAGCTTTGGGCACAGTATTACTGATGATAAATGCATTAAAGTCTATGACGGTGCCCAAATCGCCGACTATCCGCTGACGCCCTTTTTTCCTGCTACCACTATTATTGTGTAATTTCATCATTACCTGTGGACTTCTATCTACATGTCTTTCTTTCTGTATGGAATAAATGGAAGCTAACATTTTAGTGTTTAATGCATATTTTTACAAGCTTAAATTTCACAATCTAGCATGCATTCTGTGCATGTATGTTTTATTTGCCAAATAAGGACATAAAATATCTCTATTAATGGTGATGGTGAGCAGAGGCAGATATATTGCAGGGGTAATGTTTTAATGCAGAATTCCTTGAGGCAGTGTTCATAGCTTGTTCTGCATGTGCCTAGGATTCAGTGGTGTGGGGCCCTGGGGATCCTAATGAATTGGTCTATTATGTTACACTGAAAGCATCTAAATGCTCCCAAGTCAACACTTGGTACTTTGTGTCAACATTTGGCTCCGTAAATTGCAAGATTTTGCCAAAAACCAAGGTTGCATACAGTTCAGTGAATTAGACACTGGCAGATGGTACTCAACATATGGCTGTTAAATTACTCCTGGAATATGGGCTTATCCCCTTCTGCCCCCGAAGAAAACTAAAAACATAATTCATAATAGAAATACAGGAACTGTAAATGTGATGGCTTAAGATGGCAAGGATATACAGAAAAATCCAGTACATTAATTTAGATAGGAAGACATCACTGCTAAGTATTGCATGCATTGTTAGAATCACTGAGGTTATTAGTTTGATAAATCCCTCTCATTTAATAAACCCCTCTTTTGTATGTTAACATTTACCAGCTTCCTGTAATCCATATACTGCAGTGCTGGAGCATTGTGATTTGACAGCTGCATTCATTTGCTTCTCAACATTAGTTAAATATCTGTAATCTGCATATCAGCCTGCTCAGTGTTCTCTGTGATCTATACCCTTCCTGGCTGTGCTGCAACAGACCTGAGGAGCATATAAACAATCACTTATATGGGATACAGTCAGGGGCGTAACTAGGCCCCACCGGGCCCCCCCTGCAGATTTTCAGAGCGGGCCCCCCCTCCCCCCCCCCTGGGGCCCGCTCGCGGCCGTTTTGTGGGTGCTGGAGGGGTGGCAGCATGAGGGGAAAGCCTTGCCCACAGTCGGCGGGGAGAGGGGTAGTTCCCCCCTCTCCCTCACCTCGGGGCTCTCCCCTCTGCGCTCCCCTCCAGCTCGTAAGTGTGTGGGGCTGCTGTGGGCAGCGGGCAGCGGGCAGCGGCGGGCAGATACATACCTGCTTACGTGCGTTCCATCGGAGAGTTCTCCCTCTAGCGGCTGACGTCACTTCCGGAAGTGACGTCAGCCGCTAGAGGGAGAAGTCTCCGATGGAACGCACGGAAGCAGGTATGTATCTGCCCGCCGCTGCCCGCTGCCCACCACAGCCCCACACACTTACGAGCTGGAGGGGAGCTGGAGGGGAGAGCCCCGAGGTGAGGGAGAGGGGGGAACTACCCCTCTCCCCGCCGACTGTGGGCAAGGCTTTCCCCTCATGCTGCCACCCCTCCAGCACCCACAAAACGGCCCCGAGCGGGCCCCAGGGGGGGGGCGGGCCCCCCCGCGGGCGCAGGGGCTGCAGGGCCTATTCCTACGCCCCTGGATACAGTTCACAGGTGTGTGAGTAATGCTATCTGTTTCATATGTGAGTGATTCTGTCTGTTTGTACAGGGGTTTGTAGGGCAGAGAGATGGAGAACCTGTCAACACAGGAGGAAGCAGCTACAACGTGAGAGACTTCTGGTAAAAAGCAGAGGTTGTAAAGAATGAGTGACAACCTCAGGATCCTTTGGAGCATGAGATGCGCTGTAATCAATAATAACATAATATATATAGTTGTCCCACAGCGCATTACAAGGATTTTTTGTAAATATTATTTCAGATTCCTTACATTCGTTTTGGGCATAATGGCACGCATTACAGTATACATCTATATCACCTGTTTCCTTGCTGGTGGCACAATTGAAACTTGTGTGTTAGCTTGCTTCTCTGTGGATGATTAGAATAATACATGCATCTCAGTGGAATAAGAATAGTGTTTCTGTAATACAGACCAATTCCCCAATTATGTAAAAGGTTCTGGTCTACATATCAAGCTTAGTCATGGGTAATTACAAAAATACAGCAACGTGTGTATTTGCGTGTGTCCTACCGCTCCCATCACTGGACAACTGAGCAGATGCACAGAAGTGTTTCTTCAGTTTTAACTCTCAATTGTCTCGTAGTTCCGTTTTCCCACTGGATTAGACGTTGTGTACATTCTATCACATTATCTACATTATGAATATTACAATTTACATTATATATAATATCTACTGGAAAGCCCCTATGGAAATTTATAAGAATATATAGATGTAGTTTCAAAGTGAGGAGCTGGGCTTGCTTACAGCTTTTTTCGAGATTTTGCTCTTGATATTCGCCCGATGAAGTGGGAACCTAGTCCTGAGAAATGTGTTGCATTCTATAAGAGTTGGATTTTGGAACATTAAAGCTATAATGATTTATCTCAGTCTTCAACGTTTGCCCTGCGACCAAACCTCTACCCTTTTAAACTGTTTTTAACTAATTTATTTCATTTTGGCACCATAAGCTTAAGTGTCATAGAAGTTGATGTACAAAAGAGTAATATTGCCATGCACAGACAGCACACAGTAATATTATCATTGCTACCAGCAGCCTGTACCACAAGTTATGCTTTTAGCGCAACCAGCAGTATTCATGTAGTATGAGCGTTGCTCTCATTAGTAGCACACATGACCTACTGTAGCAACGCTCACACTACTGGAGAACCACAGGTCCCACTAATAGCATAACTAATGGTACATTCTGCTGGTAGTAACAATAATATTGCTGTGCGTTGTCTGTGCATGGCAATATTACTGCTAGTTAGTGCATCAGGACCCATGTCAGTTTAAGCTGCATACACATGCTAGATGATTCTGGACCATTATTATTATTATTATTGATTTATAAAGTGCCAACATATTCCGTGGCGCTGTACAAAGTAAGAAACAAACATGGGGTACATAATAATACAGACAATGGTGTACACCAAAATACAAGATACATAATTAGTGACAAAATACAAAGAATGATACAAAAACAAATTATAGAATTGGTAATGACAGTGATAAAATTAACATGATGAATAAAATGTATAATGGTTACCAAGACACAAAAGGGGGAGAGAACCCTGCCCTTGCGAGCTTACCTTCAGAACCTCTTTAGCTGAGAATCTAGCATGTGTATGTATAGCTGTACCCAACACCGGTAGCAGGAAAAAGGGCACCGGCTGAGGGTGGACGAAAAGGGCGCCGCCATAGACTTTAATGCAATTATCGTTAATATGGCGAAAAAGCAGAAAAAAGGGCACCGTGATAAATATCGTTGACAATATTAGAACATTATAGTTTTTGAAGTATGTTATCATTTTAGAAGCTTGCAACGTTATAGTTTTTGTCATTTTATTTGGTTTATATTTACAAATTTTACGTTAACAAAGATATTATCGTTACTATGTGTAAAATGACGTTTCTGCAGAGTGGTTAGGGTTAGGCACCATCATGGGGAGTGGTTAGGGTTAGGCACCACCCGGGCGGTGGTTAGTTTTAGTCAACACCAGGGATGGTGGTTAGGGTTAGGCACCACCAGGGGGGTGGTTAGAGTTAGGCACCACCTAACTATATCTAAAACTATAAGGTCTTTTTGCAAAATAATTTTTTTGACTTGTACCACTATTCTTCTCAACATATTTAGCAATTTCGGTTTCAATAGCATGTATGGGGGCTTTGTTATTCACTGCTAAAGTCGGCAAGAAATTAAGCGTAATTGCGAAAATGTACGTGAAATTTAGCGAAATCATAATTTGTTGATTACGATCATCACTAGTTTGAAATTGTCTCTGGTTCTCTTGAACTACTAAGGTATTAAAGTTTCTACATTAATTGCCAATACCATGTTAGCATGAACAATGTGCGGGGCAATCTTTTTTAATCCACTTCTAAAAAGTATCTGTAAATGACAAAGACATCCTCTACCCACTCACATAGAGCAGCTTCTACAACCTTCCTTTAGAGTTGTCATGCAATAAAAACATATTTCCCTGTCAAATTACTTATTACAATTTCTGTTTAAAAATGATACTTACTGTTATTAGACTACAGTGGAATGATACATTATTTCACTGCTAAATAGGGAATCAATCTTAATCAATGATCGTGTCATAATTCAACAAATGAATAGCTAGATTGACAGTACTTGCCATAAAATAGATGTGCTAAATTAAAATTCAGATAAACAGAACATCAAATTGCAGGGATGTCCTGAGAAGACCCAAGATTTGTCAGGTCTGAGGAATTAGCATGTTTCTGAGAATGAGTTCTTTGAGTTTTTATCCATTGATAGGAGATGCTGGAACAATGTAACACAGCTATGAATACAGTTATATGGAAATGGGACATAGAACTTTTTTCATCCAGTCATCACAGCTGGCTTGTTTCTATGGTCCAATTATTTTAGGGACGATATATTTCTTTAACACATGGCAGTCTAAGCTGACAGAGGTAAAAGAAGGAAGGAAGGTTGCCTATTTCACTTATCTATATTTTTACAGAGTACACAGCAATCTCAAGCTGAACCAGGAACTCCTGGGAGTGTGTAAGGGACTACAAAGGACCAAAAAGCCCTCTTACTAAAAATGCTATGGAAAATTACTTATGTTTTCCGCTATATTTTTACCAAAGGGAAAATGTGTAAATGGAATTATGGGAGTCATTTACTAATATGAGAGATTCCCATGATAGCCTAAATAGTAGGAAAGCAACAGTGGAAACACATATTCTGTAACACTATTAAAACAAATAGGGAAACAGTGTACACACATATCATTATCCCAATACATCACTGTTCATCATACTGCTTAGATGGTTTTCGGTTCATAAATGTATAAATGAATGTGCAGGTGAAAAACAGTGTAATATCTCCACAATCTCTATCCCTTCTACATCTCCTCACTATTTTTCAGAAACCAACCCATCTGCAATCTCAGTTCTGCACACTAGCTTTTTTTATCCTCTTCTACAATTACCTCCTCACATTCATGTGTAAGACTATTCACGTGCCTCACCCCTCCTCTGGAATGCCCTTCCACAGCACATCTATCACTCTCCCACCTTTGCAATCTTTAAACACTCCCTCAAAACTCACCTTTCCCAACAAGCATATATATGCTGTACTTTAGGCCATGCACCTTTCAACCTCGCCTCTAGTTTTACTCTTTACTAAATTACCTAATCACACACTGCCTGTATATATACTGTATACTTTCCCACCTCTTGTTTCCACCCCATTCCTTTAGATTGTAAACTCACATGGGCAGGGCTCTCTCACCCTTTTGTGTCTTGGAATGTTATTCATTTAGTAGCTTGGACTCTGTTATACATTTTATTCATCATGTTAAAGGGATACTGTAAGGGGGTCAGGGGAAAATGAGTTGAACTTACCTGGGTCTTCTAATGGTCCCCCGCAGACATCCTGTGCCCGCGCAGCCACTCGCCGATGCTCCGGCCCCGCCTCCGGCTCACTTCTGGAATTTCAGACTTTAAAGTCTGAAAGCCACTGTGCCTGCGTTGCAGTGTCCTCGCTCCTGCTGATGTCACCAGGAGTGTACTGCGCAGGCACAGACCATACTGGGCTTTTGCAATACACTCCTGGTGACATCAGCGGGAGCGAGGACGCAGCTGCGCAGGTGCAGTGGTTTTCAGACTTTAAAGTCTGAAATTCCAGAAGTGAACCAGAGGCGGGGCCGGAGCATTGGTGAGTGGCTGTGCAGGTACAGGATGTCTGCGGGGGATCATTAGAAGCCCGGGTAAGTTCAACTCATTTTCCCCTGACCCCCCCTACAGTATCCCTTTAAATCTGCTATTGTAATCACCAGTTCTGTATTTTGTACCAGTGTCCATATTTGATGTATATCATTGTCTGTATTATTATGTATCCCTTGCTTGTTTTTCTACTTTGTACAGCGCCACAGAATATTTTGACGCGTTATAAATAAAAAAATAATAATAATCTGGTAATGCTACTTTTTACAGCCTTGTGCACACATATTAAGATGTAATATAAGAGCACGCCCCTTCCCATGCCTCTTTCTTTAATCTCTTCTTCTCCATGCTGATATAGTTTGAAGTTATGGAGCCCACATGGGTTTAGGCCTTCTGAATTATACCTAACCATATAATGCATAAGATTGCAGGGCAGTCTCTATACAAGGGTGTAGCAATGCCTTCTCTTCTTTGCAAATGTTTCTTGTCCACCTTGTACTAGGGGAAGCTGGGATAGGCCTCTTGGGGGAACTTATTGTAAACTATGAGTGCCCCCTTTAATAAATAACCCAGCCCCTTCTCCCACATGTCTACCCCCTCCTAAGTACATTAGGTAATCGGGTTCATTTTTTTATCTCCTACTTATGTAAAATCTTCTATATGTGGAATCAATATATGTATTAATTCTACAACATTAAGGCCCCTTTTTCACTGTTGCAGTACAATTCTTCCGCAAGTCATGTGGCGCAGCTGTGGTGCAATAAAATCAGTGAGGCATACTTTCCACTGAACGTATGCCTCACTTCCAGGGTATATGCACAACTTGTGCAGTAATGCACTGCATGCAGTGTGTTACTGTACTGGGAACCCACTGCACTGCACTACACTGCAATCACTGTGATAGCCCTAAAGGGCTCCTGCAACAGGATGCAGCATTTTCATGCGACACACTGCACAGTGACGCACACAGTGTAAAAGGGCCTTAGCATACACAAGAAATGTTTTATTTATGTCTAATTAAGTACATCAATTGACGCAAATTATTTTTTTTGTTTTTTAAAACTTGAATTTTATTAAGTTTAAAGATTTAACAAATCCAATACAAGCATCTGTTGCAAGATTACAGAAGTTAGTTAGTATAGTTGGCAAAACAAGTGTACAGGAAAAAGGGATGACAACAAATAGGGTGAGGAATTAACAACATCTATGTTTCATATCGAGATGTCGAAAAGGTGTACCAAGGGAGGCATCAGCAAAACTGTGTCTAGTAAAGAGAGAACACATACCGGTACAGATTATTATGGGGGGGGGGGGGGAGAGTATTGCCATAAAAGGAACTGGTTGTAGGCTCAAATGGAATACTACATTGATAGGGTTAATATTACAGTTTATCAGTGTGCTAACCAGGAAGCTGTTAGGAGTAGTGGCCATTTTTAAAATGGAGGACAGAGAAATCCATTGATCACAGTGGACAAATGGGACGCAGGAGAGGAGAGAGAGATTAAGTAGTAGACTACACAGGAGGCAAATATGATCTGTGTATGGTTATTTTGACTTTTTATTTTCAGTTCAGGTTCTCTTTAAGAGCTGCCTGATGCAGAACATCTTGATTATGTGTAGCCAAGCTGACCTGTGATTTTGGTATCTAAAATAAACCTTTGTTTAGCTTGGAAAAAAGAGGTTCCCATATCCAAGCTATACTGGCCTCACCCCTGCTCTAAGAGCTGGTAACAAGAAGAGATAATGCCCACTAGCATGATACTCCCATGAGCGCCATATACCAGCTCCAGTGACCATCCGCAAATAGGGCAGAGGTGCTTTGCAAAGAGGGTAACATAGCCTCCTTACATTGCAAAATATTGTACCCATTGCCTGTGGGCATGGGAGTTTTTTGGACTCTGCCTGGCCTAGTGGGATGCCTTGTAATAAGGGTGAGAGTTTATAGAGACATCCAGTTGCTCCAATATTTCAGTGATCAAATAAGCACTGTGCCCAGACCAATGTATACAGGTCAATATAAGCATTTAGGTCTGCCTCTACTTTCTGTTGCTTACAGTGTGGCACCACTCCATGCTGCATACAATCTTTGTGTCATTTAAAAAAAAAGTCTACATGTTTATCCTCTTAAAATTCTTTTATTCAACTACTATACTATTGTCAGCTTCACATATGTACATAGACTTTTTTTTATCCACACTACTTATGTTGCTTACTCTGACTTAAACTAACTAAATGTATGCCCTATGCTAGCCCTTTGGTGAATTATTAGCAGTAACAACAATGCATCTTTGTTTCAAGAGGAAAAATGTTGAGGTTAACAGATTTGCCCATATTGATCTTGGTATTGGTGAAATTAGGTGCTGAAACTGTGCCACAAGTGCCTGAATAAAGGAGTCTATCACACCTAACCCCTAGATTTTTTTTTTATTAACTTTTACCAGAATAATATTGCCACTAAAAGATTTTTAGATCAGATTAGGTGGTTAAAAAATTGCAGTTGAACATAGCTTCAACTTTTAAATAACACAGCTTATGAAACCTGTGTGCAGACAGGGGGTGTAGTATTAGCCTTGTGACCCCCACTGTTGCAGGGGGGCCTCGGGGGTTAAGGGGGCCTGGTCCTGTCTGTGGCAAGTCCAGCACATCATATTTTACCTTCGTGTAGGGGCGTGACATGTCCTCTCACTCCTCTCTGTTTCACTGTAGCATATAAACTAAGGATACATTGTTTATGGGGTCAAAAAAAGAGGTTAAATAGATCTAAATCTTTAACAAAATGAAAGTTTTCATGTTTGTAACTATATCGATTGTTGTAGTCTCTTTTCTGACACTGTACTTTGACTGGGAGATAAATATGAAAAGAAATAAGTACGGTAGTTTCTGATAGCAGCATGAGTCCATAAGAGGTTAACGGTTTCCTATCCCTCTCACAATCATCAGGTTTCCTGAAACAGCAGATCTTTGTATGATTAAACACAATAGCCAGACATCCATCTCAGCCAAATAATGCATTAAGATGCATTTCTTAGCTGTACCCTTCCACTCTCTGTCTGGCAACCCTACGTAGCTGGGTGTATGCCAAGCAGGCTACATTTTTCTAGATTAAACTCGGCTTTTATTTGCTTTAAACACGGCTTATAACTATCCAGAAAATACTATGCAAAATCATTGCCCAAAACAATGCAAGCATAGTAAAAAATGCATCTCATGCAAGCATTCTATTATATGCAATTTAGTCGAGTACTGTACCAGGTTCTAATTGGCTAAAACTATTGTTTACGATTGTTTTGGATGAAAATTTTAAAGGGAACTCAAGGTGAGAGGGATATGGAGGCTTCCATATTTATTTTCTTTTAAGCAATACCAGTTGCCTGGCTGTCCTGTTCATCCTCTGCCTCTAATACTTTTAACCATAGACCCTGAACAAGCATGCAGACCAGATGTCTATGACAAATCTCACAAGATTAGCCACCTGCCTATTTCAGGTGTGTGATTTAGACCCTACTGACCAGAAAGATCAGCAGGACTGCCAGGCAACTGGTGTTTTTTAACTTCTCAACCACAGGGTTTTTCACCTAAAAACTACAGCAATTTTCACATTTCAGGGAGGCAAGGGTTAATGGGCTTAATGGGGGGTATAATTTGTTTAAAAAAAAAAAAACTTTACTGATGCTGATCACTCACTAATGCTGTGTTAGTTATCTGAGATCCTCCCACGAATGATCTCAGTAACTGTAACAGCATAGTGACTGATACAATATTTATACACATTCTGAATGAATGAGCACTGTCATTGGCTTTGGCAGTGCTCATTCAAACTTGCAAACACTTTGATTGGCTGATGTGAACACATGTTCACATCAGCCAATCACGGACCAGCGGGCGCCGAACGCGACAGCGCATGAGCGCGATCGCTCACAGCGGCAAAACAAAACAGGAGATGCTTATCTACGCCCCTGTGACCCAGGTGAATTGTAAAGGGGCGTAGATAAGCATGGCAAAGGTTGCTAAGTGGTTAAAAGGAAATAAATATGGCAGCTTCCATAGGTCTCACACCTGGAATTCCTTTTAAGTGTGCCTTGATATTGATGCCAGAATGACCAAGATATATATAAATATATATATATATATATATATATATATATATATATATATATATGTATGTATATATATATATATATATATATATATATATATATATATATATATATATATATATGGGCCTCTAACTTTAGGAACATATTAGTCCCTAGTTGTGTGGTGCCACCTAGTCAGCCTCAGGAATGTGGATGGCAAAAACTGAGATTTCACCCACGTGGTAGGTATGTATAGGCAACAGTAGTACCAAAAGATTTTTTTTTTTATCCAGGGTCAGTGGTGAATTTGTCAAAGCAAATCAAACTTTAAAGTGTTCTTATACAAGTGTATTTATTATGATGGGTTTATGTATGTAGTTGGGATGACAAGACCACTTAAGGTTTGAATTTCTGTACATTCAGTATATACAATATATCTGGGGTATATGAAAGCCTTAGCCTTTCTGCCCATTTTAAGATACAACATCTGGCCCCTTTTACACTATAGCATGGTGGTAAGATATTTTACTGCTCGAGGCCACTAAGTCGATGAAAGACTGTGGAGACTTTCATACTTATGGTATGTGCTGCTCTGGAAGTAGTTAAATCAGCCGCACAGCTGCTGCAAAGTCACCCGTGCATTACTGCATTATCTGTGCCTACCGCAATGATTATGTAGTAATGCAAGTCTATGGCGACACAGTGGGCCAGATTTATCAAGAGTGTCTGAGACAAAACGCTGGTAGGTTTGTAGAACTCCATGTACAACTGTCTCAGGCACCTTAAGAAGCCACTAGATGGTGCTGTTTCCTTCCTAAACTTTTTTAAGTGAGGAGGAGCTAGTACAGTGTCTCAGACAAACAAATACAACAGTGTATGGCTTGTTTGTTTATCCACCTGGGACAGGAGCATCCCAGGCTGTAATTTCTCTCCTAAACTTTCATTCTCAAATAATCCCAATGTCTGCTCTGTCTTTTACACACATTTTTAACATGCTCTAAACAGTCAATTCTCCACACACTCGTCCACAATTCCCCTCCTTCTCTTAAACAAATAAACATCACCAGTGTGAAGGGGAGTTCACCTCAGTAACAAATGAAGGTGGGTAGATGGCAGTAAATTAACCACTTGAGGACCTAGGGCTTTCTACCCCTTAAGGACCGGCCACTTTTTTTCCATTCAGACCACTGCAGCTTTCACGGTTTATTGCTCGCTCATACAACCTACCACCTAAATGAATTTTGGCTCCTTTTCTTGTCACTAATAAAGCTTTCTTTTGGTGCTATTTAATTGCTCCTGCGATTTTTACTTTTTATTATATTCAGCAAAAAAGACATGAATTTTGGCAAAAAAATGATTTTTTTAACTTTCTGTGCTGACAGTTTTCAAATAAAGTAAAATTTCTGTATACATGCAGCGCAAAAAATGTGGACAAACATGTTTTTGATAAAAAAAACCCCATTCAGCGTATATTTATTGGTTTGGGTAAAAGTTATAGCGTTTACAAACTATGGTGCAAAAAGTGAATTTTCCCATTTTCAAGCATCTATGACTTTTCTGACCCCCTGTCATGTTTCATGAGGGGCTAGAATTCCAGGATAGTATAAATACCCCCCAAATGACCCCATTTTGGAAAGAAGACATCCCAAAGTATTCACTGAGAGGCATAGTGAGTTCATAGAAGATATTATTTTTTGTCACAAGTAAGCGGAAAATGACACTTTGTGAGGAAAAAAAAAAAAAAAAAAAAAAAGTTTCCATTTCTTCTAACTTGCACCAAAAAAAAATGAAATCTGCCACAGACTCACCATACCCCTCTCTGAATACCTTGAAGGGTCTACTTTCCAAAATGGGGTCATTTGTGGGGTGTGTTTACTGTCCTGACATTTTGGGGGGTGCTAAATTGTAAGCACCCCTGTAAAGCCTAAAGGTGCTCATTGGACTTTGGACCCCTTAGCGCAGTTAGGCTGCAAAAAAGTGCCACACATGTGGTATTGCCGTACTCAGGAGAAGTAGTGTAATGTGTTTTGGGGTGTATTTTTACACATACCCATGCTGGGTGGGAGAAATATCTCTGTAAATGACAATTTTTTTTACACACAATTGTCCATTTACAGAGATATTTCTCCCACTCAGCATGGGTATGTGTAAAAATACACCACAAAACACATTATACTACTTCTCCTGAGTACGGCGATACCACATGTGTGGCACTTTTTTGCACCCTAACTGCGCTAAAGGGCCCAAAGTCCAATGAGTACCTTTAGGATTTCACAGGTCATTTTGAGAAATTTCGTTTCAAGACTACTCCTCACGGTTTAGGGCCCCTAAAATGCCAGGGCAGTATAGGAACCCCACAAATGACCCCATTTTAGAAAGAAGACACCCCAAGGTATTCCGTTAGGAGTATGGCGAGTTCATAGAAGATTTTATTTTTTGTCACAAGTTAGCGGAAAATGACACTTTGTGAAAAAACACAATTAAAATCAATTTCCGCTAACTTTTGACAAAAAATAAAATCTTCTATGAACTCACCATACTCCTAACGGAATACCTTGGGGTGTCTTCTTTCTAAAATGGGGTCATTTGTGGGGTTCCTATACTGCCCTGGCATTTTAGGGGCCCTAAACCGTGAGGAGTAGTCTTGAAACGAAATTTCTCAAAATGACCTGTGAAATCCTAAAGGTACTCATTGGACTTTGGGCCCTTTAGCGCAGTTAGGGTGCAAAAAAGTGCCACACATGTGGTATCGTCATACTCGGGAGAAGTAGTACAATGTGTTTTGGGGTGTATTTTTACACATACCCATGCTGGGTGGGAGAAATACCTCTGTAAATGGACAATTGTGTGTAAAAAAATCAAAAGATTGTCATTTACAGAGGTATTTCTCCCACCCAGCATGGGTATGTGTAAAAATACACCCCAAAACACATTGTACTACTTCTCCCGAGTACGGCGATACCACATGTGTGGCACTTTTTTGCACCCTAACTGCACTAAGGGGCCCAAAGTCCAATGAGTACCTTTAGGATTTCACAGGTCATTTTTGTTTCAAGACTACTCCTCACGGTTTAGGGCCCCTAAAATGCCAGGGCAGTATAGGAACCCCACTAATGACCCCATTTTAGAAAGAAGACACCCCAAGGTATTCCGTTAGGAGTATGGTGAGTTCATAGAAGTTTTTATTTTTTTGTCACAAGTTAGCGGAAATTGATTTTAATAGTTTTTTTTCACAAAGTGTCATTTTCCGCTAACTTGTGACAAAAAATAAAATCTTCTATGAACTCACCATACTCCGTACGGAATACCTTTGGGTGTCTTCTTTCTAGAATGGGGTCATTTGTGGGGTTCCTATACTGCCCTGGCATTTTAGGGGCCCTAAACCGTGAGGAGTAGTCTTGAAACCAAATGTCGCAAAATGACCTGTGAAATCCTAAAGGTACTCATTGGACTTTGGGCCCCTTAGCGTACTTAGGGTGTAAAAAAGTGCCACACATGTGGTACCGCTGTACTCAGGAGAAGTAGTATAATGCGTTTTGGGGTGTATTTTTACACATACCCATGCTAAGTGGGAGAAATATCTCTGTAAATGACAATTGTTTGATTTTTTTACACACAATTGTCCATTTACATAGAAATTTCTCCCACCCAGCATGGGTATGTGTAAAAATACACCCCAAAACACATTATACTACTTTTCCTGAGTACGGCGGTACCACATGTGTGACACTTTTTTGCAGCCTAGGTGCGCTAAGGGGCCCAACGTCCTATTCACAGGTCATTTTGAAGCATTTGTTTTCTAGACTACTCCTCGCGGTTTAGGGCCCCTAAAATGCCAGGGCAGTATAGGAACCCCACAAGTGACCCCATTTTAGAAAGAAGACACCCCAAGGTATTCCGTTAGGTATATGGCGAGTTCATAGAAGATTTTATTTTTTGTCACAAGTTAGTGAAAAATGACACTTTGTGAAAAAAAAACAATAAAAATTAATTTCCGCTAACTTTTGACAAAAATTAAAATCTTCTATGAACTCGTCATACACCTAACATAATACCTTGGGGTGTCTTTTTTTTCTAAAATGGGGTCACTTGTGGGGTTCCTATACCGCCCTGGCATTTTACAGGCCCAAAACCGTGAGTAGTCTGGAAACCAAATGTCTCAAAATGACTGTTCAGGGGTATAAGCATCTGCAAATTTTGATGACAGGTGGTCTATGAGGGGGCGAATTTTGTGGAACCGGTCATAAGCAGGGTGGCCTTTTAGATGACAGGTTGTATTGGGCCTGATCTGATGGATAGGAGTGCTAGGGGGGTTACAGGAGGTGATTGATGGGTGTCTCAGGGGGTGGTTAGAGGGGAAAATAGATGCAATCCATGCACTGGGGAGGTGATCGGAAGGGGGTCTGAGGGTTTGGCCGAGTGATCAGGAGCCCACACGGGGCAAATTGGGGCCTGATCTGATGGGTAGGTGTGCTAGGGGGTGACAGGAGGTGATTGATGGGTGTCTCAAGGTGTGATTAGAGGGGGGAATAGATGCAAGCAATGCACTGGCGAGGTGATCAGGGCTGGGGTCTGAGGGCATTCTGAGGGTGTGGGCGGGTGATTGAGTGCCCTAGGGGCAGATAGGGGTCTAATCTGATAGGTAGCAGTGACAGGGGGTGATTGATGGGTAATTAGTGGGTGTTTAGGGTAGAGAATAGATGGAAACACTGCGCTTGGGTGGTGATCTGATGTCGGATCTGCGGGCGATCTATTGGTGTGGGTGGGTGATCAGTTTGCCCGCAAGGGGCAGGTTAGGGGCTGATTGATGGGTGGCAGTGACAGCGGGTGATTGATGGGTGGCAGTGACAGGGGGTGATTGATGGGTGGCAGTGACAGGGGGTGATTGATGGGTGATTGATAGGTGATTGACAGGTAATCAGTGGGTTATTACAGGGGAGAACAGATGTAAATATTGCACTGGCGAATTGATAAGGGGGGGTCTGAGGGCAATCTGAGCGTGTAGGCGGGCGATTGGGTGCCCGCAAGGGGCAGATTAGGGTCTGATCTGATAGGTAACAGTGACAGGTGGTGATAGGGAGTGATTGATGGGTGATTGATGGGTAATTAGTGGGTGTTTAGAGAAGATAACAGATGTAAACGATACATTTGGGAGGTAATCTGACGGCGGGTTTGCGGGCGATCTAATGGTGTGGGTGGGTGATCAGATTGCCCGCAAGGGGCAGGTTAGGGGCTGATTGATGGGTGGCAGTGACAGGGGGTGATTGATGGGTGATAGGTGATTGGCAGGTGATTGACAGGTGATCAGTGGGTTATTACAGGGAAGGACAGATGTAATTAATGCACTGGCGAATTGATAAGGGGGGGGGGGGGTCTGAGGGCAATCTGAGCGTGTGGGCGGGTGATTGGGTGCCCGCAAGGGGCAGATTAGGGTCTGATCTGATAGGTAACAGTGACAGGTGGTGATAGGGGGTGATTGATGGGTGATTGATGGGTAATTAGTGGGTGTTTAGAGAAGATAACAGATGTAAACGATACATTTGGGAGGTAATCTGACGGCGGGTTTGCGGGCGATCTAATGGTGTGGGTGGGTGATCAGATTGCCCGCAAGGGGCAGGTTAGGGGCTGATTGATGGGTGGCAGTGACAGGGGGTGATTGATGGGTGATAGGTGATTGGCAGGTGATTGACAGGTGATCAGTGGGTTATTACAGGGAAGAACAGATGTAATTAATGCACTGGTGAATTGATAAGGGGGGGTCAGAGGGCAATCTGAGCGTGTGGGCGGGTGATTGGGTGCCCGCAAGGGGCAGATTAGGGTCTGATCTGATAGGTAAAAGTGACAGGTGGTGATAGGGGGTGATTGATGGGTGATTGATGGGTAATTAGTGGGTGTTTAGAGGAGAGAATAGATGTAAACAATGGATTTGGGAGGTGATCTGATGTCGGATCTGTGGGCGATCTATTGGTGTGGGGGGGTGATCAGATTGCCCGCAAGGGGCAGGTTAGGGGCTGATTGATGGGTGGCAGTGACAGGGGGTGATTGACGGGTGATTGATGGGTGATTGACGGGTGATTGACAGGTGATTGACAGGTGATCAGGGGGATAGATGCATACAGTAAACAGGGGGGGGTGGTCGGGGGGGGGGTCTGGGGAGAATCTGAGGGGTGGGGGGTGATCAGGAGGGGGCAGGGAGCAGGGGGGGGGGATAAAAAAAAATAGCGTTGACAGATAGTGACAGGGAGTGATTGATGGGTGATTAGGGGGGTGATTGGGTGCAAACAGGGGTCTGGGGGGTGGGCAGGGGGGGGGTCTGATGGGTGCTGTGGGTGATCTGGGGCAGGGGGGGGAGAAATCAGTGTGCTTGGGTGCAGACTAGGGTGGCTGCAGCCTGCCCTGGTGGTCCCTCGGACACTGGGACCACCAGGGCAGGAGGCAGCCTGTATAATACACTTTGTAAACATTACAAAGTGTATTATACACTTTGTATGCGGCGATCGCGGGGTTAACATCCCGCCGGCGCTTCCGTATAGCCGGCGGGATGTTGCGGCGAGCGAGCAGTGACAGGCGCCGGCGGAGGATCGCGTCACGGATGACGCGATCGCTCCGCCCATGCCCTTAAATGGACCGCCGCCTCTGTGGGTGAGGCCGTCCTGAAGGGCTCCACTTCCCCGCCGCCCCTGTGTAGTGGGCGGTCGGGAAGTGGTTAAAAAGGAAGCTATGAGGTGTCAGTGTAAACCTGCTCTGCGGGGTTAAGAAGAAGTATTAGCCACTTCTTATTCAGGGACAGTTCTGCACTGTTCTTAATCTAAGTAAAACTCTCAGAATTGCCGCCATCTCCCTTCACTTTAGAAAGCATTGGGAAGCTTCTTACAAATGCGCAGAATACTCCACCCTGCTGGTAAGGACAGTTTAAGAAGAAAAAACTGTCGGTAATGCTTTGATAAATCTGGCCCAGTGAGTGCGAATGATGGAGCACGATGCAGCGTAGCGTACATGCCCAGACCAACAGGAATCCTGGTGACATACTTACTGTCTAACAGAGTGTATGTCACTGAACGGGGCAGGCCTATGCATATGATCCTGTCAGCACACTCTGTCGCAAACTACTGATTCATGTTGCGCAGTGATCCCATGGCAGGCTACCATGCCATGGGTTTACTGCAGCACACAAGTGTAAATGAAGTCGTGTAATCAGATTAAAAAAACTTGTACTTGGATGGAGATTCTGTTCTCCACCCAGAGCACTCAAAATTAGGGGGACAAACGCATAGGGGGGAGACTTATGAAGGTATGTGATTCTGACTTCTAAGTTCACAGAACTGTGGATTCGTGGATCAGGGAGTGTACTCAGGAGCACATTGGCTCAAATGCTTCCTATGCCTGTCTAAGACTGAAAAGGTGTTTCTAAGATATTGCACTTCTAGAAAGGTAACACTAGATCTACTCTAGCACTACCAAGATCAGCAAGCACACCAGGCTTATATTCTTAAAAATTGATTACAAAGCGTTTATGAGTCTTGTATGAAATTTGGAGTGTAGAGACATCATTGGATCCACACCAAGCACATTATTTCTGCCCTTTTTCCAGGCTGCTCAGCATTTGTCTCATTCAGTCTCACCTCAAATTGAATAAAATACTGTAGGTCATCAATGATCATGGCTTCATAATTATTATTTTTTTTGCAGTGAATTATCCTGTTTTGTATTGGAAGTGGTACTGTAATTGTGAATTGTCTTGCAAGGCATTGCACTGCACTGCTATAGCAATTTTTTTTGTGTGCCTGTTTTTCAACTAAAGGAGTAATTACATAGCACCATAAGCCCACCAGTAAACCACTCTTATTTCCTTTTTAGAGTTGGGCCGAACCTCCGATTTTAGGTTCGCGAACCTGGTTCGCGAACTTCCGCGGAAGGTTCGGTTCGCGTTAAAGTTCGCGAACCGCAATAGACTTCAATGGGGATGCGAACTTTGAAAAAAAAAAATAATTATGCTGGCCACAAAAGTGATGGAAAAGATGTTTCAAGGGGTCTAACACCTGGAGGGGGGCATGGCGGAGTGGGATACATGCCAAAAGTCCCGGGGAAAAATCTGGATTTGACGCAAAGCAGCGTTTTAAGGGCAGAAATCACATTGAATGCTAAATGACAGGCCTAAAGTGCTTTCAAACATCTTGCATGTGTATACATCAATCAGGTAGTGTAATTAAGGTACTGCTTCACACCGACACACCAAACTCACCGTGTAACGCACCGCAAACAGCTGTTTGTGTAGTGACGGCCGTGATGGACTGGTGCGCACCATGGCGAGAGTGCTGGTTTTGGTGGCTTTACAGCCCATATGGTCGCCTGGCTGATGTAGCTGAATGACAGAACAGTGACTGTCCAGCTGATCAAATTTGGTCTGACCACAATGAGGCAACGACCTTATTATCGTGGGTGTGCCCCCCGAGACACTCATCTAGGCACCGGTCATTGCTTCATTGTGATACGCAAGCCCCTTCACCACGGCAAGGTAATGATCACGAAGGGGAATGGGCGCATGTACATGCCTTTTCTTTTGTTGTTGCAGCTGCCCGCAGTGCAGCCAGAAAAATTAGGCAGTCATGTACACGCACCAGAAAAATTATTACAGCGGCCGCTGCTAGCAGCGGCCTAAAAAATTCAGCAATCCGCCTGGAGTCCCGGACCCTGTTGGTGGTGGCGGAGAAGGTAGTCAAGCGGCCTGCAGGCAGACATGCTGTGTGGAGGGACTGGGAGCGACTTAGTCTTCTTGGGGCAGGCCAGGCAGCCAGTCACACGGCGTGCAGGCAGAGATGCTGTGTGTGCGGGGACTGACTTAGTCTTGGGGCGGGCAGCAGCCCTCCGGGATCCATGCCTCATTCATTTTGATAAAGGTGAGGTACTTAACACTTTTGTGACTTAGGCGACTTCTCTTCTCTGTGACAATGCCTCCAGCTGCGCTGAAGGTCCTTTCTGACAGGACGCTTGCGGCAGGGCAGGAGAGAAGTTGGATGGCAAATTGGGACAGCTCTGGCCACAGGTCAAGCCTGCGCACCCAGTAGTTCAAGGGTTCCTCATCGCTGTTCACAGCAGTGTCTACATCCACACTTAAGGCCAGGTAGTCGGCTACCTGCCGTTCCAGGCGTTGGTGGAGGGTGGATCCGGAAGGGCTACGGCGAGGCGTTGGACTAAAGAACGTCCTCATGTCCCACATCACCATGAGATCGCTGGAGCGTCCTGTCTTTGACTGCGTGGACACGGGAGGAGGATTAGTGGCAGTGGTACCTTGCTGGCGTTGTGCCGTCACATCACCCTTAAAGGCATTGTAAAGCATAGTTGACAGCTGGTTCTGCATGTGCTGCATCCTTTCCACCTTCCGGTGAGTTGGTAACAGGTCCGCCACTTTGTGCCTGTACCGAGGGTCTAGTAGTGTGGCCACCCAGTACAGCTCATTCCCCTTGAGGTTTTTTATACGGGGGTCCCTCAACAGGCAGGACAGCATAAAAGACGACATCTGCACAAAGTCGGATCCAGTACCCTCCATCTCCTCTTGCTCTTCCTCAGTGACGTCAGGTAAGTCAACCTCCTCCCCCCAGCCGCGAACAATACCACGGGAAGGTTGAGCAGCACAAGCCCCTTGCGATGCCTGCTGAGGTTGTTCTCCTGCCGCTGTCCCCTCCTCCTCCTCCTCCTCCCCCAAAGAAACACCTTGCTCATCATCCTCTGAGTCTGACTCGTCTTCTGCACACGACTTCTCTTCTTCCTCCTCCTCCCCTCTCTGTGCTGCCGCAGGTGTTGAGGAAACAGCTGGGTCTGATGAAAATTGGTCCCATGCCTGTTCCTGCCGTAACGGTTCCTGGTCACGCTCATTCACAGCTTCATCCGCCACTCTACGCACAGCACGCTCCAAGAAGTAAGCGTAGGGAATTAAGTCGCTGATGGTGCCCTCACTGCGGCTCACCAGGTTGGTCACCTCCTCAAACGGCCGCATGAGCCTGCATGCATTTTCCATCAGTGTCCAGTTGTCGGGCCAGAACATCCCCATCTTCCCAGACTGTTTCATTCTACTGTAGTTGTAGAGGTAGTGGGTCACGGCTTTCTTCTGTTCTAGCAGGCGGGAGAACATGAGCAGGGTCGAGTTCCAGCGAGTCGGGCTATCGCAAATGAGGCGTCTCACCGGCATGTTGTTTTTGCGCTGAATTTCCGCAAAGCGTGCCATGGCTGTGTAAGACCGCCTCAAATGCCCACAGAACTTCCTGGCCTGCTTCAGGACATTCGCTAAGCCAGGGTACTTTGCCACAAATCTTTGAACCACTAGATTCATGACATGTGCCATGCAGGGTATGTGTGTCAGCTTCCCCATATGCAAAGCGGCAAGCAGATTGCTGCCGTTGTCGCACACCACGTTGCCTATCTCCAGGTGGTGCGGGGTCAGCCACTCATCCACCTGTTTCTTAAGAGCAGCCAGGAGAGCTGCTCCAGTGTGACTCTCCGCTTTGAGACAAGACATGTCTAAGATGGTGTGACACCGTCTTACCTGGCATGCAGCATAGGCCCTGCGGAGCTGGGGCTGTGTAGCTGGAGAGGAGAACTGCCACTCAGCCAAGGAGGAGGAGGACAGCGAAGAGCATGTAGCAGGAGGAGAGGAGGTGGCAGGAGGCCTGCCTGCAAGCCGTGGAGGTGTCACAATTTGGTCCGCTGCGCCCTGCTTGCCATCGTTCACCACCAGGTTCACCCAATGGGCTGTGTAGGTAATGTAGCGGCCCTGCCCGTGCTTGGCAGACCAGGCATCCGTGGTCAGGTGTACCCTTGACCCAACGCTCTTCGCAAGAGATGACACCACTTGCCTCTCAACTTCACGGTGCAGTTGGGGTATGGCCTTTCTCGAAAAATAAGTGCGGCCTGGCATCTTCCACTGCGGTGTTCCGATGGCCACAAATTTACGGAAGGCCTCAGAGTCCACCAGCCGGTATGGTAACAGCTGCCGAGCTAACAGTTCCACCACGCCAGCTGTCAGACGCCGGGCAAGGGGGTGACTGGCCGAAATTGGCTTCTTCCGCTCAAACATTTCCTTCACGGACACCTGACTGCTGCTGTGGGCAGAGGAGCAGGAACCACTCAAGGGCAGAGGCGGAGTGGAGGAGGGTGCCTGTGAAGGTGGAAGGGAGAAAGCGGCAGAAGCAGATAATGCACCTGATGGAGGAGGAAGAGGAGAAGGAGGGTGGCTTTGCTTTTGTGTGCTGCTGCTGCTTTTGCTCAGGTGGCCATCCCATTGCTGTTTGTGCCTTTTCTCCAGGTGCCTTCGTAAGGCACTTGTCCCTACGTGAGTGTTGGCCTTTCCACGGCTCAATTTTTGTTGGCAGAGCGAACAGATGGCTTTGGTCCGATCTGAGGCACACACATTAAAAAATGTCCACACCGCTGAGCCACCCTGGGATGTGGGCACTATGGGGACCGTCACCTCAGCAGCTGATGCTGAAGGGCAAGTTGGCTGGCTGTACATAGGTGGCGATACATGGTGCCGGACTCTGCCACCAGCTGTTTCTGACGAAGAGCTGCCCCAGCTTCTTTCAGCAACTTCTCTCCTCCTACTACTCTCTGACTCCACCTCTGAACTGTCCCCCTCTTCATCTCCTCTATTGGGAACATACAGAGGATCCCTATCATCGTCATCATCGTAATCATCCTGCCCAGCTTCGCTTGCCTCAGACAAATCCAAACATGCACCATCAGTAGGTCCTTCATCCTCCTTACACGTTACATCCATAGTGTTGCCGGGTAACTCAAATATATGAGCTGGTGAAAATTCATCTGGCTGTAACAACAATGGCTGTGCATCAGTGATTTCAACACTAAATAATTCTTGCGAAGTGTCAAATGCAGCGGAAGTGGTGCTAGTAGTAGCGCTGGTGGCTGAGCAAGATGAGGTGTTCTGTGTCGCTAAATACTCAACCACGTCCTGACAATCTTGGGAGGTGATGGGACGTGCCTTCTTCCGAGCACTGTACTGTGGGCCAGGTCCACAAGAAATTACATTTACACGACCTCGCGCAGATCTGCCGGGTGGCCTTCCTCTGGCTCTGGCACTACCTCTTCCTCTACCTGTTCTGTCCATATCGGGTATGCACGGAGTGGTATATCACACTGCGTGCACTCACGTAGGTAGGTGGGTTCACTTAACTGCACAGGTATGCGCACTGATGCGGTGGGTTCACTGAACAGAACAGGTATACAGTGGCGGGTTCACAGAACAGGTATGCAGTGGCAGGTTCACTGAACACAACAGGTATGCAGTGGCAGGTTCACTGAACACAACAGGTATGCAGTGGCGGGTTCACTGAACAGGTATACAGTGGCGGGTTCACTGAACAGAACAGGTATGCAGTGGCGGGTTCACTAAACAGAACAGGTATACAGTGGCGGGTTCACTAAACAGAACAGGTATACAGTGGCGGGTTAACAGAACAGGTATACAGTGGCGGGTTCACAGAACAGGTATGCAGTGGCAGGTTCACTGAACACAACAGGTATGCAGTGGCGGGTTCACTGAACAGGTATACAGTGGCGGGTCCACTGAACAGAACAGGTATGCAGTGGCGGGTTCACTAAACAGAACAGGTATACAGTGGCGGGTTCACTAAACAGAACAGGTATACAGTGGCGGGTTCACAGAACAGGTATGCAGTGGCAGGTTCACTGAACACAACAGGTATGCAGTGGCGGGTTCACTGAACACAACAGGTATGCAGTGGCGGGTTCACTGAACAGGTATACAGTGGCGGGTTCACTAAACAGAACAGGTATACAGTGGCGGGTTCACTAAACAGAACAGGTATACAGTGGCGGGTTCACAGAACAGGTATGCAGTGGTGGGTTCACAGCACAGGTATGCAGTGGTGGGTTCAATGAACAGGTATACAGTGGCGGGTCCACTGAACAGAACAGGTATGCAGTGGCGGGTTCACTGAACAGGTATACAGTGGCAGGTCCACTGAACAGAACAGGTATGCAGTGGCGGGTTCACTGAACAGGTATACAGTGGCGGGTCCACTGAACAGAACAGGTATGCAGTGGCGGGTTCAATGAACAGGTATACAGTGGCGGGTCCACTGAACAGAACAGGTATGCAGTGGCGGGTTCACTGAACAGGTATACAGTGGCGGGTCCACTGAACAGAACAGGTATGCAGTGGCGGGTTCACGAAACAGAACAGGTATACAGTGGCGGGTTCACTAAACAGAACAGGTATACAGTGGCGGGTTCACTAAACAGAACAGGTATACAGTGGCGGGTTCACAGAACAGGTATGCAGTGGTGGGTTCACAGCACAGGTATGCAGTGGTGGGTTCAATGAACAGGTATACAGTGGCGGGTCCACTGAACAGAACAGGTATGCAGTGGCAGGTTCACTGAACAGGTATACAGTGGCGGGTCCACTGAACAGAACAGGTATGCAGTGGCGGGTTCACTGAACAGGTATGCAGTGGTGGGTTCACAGAACAGGTATGCAGTGGTGGGTTCACAGCACAGGTATGCAGTGGTGGGTTCAATGAACAGGTATGCAGTGGCGGGTCCACTGAACAGAACAGGTATGCAGTGGCAGGTTCACTGAACAGGTATGCAGTGGTGGGTTCACAGCACAGGTATGCAGTGGTGGGTTCACAGCACAGGTATGCAGTGGTGGGTTCACAGCACAGGTATGCAGTGGTGGGTTCACAGAACAGGTATGCAGCCAGACAGGAACAAGTTAAGCCTAACTAATCTTTCCCTGAGAGACAGTCTGCAGCAGCTCGCCCTACTCTCACTAACGCAGGCAGCACACGAGTGACCGTAATGGCCGCCGCTGCCTGCCTTATATAAGGGGGGGGGGTGGGGCTCCAGGGGCTAGTGTAGCCTAATTAGCTACACTGGGCCTGCTGACTGTGATGTAGAGGGTCAAAGTTGACCCTCCATGTGCATTATGGGGCAAACCGAACTTCCGCAAAGGTTCGCCTGCGGGACGCGAACGCGAACCACTGAAGGTCGCATGGAACCGTTCGGCCCAACTCTACTCCTTTTTGGAGAGAGCAGAGTGGCATTTACCATTCCCTTTTATTCCAAGTGATCCCTAATGTAAGCCATGTAGGTTGCTATTGATCTCTGGACAAATAGGGACTCATTTGGAATCCCCGGAAATTACGTTGATGCATTTTTGAACAATAATCAACATTTCTGATTGGAACTTGGAAATCGGATTTCTGCGGAAATACCACATTATCGTAACTCAGTAATTTTAGCCCAATCACAGAACTCAAAAGCATTGGACCAATCAGAGAATGCAGAGTCAACTTGGAAGTATTTGGCCAATCGGAGAATGCAAAACATGACCAAAAAAACTACTCGGAAATCGGACAACAGAAATCAGAAATCCACGGAACCAGTAATCAGCATTAGTGGAAAAATCGGAAATTCCACGAAAACGGAAGTTTGTTGCTACCTCCTGGCCACCCAGCCTGCATGACAGTATAAGGAAGTCCTGAGGCATTGGGGAACTGTCCTTATTTTAACTTTTCAGTGGTCACTTTTTAAGCACATCCCATGAGCACAGTATGTGTACAGTATGTGGTTTCCATGGCTGCAGGTTTTCTTTTAGTTCTTTGGATAAATGATGTGGTTGCCTACAGCTGATGTAGTGTGATGTTTGGTGATGAGTAGGGAAACATGTTCACATCTGAACTATTCCCTTTTTATTTAATTGAGGTTGATAAAGGCTGAATATGAGCAGAGAGCAACAGGAGCCCATGGCTTCCTGCACATCATGGGTCAACCAGGATACAATTGTATTTCACCCAGCGATTGTGCCTGCTGTGGCATACTAAGCCAAAGGATCAGATAGTTAAACTTCACATGTTCTCTCTAAGGAAATAGATTTTCTCATTCACATAAAATGTCTCTGGCACCTAAAAATAAAGCTTAAAATGTTGTTTTATAATATTTTACATAATTTTCCTCTATTTTCTAACTGCACCAGGGCATAGTTATGTAGAAGAACCTTCTCAAAAATAACCAAAACTACTAAAGTAGAGGTGAATCATCAAAGTATTAAAATAGTTTAAAACATAAAAAAAGGTGTAAGCAATGTAATCTTACCTCCTGGGAAAAAGGCACTGATAACAGTGAAAACTGTATTATGGAATAAAAACAATTTCTCAAATCACAGCTCTCTTCAACAGGTTAAAGTACTTAGGTGCACACAAAGAGGATAGGTGCAACCCTCTGTTATACTGTGTTCTTTAAAATAAAATTCCCTATGTTGATACAAAAGAGCCTTTAGTACCAGATCACATTACGTTTGCCGCCATGTATCTTACCGTAGTGGACAAATGGACATGCAGAAAATGCCTGGGCTTTCCTGTGGATCCTTTTTACACATGTCCATTGCTGTCTTGACCTTAGTGGTCTATTGTAGAAAATTCAAACCAAAATGATTTTTATGGACAGTGGATCCCATTGCCATTCTTTAGATCAGATGCTACCCAACTGTTGGCCCAGGCCAAACGCTACTTTAGTCAGCTCCTTTCAGCTCGGAGGTGTCAGACCATCTCCACCAGGACGGTAAGGCACAGGAACTCATTCTTTCCCTCTGTGGTCAACCTCCTGAACTCCATCCATGCACTCCCCCCAGTACCTCTTCACTTAGGTTCATGGAATAGGTCCTGTCATAGACAACCTGTCTTTGAGGCGTTGTAACTGCATTGTACCTCCACTGAGTCACACTTTAGTGTTTTTGTCTCCACAGACTGTTATTGTTATGCATTGTACTGTATATTGTATTTATTGTGTGCCAAGCTATGTATGTGCTGAGCTATGTATGTGCCAAAGCCAATTTCAGGCATGACCCAGTCATTCTTGGCAAAATAAATGATTCTGATTCTGATAATAGAGTTAATGGATTTTCCACAGGATTCTTTTACTGATCCACTGAGGGTAGACTTCTTTTTGAGAAGTTATTTTTTTGTATGTTTATGATATTCTATTTTTTCTGTATCTGAATAGTTAATGTTTTGGATACAAAATATGTCACATTGTGGGTATATACGTTGCACTGTGGGCTGAGTGGGTGGGAAGCTGAAGAAGGCCTCTACCCAAAACTTGTGTGATGCCTAACTTTCTTACCCATACAGCTGTTTCATTACCGTATTTGCATTTAGAAAATGTTTATTATATTTGTATACCCAGCCATTAGAAAAATTATTAAAAAGGTCAATATTATTATAATGTTTATATTTCTATTTGAGAATATCAAAATGCATTCAACAATACAAGTGTGTATTATTTTGTAGGATCTTTATGCACTGGACCTGGAGCCATATCGTTATTCTGGAGTGAATCTTACAGGGTTTCGGATTCTGAATGTGGAAAACCCATATGTTAGCGCTATTGTAGAAAAATGGTCGATGGAACGTCTACAAGCAGCTCCCAAGCCAGAAACTGGGCTGCTAGATGGAATAATGACGGTACGATCCCATAATAATATTCTTTTATGATCATAAAAATAAGATATAAGTGAATCATTAAGTCTATTACTATTTTTTAGGTTTAAACACATTACCAAATTGCTGTTGTTCCCCCAGGAATAAGTCAGTGCTTTTCATGTGTCTTTATCATTGCCAATCTAAGTCTATGAGCAGATTAAGATAGATTCAAACAATTTATGAGCATAATCAGTACAGCAGTTCTGTAATAAAAAAAATTAAGTATACAGTACTAATCAAACTTCATAATTTATGAGTGGTTGTATTAGGCTATGATGCTTTGAACCTTTCTCTTTTCCTTTCTGAATACGTAATGCCACGCATGGTGTCATGTCATGAATATGGCTAAATTACTGGCATCATTCTAGTCATGTGTTGGAATGGATATGCAAATTAAACTGTATCTTTATATACAATATTTCCCCAGGGCTATGTATACTTTTTCAGAAGGTGAAGAGAAAAATTATACTTTCCTGATAGGTATTACAAAACTGAACATGAATCTCTCCTAACAAGTTAATTCCCACTGTGCTTTGTTTCGATGTTGCATTGAATGTTGAAAATTGTACATGGAATCACCAGACAGTGGAGTTTTTTGAGAAGTGTAAGATCACTTCAAATAAGTTGATGCCTAAAGTGTAGGCCTGGATTCCATCTTTGTTGTACTTTCAATAGTGCTTGAACATTTGTGGGTGACCCAGAGGACACTGAGGGACCTGAAAGACTATGGGGGTTGGGGTGGGGGGAGGAAGAGGCCCCAGGTAAGTAAAAGTAATTCAACTCAGGTTTCTCTCCTTTGCCTGGTTTGTGCCTCAACTCAGATCTCATTTCAACAGATAAGACAAAAATATATTGATTTGGTCATGCCATTATTGAAAAAAATGACCCAATAGCATATCTCTATGTGGTAAAAGTAAGTGAATATTACTCTCCGCATTTGGTGCGGCCCCCTAGTGCAGCAATAACTGCAACTAAACCTTTGCGTTAAAAGTTGATTATTCATGCACACTACACAATAAAATTGTAGACCATTCATCCTTACTGAACTAATTTAGCTCTTAGATGTTGATGGGTTTCATGACATGAACTGTTCACTTTATTGTTTTCCGCAACATCTCAATTAGATTAAGGTCAGAACTTTTATTTTGCTATTCCCAGAACACTCACAGTTCTTCTTCCATAACCATAAATTGATAGAAAAACGTGTGTTTAAAGGATACCAGAGCCCAACACACTAGGAGAAACGTGTGTTGGGTATGTAGAGGGAGCTGTTCTGGTGCCCACTGCTTCCCCGATTCTACTCTGCCCCCCTCCTTTCATACCTGAAGCCCCTCCAGCAGCCTCATCTGGGTCGCCGGAGTCGGGCATCACCGTGCCTGTGCTGGCCTGGCTGCGCACATCCTAGAGCGTGGCTGGGAGCGCTCTGCGCATGCACATGATGTCAATATTGACGTCATGGGCATGCGCATAGCGCTCCAGGCTGCAGTCACATACTGTAGAACGCATGCAGCTGGGCCAGCGCAGGTGCATACCTGCTATGCCTGTTTCTCCTAGTGTGTCGGGCTCTGGTATCCTTTAAGATGATTGTCTTGCTGCTTAATCCCCTTTCTCTTGAGATTCAGTTCATGGACAGATGTCTTGACATTTTAGCTCTGATATAGTTTGTAATTCATTCTTCCATCAATGAAGGCAAGCTATCCTGGCTTAGACCCAAATCAAAACACTCCTGCTACCATGGTTCACAGATGAGAATTTTTTACAATGCTGGAATAAAATGTTCTTTTTTTTCTCCAAGAGTAACGCTCCTTAGGCCAAAAGTTCTAGTATTACTTCATTCAGCTACAAACAAATTATTCCAATATATTTTTGGTTTATCCATATACTCTTTAGCAAACTGTAGGTAGTTCACAATATTTCTGGGAGAAAACAGTGACTTTCTCCTTGCTACCCTGCTATATACACTATTGGTGTCCTGTGTTATTTTAATGGTGGACTCGTGAACATAAATATTCTTCAATGTGAGATAAGTCTTAGTTTCTTAGACATTACCCTTGGGTTTTTTGTAATCTCTTTAACTGTTACATGCCTTTATATTTGATCTTTGATGGCCAACCTCATCAAATAAAACAAGACATAGAACATTTATCTTGCACTGTTGTCCTGGCAGACTCAAAGCGTTTGAGCTGCAGCCACTAGGGCACACCAGGGCTGCCTTCAGAAATGTGTTGGCCCCATGCTGAGTCAACTTACTGGGCCCCCCTCACTCCCCTCTGCCCCACTCCCTCCCAAAAAATCAGTGTTTACCCATAAAAGAAACATGTCAGTGCTATATAAATACATAATAATAATAATAACAATGATATGGTAGGACTTGAGACTATGACTATGGAAGGAATTAGATTGTGAGCTCCTCTAAAGGACAGTCCGTGACATTGGCTATCTACTATGTAAATTAATGCAGAAGATGTCAGTGCTATATACATACATAATAATAATATGGTAGGGCATTAGACTATGCTATAAAAATACTTATAATAATTAGGCAGACACACTAATGGAATTATTTTTAGAGAAGAAGATATCAAGAGGAAAGGAATGAAAGATAGAGAGGAAGAAAGGAGTAGAACGTTTAGGGACTGAATGCAATTACTTTTTCTCATAGGAGATCATTTTCATCTTCTCTTTAAAAATAACTTTTCAGCATTCTGCAATTGAAAAAGTGCCCACAAGATGGGGAAAAAAGTACCATGAAAATTATTTTGATTATATTCGTGCTTGCTGGTGGTTTAAAGGGCATTTTATGACAAGGTGGAAAATATTACCTAGGAGAAAAAGTTAATTTTATATGAGCCTGGGATGGAATGAGGAGGTAAAGGGGAGATACAGCAAGAGAAGGGAGTAATGGAGAGTGACAGGGGATAGAAGACAACATTTTAGCCTTGCAGCAATAGATTGCTATGTTCTAATCTTGCCCAAAACACAATGGGTATACTGGGGGTATATGGCAATGAAGGAGACACATGGGGAAGATGGTCAAGGCTGGCTTTACTAGGGACTCTGGGGAGACATAATTGTATCCAGGAGACTGGGGACATGGAAATGTTGGGCAACATATTGTGAACATGGCTATAACGAGGATTCTGCAATACTTGGGAGATAGCACCCCAGATTATTAGGGAGCATTACTGATGGGGGGTTGGTTATAATTTGTAGCTACAGATCTTTAAATCAGGAGTTCCAACTATTAAAGAAGAGTGGGAGAAGGAAGGAAGTGAGGTGGAGAGTAAAGGTAGTGATCAATGTAGATAAGGTGCAAGCTAGCTGGATTCTAGATTCTCTAGTATTTGCTTCTGTCAGAGTGCAGTGTCTCAGCATCTCACACCAGGCATCAGTCACTGTAGGAACAGCTTATCACTGAGCGCTCTATCTTTTCACACAAAAAGCCTGATTGTATAGTCTGTTTTATTAGTGATAATGCTCCAGTTATTGCTGGCTTTTCCAGCAGTACAAAGCTTCAGAGCAGTACAGTGCCGGACATGTGTGCAGAAGCTCTGTACTGCTCTGTAATCTGACCTGTTGCTCAGCTATCAGAAAAAAACAATAAACGTATAACCAACATGAAATGCCCAGCTTCAGGGAGTGAATCTGACTTCTAAACCTTTGCTAAACATGGTATGCCCTGATCTGGATAGCCAGTTACAAAGATGAGCTAATAAGAGAGGAATTCAGCTCTGTGACTGAAAGAAAATGCACACCATTTGTATGCCTCAGTGTGGAATTCCTTAACTGTATAGCTGTTTTTCCTATTTAGTGTGCTGGGGACTGGACACAGTTAAATGTATTTTACCCAGCAGGGAGGGGTCGGGGTCTCAGTCACTGCTTGGGCCCCATACAGGACTGTCATATTGGTGGCTGTGGGCATACTCAGTAGCCAGTAGCAGTGTTAGGGAGTCTAGCCAAAGGAGTTCTTGCTAAATAGGTGGTGGCTTGCTAAACAGGAAGAGCTGAGATTAGAACCCTGTGTCAGAGGCAGAGCCCTTAACCAGTACACTATCCATTCACTTCTAGATAAGGTAAGAATGGTTTTGAATTTAATTATCTGTCTGACTTTTAATTGGAGGACTCCAAGGGCCTAATCCAACTCACTTTTTCTCCTAGGTGATACTTTTACATCTTATCAATAAAATGCCTTTTAGGCCACCAGCAAGCAAGAAAATTCTCTAAATAATTTTGACAGTACTTTTTCAATTGCAGAGTGGTGAAAAGTTATTTTATTCAGAATATTAAAAAATATCACCTAGAAGGAAAAGCGTATTGATTTGGGCCCCATATGCTTTTGCATTGATCATGTATCTTTTTCTAGCTTTATGGGAATCAGCAACTCTTTTTCTAAGGTACTTAGAAATCCCATTAGTTTCAGCCATAACACACAGCCACAAATGTGTGGTATGTGTGATCAGGGTTCACTGAATACCCGGGTTTCTTTCACATACCTGATTATCATCACATTGAATGAAAAACACCAGACTGATTTCATCTCCAAATTATTTGATAACAACATATATATGGCCTATATGGCTCAAAGCCCAAACGATTCACTTACTTTTGCCACAAGCAGACATGTTATTGTTTTTAATAAATGCATCGCTAAATGTAATACATTTTGGGCCATATGCAATTCCCTTTTTCTCCTATATTTTCTCCTAGGTGATATTTTCACAACTTGTCATAAAAAGCCTTTTAACTAAGCCATCAGCAAGCAAGAAAATACTCAGAATAATTTTGATGGTACTTTTCACTAACTTTTTGGTACTTTTTCCATTGTAAAACGCTGAAAAGTTAGTTTAAAGAGAAAATAAAAATGATTTCCTAGGAGATAACTCAGGTGAAAAATGTAATTGCATATGGGCCTTTGTTTGTTTTGTTTAATTGTTTAACTAAGTTTTCTTCATCTACCTTTACAACTTGTTTAAAAATCAGACCCGTTTAAGTCACATTCATATAGAAATGTTTAAGAAAAAAATTGGCAAACTTTTAAGCACTACTGTGTCTTTCAATTTGAACTTTGGGAAATAAGCCGAGTGATTTGGTAAAAAGAAACACAAATGACAAAATATTTTTTGTAAAAGAAAATACTTAGAATTCCACATTTTGTTATAGTTGCATAAAAATGACCCTGATATATTAAACATCTGGAGTGAGTGCTCCTGTAATAGAGTGTGCTTTGCTTGTCTCCAGTTTTAGTAAATAAAAAAGCCATGTTAGGACATTACAAAAGTCCTCATTCAGCATTCTTCACTACAGTGACAATGGAGATGATTTATGAAACCAAAGGTGGAGCTGTTTGTCACATTCAAGCAGATTTCTTGTTAGTAGACATGATTGGCTTCTGTGGTCATCAGTTCCCCTTTTTCAGTTCTCCCTGCTCAGGTTTTCTTAAATCATCTCCATTCAACTATCTTTAACTTCCCAACCCCTTTACGTTTAAATTCTTCTTTAGATTTATGCTCTACTTCATCTCTGTCTAATATTTTCTCTCCAGAGGCCCTGTCAGTCTTCTTGTGACCTTATCAGTTTTTCAAAGTAGTAGCTCCTTGTAGAATTCAAAACACGCAATTTTCCTTGTATTGCCTGTGCTTTATTTCTGCAAAGAGTGGGTCACTTCTCCGCAGTCACAACCTCTTCAGAGTCCAGATGCCACTAGCCTCCAGTGCTGTTTATCATTTGCTCTAGCAGTAACGAGGACACAGACACACACGGTGCATGATGCATTGGCAGTCTCAGAGGTTCCAGGTCATTGGGCCAGAGTGCTGAGGCTGTTCTGGAGCAGGTTCAAGAATGGTACACACTGATGCTAATCTACTTCTTCAAAGTGTCTCTTTAAATAGTATAAGTCATTTTTGTGTAAAGTTTGACCTTTGGCTTCACCCGAATGTTACACTTTTACAAACAAGCTCTATCTTAAGATGAACAGCAGTTCATACTAAGCTGGATAACCCAGGCATTTTAGAAATTAATGAGTCCTACAGAATAAGTCCAAAATAATCATAGCTGCATAAGCAACATTGTAAACATTGTCAATAGAAACATTCAAATTGCAGCTTGATTTGTGCTGGCTAGAAGATAAAAGCAAAGCAAATGAAGGCAAATAAACAGAGCCAATGAAAGGATGTGTAAATATAAAAATACCATCATAATAAACTATAATGTTAGTGTTGCATAGTGTCTCAGTAGGTTTATTACAAACAAAAGCGCTAGCACAGGAAGCTCATCCAAAGGTGGCTGTGTCTTTAGAACAAGCAAACCAATTTGTTTACATAGTAAAGCAGTACAACAAAGTAGATCAACTCAACAGTTTTTTTAAGGTTTACTCCATTGAGTCACATTCATTATTATGTTGATTGGTTGCTTTCAATCAGCACATTTGACACATCATGTTTTGTTTATGTTGGTCTGGTCTGGACCTATTCATACTAGGTGCATTGCCAAGTTGTTTGAATTTTGATGTTTACTTGAATGTTATGAATTCAGGCACTTGACACAATTGTTAGAATTTATTATATTAATGACTGTTCTATTAATTCAGAATGGGAGCACATCCATTGGCAAGCAGCTCAAGTCAAAATACTGTCAGATGTGTATTTTTTGAATGTACCAGTACCCCAATGTAGACCCATACAATATATATGAATGAGGCTAAACTGCACCACCTAGCAATACTTTCACCATGCACACACTGCTTCATGCATTATAGTATAGTAGAAGGATATACTTAGTGTTTGTTTTCTCATGTTCAAATTAACAAGGAGTTGTCTGCCCTATCCCTTCTTAAGACTATTCCATAATATTCTGCCTAACCATAAATAATAATCATCCTGTTTTCTGAAGCTTTCTTTCTGAGCAAGAACCTACAATCTAGATGTTTACCTTCTGTGAGGCGTTTGTTGAGTTTTTGTTTTCAATGTTTGTCTGTTTTACTGTTTTTTTTGGCCCCAGTAAAGGTAAGTGTGCTTGGTAGCCCTTAAAATCAAAGCTTCTACGCACTCCTTAACTCACCATAGTCACACCTAGAAAAGAGCATTATATTTGATGGTCCCTTTTCTTTAGGGAGAAAACATCTGGAGAGAAAAGGGGGCCTCTGGGACCCTCCTTGTATATAGTGTTGGGCGAACAGTGTTCGCCACTGTTCGGGTCCTGCAGAACATCACCCTGTTCGGGTGATGTTCGAGTTCGGCCGAACACCTGATGGTGTTCGGCCTTTTTAGTTCGGGTTCGCCCGAACTATTCAATGTCCGCTGAACAGGGCCGAACAGGGCCCCTGTTCGGCCGAACAGGGCCCTGTTCGCCCGAACATGCCGCAATACGGCCCCCCTATGGGGTCGCAGGCATAAGGGGGGAGAATGCCCCGATCGCGGGGGGGGTCGGAAATTCCCCCCACCCCCTCCGCTAGTGCTCCCCCTCTCTGCCCGCTTCCCCATAAAAAAAGTTTAAGGCAAGTTAAATAGTACCTGGTGGCTGGCACTGGCAGTGGAGTGAGGAGGAGGAGGAGTCCGAGTAGCAGAGTGATGCGTTGAGGCCGGGCAGCGGGCGGTTCAGCGGTAGTACCCTTGTGGTACTTCGGTCTTTCTCTGACCTCACGTCCTCTACGTGATGACGCATACGAGGGTAAGCGTGACGCGTACCCTCGTATGCAGAGGACGTGAGGTCAGAGAAAGGGCGGAAGTACCACAAGGGTACTACCGCTGAACCGCCCGCTGCCCGGCCTCAACGCGTCACTCTGCTACTCGGGCTCCTCCTCCTCCTCACTCCACTGCCAGTGCCAGCCACCAGGTACTATTTAACTTGCCTTAAACTTTTTTTATGGGGAAGCGGGCAGAGGGGGGAGCACTAGCAGAGGGGGTGGGGGGAATTTCCGACCCCCCCCCCCCCCGCGATCGGGGCATGCTCCCCCCTTATGCCTGCGACCCCATAGGGCCCCCAAAATGGGCATGTTCGGGGGTCCCATTGACTTCCATTGAGTTCGGCGTTCGGGCCGAACATGCCGAACATCTGGCCCATGTTCGGCCTGTTCGGTCCGAACCCGAACATCCAGGTGTTCGCCCAACACTACTTGTATAGTAGGCATGTGCTTCCTCTGCAGAGCTTTTTGCAACTTTATTGTCTGAGCTCCTATGTTTCCTGTATTTTAATTCTGAGAGTCTTCCCAATCCCAATGCTGTTGCCCTTTATTTTAGACAGATGCTGCTCTGACATACGATGCAGTCCATATTGTGTCTGTTTGCTACAAGAGGGCACCTCAGATGAACGTCAACTCGTTGCAGTGCCATCGACATAAAGCATGGAGGTTTGGTGGTCGCTTCATGAACTTCATCAAAGACGTAAGTAATGTAGCAGGAATATTACATGTACACACACACACACAGACACACACACAATAAAAAAGACATCGTAGATTTTACAAAAAATTGCAGTTTAATTGTGAATACCTTATTGGAGACATCTCAATATTAACCTCCCTGGCGGTCAATTGTTCTGCAGCTGCGTGGCCGCGGGAGGTTTTTTAAGCCTAATTTTTTTTTAATCATGTAGCTAGCCTAGCACTAGCTACATGATTCCCCCCCTCCCTGCGGCCTCCCTCCCACCCCTCCGATCGCCGTCGGCGATCAAGCCCATCCAGAAATCCCGTTCTAAATGGGATTTCCTTCAGGGCTTCCCCCGTTGCCATGGCGACAAACGGAGTGACATCATCGACGTCCTGACGTCACAGGGAGTCTCGATCCACCCCATAGCGCAGCCTGGCAGCGATTGGCCAGGCTGCGCAAGGGGTATGCGGGGGGGCCCTGTATCATGGTGGGTAGTGGCGCATCGGCGGCGAGCGGCAGCGATCAACCCAAACATGCAGCAAGCAAAGTGCTTGCTGCGTGTTCTAAAAAAAAATTATGAAAATCGGGCCAGCAGGGCCTGAGAAATCCTCCGCAGCGGCTTACTGCCAAGGATGTTAATTTGTAAACAAAAATATGATTACTAAATTGGTGATATGTCAGTAATCAGTTATATGCTGGTAATCTCCTGTGATCATCAAAACAGCGGTGCTGCACTTACATCAAACAAATGCTACTATCACATTTTGGTGAGTTCAAGTCACTTACTTTTGTTGTTGATGGAATGATATGAAGGAAGGAGCAGTGTACCAATAGTCATAACAGCTGCTATGGGGCCCTGAAGCAGAGGGGGACCAGGCGGTACTTAATGTATTTACTATTAAATTTCTTATGTTCCTCCACCCTCTGACTATGTTTCAGTGCCTATGGACTATATGCAGTATAGATTGCATGAGAATGAAAATTGGCCAAATATCCATAGGGAAGAGGCAGATGTCATTGCTCAAGAATGCCTATGTCTGATGGCCCCATGAAAGTTTTGCTCTGGGGCCCCATAATCTCTAGTTACGCTAAAAATTATTTTGATCCTGTTATTACAGGATGCCATATTATGGCTATAGGCATCATTAAACACAATTTTGGAATCATCTGTGAATATTCTTGGGTCATATTTACATTTGATTATGTCTTTTTGTATAATTCTTTGTGGTTCCTATTTAATGAAACCATTCCAGCTGTGATTCCAGGTACGTATAAACTATTTAAAAGACAGAGCTTCAGCATTTCATATCAGTGTGAAGATGTGTATAGGTAGTTGCAGAGATGATTTAAATGACACTTTCCAATATACAGTAAGCTGATCTAATGATCTGTATTTGCATCTGAAAAACCTAGGTTTCCATATTAATAAATTCATAAGACACGAGTGTCCTCTAGGGGTTGATAATATAGTTTAACAGAATTGTGTTTGAGCTGATTTTTTTTGCATTCAAAGATGCACTCAGCACATTCATCTGTACGTTGATGAGTTTTAAGGAGATACTGAAAATTTGAAAGAAGCAAAAGAACATCATCTGCTTCTGTAACTAGGTCTGTGCTTCTTTTTTTGTGAAAAACATCAGACTGCTCTTCATCTTTGAATCTAGCTTTAAAGAGGATCTGTCATTGTTTTATGTTTCTAGAGAGATCTGTGAATGTGAACAGCTCAGTTAATACCATTGTCAGCATGTTTTAGTATAAGAGAAATCATACTGATGTCCACAGTTTTTCATTACATTTTTACATGGAAATTGCTATATTTACTTATTAATGTCCAAATAGGAGTAATCTATATAACCTGTCAGAAATAATCTAGTGGCAATTTCATTGGTGACTATAGATTAGCAAAGTAGACATAATGCTATTATACTTTATATGACCTTGTTGGATGAAAAATAAATAATAGTCTTACATGTAACTGACAGGCTTTGTGATGCTGACTTCCAGCATTATAAACACAAGAGCAATGTCATGCAATATTTAATGTGATCCTGTGTTTTGGCCGTGGGACATGATCCTGGGCAGTGTTTCTCAAACCTTTCTCCGTGACTCTTCCATAGTGCATATTTTGCAGGCAGCCTCACTTATATACAGGTGGGGTAATTAGTGTTTCAGCTTTAGGGAATCCACCTAGCTAGACACTAATTATCCCACTTGTGCATAGGTGAGGTGGCCTGCAAGACATGTACTGTTGGAAAGTCACAAGAACAGGCTTGAGATACACTGGTCTAAACATGCATAAACATGCATTACGCTACTTGGATAGTTACCTAGGTAATGCGGGTCACACTACCTAAGTAACATGGGCTGTGCTAATTGCCCACTGCACACCACCTCGTCATGGAAAGCACACACTGCCTCTAGATATGTTTATTGTATACTACCCCACCTCTTGATTCCCCCTATTCTTTTAGATTGTAAGCTCGCAAGGGCAGGGCTCTTTCCCTTGTGTGTCTTGGAATTCATTATACATTTTATTCATCATGTTACTTTTGTCACTGCCATTACCATTTTGTCATTATTGTCATTTTGTTACTATATTTTGTATTTGTATTTTGTCAGCAACTATGTATATTTGTATATTGGTGTATTTCATTTGTCTGTATTATTACCCCATGCTAATTTCTTACTTTGTATAGCGCCACTGAATATTTATTGCATAGGTATTTTATCTCTTTTTTTGCATATGTTGACCAGTGTAGGTATCTGTTAATGCATGGAAGTGGGACTTTTGTACAGGCTGCTTAAGGTGATTAAGAGGGATATGAACACTGTTTTATACATGCATATCCATCAGGAATGCAAACATCCCTGGAATTGATATTGCATTTGGAATGTTCTTTAAATTTCAATTTTTACTAAGTCAAAATCAATCATAATCAGTGTGCAAAGTCTGCAGAAACGAACGATGTCTAAAAGTACAAGAAAAGCCATGCCACAGACAGACCTAGCTATTTATGGCACATGGTACTTTTCTGCCAAATAGGGCGTACAAAAAGGAAAAAGAAAAAAAAAAGAGAGATAAATGGTGGCAAGTGAAAATGTGCAGTTAAGTGTGCCATCTAGTGACCACAAGACAACAAGAAATCATACCATTTTATAAATATGAAATTCAAGACAAATTATTTAATGAAAACTGCAGTAAGTGTAAGCCCAGGCCTATCTCTTTATAAGTGAAATATAGATATCCTAGCTATAATATGCAGCTTAGAGAGGAACATATCTGGCTGATCTTTTATGTAAACTTGCAAGTGTATTATTTTGAAAAGGCTTATCTTACATTTCTACATTTATAGTCATTTGTTGCAAACAAAAGAAATTAACGATCTGTGTCCTGTGTTTCTGCTAGCTGTGAATCTTAATGAATGTTGCTACAGTGCATAGCAAGGGGGCTCCAGTGTTAGAGGGCTGTGTACATATATATATCTCCACTCTCATGAGATTGCTAAGGGTTAATGCTATAGCCAGCAGAATGTTTACCATGCTATTGCTGCTAACACAGCTTTCCACACTTGTCAATCACTGGGCTCATATCCTGTTCTCCTTACCACCAGTAATGATACGTTTTAAGGCTACTCAGGTGGATTTTACAGGGCTTCTCAGATGGGACAGATTGCTCAGCCATGTGAATTTCTGTGCAAAAGACTGCCCTGAGAGAAAGAAGTAGCTTCATGTTCTTAGTGAAATGTATGTGTGATCATTCTAATACCCTAACATAGATAGAAACATGCGTTTCCTATCAGTGGGCAATGGACAAAATGTTCCAGCGTAGATTCATTTTATGGCAATAATGGCTACTTTCAAATATTGCTTTGATGTGCAACTCTGGAAACGTCTAAGGCAGTGCTGTCCAACTTCGCGGGCATGGAGGGCCTTTTTTTTTTCAGACCACATGGTGGAGGGCCGGCAGTCCGACACAATCTAACACCCAACTCCCCCCCCCCCCGGAAAAAAAATCTAGCAGCAGATTTACCCACAAAATGCAAATGGAGTGATAGCAGATTCTCCACAAAATGAATCCAGATTGGCTGCAGATTTACCACAAAATGCACTCAGATTGGCTGCAGATTTACCCACAAAATGAACAAACATTGGCTGCAGATTTACCCACAAAATGCACAAACATTGGATGCAAATTTACCCACAAAATACATTTAGATTGGCTGCAGATTTACCCACAAAATGCATTCAGATTGCCTGCAGATTTACCCACAAAATACATTCAGATTGCCTGCAGATTTACCCACAAAATACACAAAGATTGGCTGCACATTTACCCACAAAATACATTCAGATTGGCTGCAGATTTACCCACAAAATGCACAAAGATTGCCTGCAGATTTACCCACAAAATACATTCAGATTGGCCGCAGATTTACCCACAAAATACACAAAGATTGCCTGCAGATTTACCCACAAAATGCACAAAGATTGCCTGCAGATTTACCCACAAAATACATTCAGATTGGCTGCAGATTTACCCACAAAATACACAAAGATTGCCTGCAGATTTACCCACAAAATGCACAAAGATTGCCTGCAGATTTACCCACAAAATACACAAAGATTGGCTGCAGATTTACCCACAAAATACATTCTGATTGCCTGCAGATTTACCCACATAATACATTCAGATTGGCTGCAGATTTACCCACAATATACATTCAGATTGGCTGCAGATTTACCCACAATATACATTCAGATTGGCTGCAGATTTACCCACAAAATACACTTAGATTGGCTGCAGATGTACCCACAAAATACACTCAGATTGGCTGCAGATGTACCCACAATATACATTCAGATTGGCTGCAGATTTACCCACAAAATACACTTAGATTGGCTGCAGATGTACCCACAAAATACACTCAGATTGGCTGCAGATGTACCCACAAAATACACTCAGATTGGCTGCAGAGTTACCCACAAAATACACTCAGATTGGCTGCAGATTTACCCACAATATACATTCAGATTGGCTGCAGATGTACCCACAAAATACACTCAGATTGGCTGCAGATGTACCCACAAAATACACTCAGATTGGCTGCAGATGTACCCACAAAATACACTCAGATTGGCTGCAGAGTTACCCACAAAATACACTCAGTTTGGCTGCAGATTTACCCACAAAATGCATTCAGATTGGCCGCAGATGTGCCCACAAAATGCATTCAGATTGGCCGCAGATGTGCCCAAAAATGCAGTTAGATTGGCCGCAGATGTGCCCACAAAATGCAGTCAGATTGGCCACAGATGTGCCCACAAAATGCAGTCAGAGTGGCCTCAGATTTGCCCACAAAATGCAGTCAGATTGGCCGCAGATGTGCCCACAAAATGCAGTCAGAGTGGCCGCAGATTTGCCCACAAAATGCACTCAGATTGGCCGCAGTTGTGCCCACAAAATGCAGTCAGAGTGGCCGCAGATTTGCCCACAAAATGCACTCAGATTGACCGCAGTTGTGCCCACAAAATGCAGTCAGAGTGGCCGCAGATTTGACCACAAAATGCACTCAGATTGGCCGCAGTTGTGCCCACAAAATGCAGTCAGAGTGGCCACAAATGTGCCCACAAAATGCACTCAGATTGGTCGCAGTTGTGCCCACAAAATGCAGTCAGAGTGGCTGCAGATTTGCCCACAAAATGCACTCAGATTGGCCGCAGTTGTGCCCACAAAATGCACTCAGATGTGCCCACAAAATGCACTGATTGGCCACAGTTGTGCCCACAAAATGCAGTCAGAGTGGCCGCAGATTTGCCCACAAAATGCACTGATTGGCCGCAGTTGTGCCCACAAAATGCACTCAGATGTGCCCACAAACTGCACTGATTGGGTGCAGTAGTGCCCACAAAATGCATTCAGATTGGCCGCAGTTGTGCCCACAAAATGCACTCAGATTGGCCGCAGTTGTGCCCACAAAATGCACTCAGATGTGCCCACAAAATGCACTGATTGGCCGCAGTTGTGCCCACAAAATGCAGTCAGAGTGGCCGCAGATTTGCCCACAAAATGCACTGATTGGCCGCAGTTGTGCCCACAAAATGCACTCAGATGTGCCCACAAACTGCACTGATTGGCCGCAGTAGTGCCCACAAAATGCACTCAGATTGGCCGCAGTTGTGCCCACAAAATGCACTCAGAGTGGCTGCAGATTTGGCCACAAAATGCACTCAGATGTGCCCACAAAATGCACTGATTGGTCGCAGAGATACAATATTTACACCCCCCCCGCCCCCCCTCATTGACCCCCCCACATCCCCCCCCCCCGGTGCTGCCGCCTGTTTTTAAAACCCTTTCCCCCATGCTGCGGCATATAAATGTGTACGGCCTCCCCCCTCTTTGTCCCCCGTGCTACCGCCTCTAATTCACCTCAGATCGGCAGCGGCGGGCAGGAGATTAGAGCCAGTCACGTCAGAACACCGGCGCATAGCAGCCGCGCAGTGAATTTGAATGGAGGACGTGACATCATCGCTCACGTCCAGCACTTAAAGTCCCCCGTGCGGCTGCCATGTGCTGGTGTGGCTGGTTCCTATCTTCTGCCGCTGCCGCCGCCGATCTGAGGGGTGTTAGAGGCGGCAGCACGGGGGACAAAGAGGGGGGAGGCTGTAAATATTTATAAACCGCAGCATGGGGGAAAGGGGTTAAAAGAAGAAAAAAAAAGTTGTGCTGCCTGCCACAGCATGGAGCAGGCGGCAGGGGGGCCGCAGCAGGAGGCCTGGTGGGCCGAATGCGACCCGCGGGCCGCCAGTTGGACAGCACTTGTCTAAGGAATGAAAAGTAATTTTGTTGTAATACACAATGACAATAAAGTGCTTGAAAAGGCCATGTTCACAGTGGTGCATTGTGGTGTGGTGTAACAGCCACTTTGTAACGCTGCTTACCACACTGTAATGCACCACCTATGCAACATTGGGGTATATCGCTAAATGTGTGCATTAACAGGAAAAGTGAAGAATACTTTTCATTGACTGTATGCTTCACTATACCCAATGCAATCTGCAAATATTGTCTCAATCTGTTGCATTTGTGCTGTCACAGGGAACGCTATGCCACAGCCACTGTGAGCGTGGCCTAAACAGGCTGCCGTCCCCTCGTGTTCCATGCCAACACTTGTGGCTCCAGTGCTCCTCTCACGCCTTTTAGGTTCCAGCCACATATCTTCCATTGACATAGACATAGACACCATTGGATGTTCTTAAAGAGTACGTGAAGTAAAAAAAATAGTCATGTCATGTCATGCAAGACTCTGTCTTAATGATACAGGACTGGGAGGGGTTCTGCATTTTCATGCCTGAAAGACGACATTTTGTCGGTATATATTCCATCTTATATGAATTTGTACATTTAGGTCTGAGTACCACTTTGACACTTGCTCATAAGAAGCTGACTTGGACCAGCTGCATGTAGTGGACATGTACATCCTAGATGACTCATGGGCTATTCACATTTGGATCCATAGGATTGTTTTCATATATGAATTCTTAATTGTCTGGATAGATATGTAATGTAGATCAGATAAGGACAGTTTAAATATATGAATTCTTAATTGTTTAAAAGTATATATGTTACGGCCAGAACCCGAAGTTTGGCCACTTCTTGTTCTGGCCGGCCAATGTGCGAAGTGGCCGCTGCACTGCAGCCAATGTGAGAAATGGAATGAATCATGTAACATTGATGTATATTCTGGCCGCGGCGCAGCGTCCAAGTGTATCGCAACTTAATTTAATGAAATTAAGCCGGCGGCAATGAAACAGATGAAGCCGCTGGCTTTTGCTCTGCCTCTCTCTCCTTCCCCCGCCTCTCTCTTCTTCTCTTATTATGGGCAGCACTCGTGTCCCCCTCCAGAGTCGTTCATCGCACCAGGGAAGCAGAGCGGGGAGGCTGCAGACATTGCTTCTGCCAGCACCCGCTCTGCAAGAACGGCAGGATTCCCTGCCGCGACGAACGACTCTGGCTGCCCATAATAAGAGAAGGAGAGAGAGGCGGGGGGAGGAGAGAGAGGCAGAGAAAAAGCCGGCGGCTTCATCTGCTACATTGCCGCCGGCTTAATTTCATTAAAATAACTAAGTTGCGATACATTTGGCCACTGCGCTGGGGCCAGCAGATACATTAATGTTACATAATTCATTCCATTTCTCACATTGGCCGCAGCGCAGCGGCCACTTCGCACATTGGCCGGCCAGAACCCGAAGTGGCTGGCCAGAACTAGAAGTGGCCAAACTTCGGGTTCTGGCCGTAACATATACATGACCTAGGGCAGTCCATACATCTGTCAATTAATTTCATGGAGGGAGAAAGATAGACAGGAGGATATGACCCCGGTCCTAGTCCAGGCATTATGTGGGAGATCTGGTAATTATCAGTAGGGGTTCATGATACTAAATGGGTTGCCATAGTCCTCTATTGAGTATGAAGTGTATAAAGAATGAGGCAATCGGTACTGATGTCAGATGTCTCTTGACTCCCATTGGAGTGACACATGCTCCGACATTAATACCAATCACACTACAATGCTTGAGGGCCTTATCTATACTTTGAGGATGGAGTCAGAGCTGGTACAAGGTCCTCCAGTACCCTAGGCTGAGATACCAAAGTACATACCTCCATCCCTCCCACCCCAGCCTTCACACACTTATTGCTATTAGAGTAAGAGGTTCCCCAGGGCCCCAAACACCTTAATCTCTAGTTATCTGACTTGCAGTCACTGCCATGTATTCCCTTCTCTTATTTCTCTCTGCTTCAAACCCAATAGTGGAATGATAGCTGAGTGAGTTGTGCGCCCGCTCCTACACTGTGCCCTAAGGCTGGAGCCTATCTTGCCTCTGCCTCTGCCCGGCCCTGGATGGAGTCAATTCACAGCTGAGGTTAGGTGCTGACTGCAACCCAAGCAATTAAGACAACACAATATAATGTGCTATGAATTGATTAATTACTTGATTTATATGCCGATTGATTTCTTTCTTGATCTTCTTTGTATAACTGTGTATCTCTATCCATAAATGTGTTATCTTATCTTTATTGATTGTGTCTGGTGTTTGGAGAAATTACAAAGCACCTGTGCAGTTGCTACCTGTTTAAAGGGAACCTAAAATGAATAAAAAAAAAACCTTTCACTTACCTGGGGGTGGGGCTTCTAATAGCCCCCTGCAGATGCCCTGTACCTACGCTGTGACTAAGTGTCCCTCCAGTCCCCTGCAGTGACCCTCTTTCAGCCGGCTGACTGGCAAATTGATGGGCCACTGCGCATGCACGACCATGGCCATGCGTGTCCTTGATCACACTCCTGTGGCAGAGAGTGTTCTGCATATGCACAGTAGAGATTTTTTTGTACTGCCCATGCACAGAGTGTTCCCGTTCATGGGAGATCAATCAGGAGGCATGTAGACCAGGGCCGCGCACCCAAGTGACAGAGGGTCGCTGCAAGGGGTCGGAGGATTGCTTTGCCATGGCTTGTAGAAGCCCCAGGTATGTTAAACTCGTTTTTTTCCCACAGTTAAGGTTCACTTTAAACAGCATCACTTTTTCTGTAGCATCACAAGGTTTCAGGGTTAAATATTTACATGATTAACTGGAATTGTGGCAGTGGCAGGTTTTTTTTTCAAATTTCTGTTGAGGCTCTGGCCACCCCCATCTGCGTTGCCACAGCCCACCCCCAGCTGGCCACCATGAATAGGCCTGTTTTGCCTTTGAATTATTGTGTTGTATTTTTTAAATGTACTCCAGCACAGCTTTTAGAGCAGCTGTGGATTTGTGTGGGAAATGTCTATGGACCACTGTGGAGATCACTAGTGACCTTGCTGGCATGTCCAAGAAGGTCTCTCAATATACTGCTGTCCTGATTGTGAACCCCCTACCTGCAGTGACTGAGCAATACAAAGGTTGATCTTATTATAGCAATTATAGTGTCACATGAATGATATTACTTTGTCATGCAGCTCCTCCCCCAGCCCAGAGTAATTCTATATACTACCTGCTTATGGCATCTTCCAAAGGGGAGTTATTGTACAAAAATGGTATACTTTGACTCCTTAAGGTGAATTTCTTTAGAGCACATTTATACCATTGTTTTCTAGAGACAGACATTACACATATCTGCTGTCTATGACCATTACATTTGTAGATGGCTTTCTCTTTCAGAGGAAGGCCTCTCTGTTCCCCTCAGGGCAGCGGTCCCCTGCGAAACAGGACGGAAACGTTAAGCCATGATCAATGACATTCTCAATTCTTAAGGACTGTGGATTTATTGCTGTGAACAGGCAAATTATAAATCATCTTTCTGGAAGGTACAAATAACACGCACAAGAATGCTTCAGGCTGGGATTCTAATGGAATAGTTTGCAGTTGGACCCTAAAGCAGTTGGCATAATTTTCTACTAGCTAACAGGTGTGGCTAACCGAAGGTGGTATGATAGAGTGCTGTTTGACTGCAGCACGTATTGGTTCTATTGGAATCCTATGGAGCTACTGCTGTAACGGAGTAAATAAAAAAGGAATAGGAAGGATCACATCAAGCGTAAATGTATCACAAATGATCTGTACACAACTAAATAAGTGGTGATCCTCACTGAAGGATGCTGCGGCAACACTTTTTGGTGACTGGCAGGCAGCAAATTGCATTTGAATGTCACAGCAGTGCCTTATTACAGATATGCAGAAAGACTGTTGTTATAAGTAATCTAATTTAATGTCTAGGATTTCAAGGATATTTCCTTTTTCATCTAAACAGCAGTCTTCTGACAGCAGCCTTTCTGGAAGGACAACACTTGGATTAACAGTTCTGCTGTCAAGCTCGTAGACCAGAGACAAGAATTATGTCATTCAAATGCTATTTGCTGTCGATAACCAAGACATAGCATAACATAAACACTGGGTTGAGCTCTTTTCTATATTTGTTTACAGTGCCCTTGTATTGTTAACTCTGGGGAGCAGTTTTTGTGTGAGCTGCCCACAATAAACTACCTGTAGCTCCCAAAACATTACCTTTATAATACTGCTGTAATTAAAAACTAATGCAGAGCACATGAAAGGCCAGCAGCTCCCATCCCCCCAGAATTTAAACAGTTACAAGGGGGCATGGCCTTAGCCCTCCTGGCGGTTCATTTTTTCTGCCAATTGGGCAGAAATCCATTTTTTTTTGTTTCATGTAAAGCTACCAGAGTGGTAGCTACATGAAACACCACTAGAGGGCGCATGTGTCCCTCTAGTGCGATCGTCGCCGGCATCAATAGCAAACAGGGGAACGCGTATATAACGCGTTCCCCTGTTTGGCTTCTCCTGTCACCATGGCGACGATCGGAATGACGTCATGGACGTCAGCCGACGTCCTGACATCAGACGCCTCCGATCCAGCCCATAGCACTGCCTGGAACTCATTGGTCCGGGCAGCGCAGGATTCTGGCGGTTGGGCCCTCTTCCGGCGCTGCGTGCGGGCGATCACCGCAGAGCAGCGGCGATCAAGCTGTACGTACGGCTAGCAAAGTGCTAGCTGCGCGTACAGCACTTTGAATGGGGCGAATCGCCCCACCAGAAGCTGAGATAGCCTCCTGCGTGGCATAGCCCGAGCTCAGCTCGGGCTTACCGCCAGGAAGGTTAAAGACAATACACCTTGCAACGAACAAGGCTACACATGGCACAGTTGTGATTAGGCTTAGGTGTCCACTAACAGTAAAATTTGCTAACCAATTGTTTACGGATGATTCTTCATATGAACAATTGGAAATTATTGTTTGGGACAACTAATGGCCAAATATCTCCAAACCATTTCGGATTGATTTCATTAACCTTAGAATGACTGCCTCACGCTAATTGGTGTGAGCACGGCGGCAGACCCAGGACTGTCTTATGCCAACTGGTGTAAAATCCTGGGGCAGGGGATTTGCAGGAGATCGCGCGCGCCGATGCGCGCTCATCTCCAATTAAATAATGCTCCGCTATCAGTCTCCCAGCAGCGATCACCGCTAGGAGACTCTTAGATGGCAAAACCGCTGTGTACGGCACTGCAATTTACGGCACAGTCATACTGGGGACAGCCATGTGACACGGCTGTCCCCCTGGGGGAGACAGGAGTGATCCGCTGTAATAGGCTGAAGTCTATGACAGCCATTCACTGTCATAGGCTGGTGGCGGGAGGGAGGATGTTTAAAATTATAATAAAATAGCAATATTTATACAAAACAAAACAATAAATATTTATAAAAAATAATAAACATCCTGGGAGCAATCATAGTCCACCAACAAAAATCTCTGTTGGTGGGCAACTAAGGGGGGGGGGGGATCACTTGTGTGCTGAGCTGTACGGCCCTGCAGCAAGCCCTTAAAGCTGCAGTGGCTTATTTAGTAAAAAATAGCCTGATCACTAAGGGGGTGTAAGCCCAGGGTCCTCAAGTGGTTAATCTGATCGGATTAGTTAGGAGATTTTTGTCCATTACTGGTGCATTAGTGAATAAGAGTTTTTTTTCACCCGGTGTCAGGCTGAGGCAGAGGCTCAAGAGGCACCAGTTTCTAGGCACAGTGCTGTGAGGGCAGGCTGTGCCCCACCCCTTTCCTAGCCATAGCAGTATTGTGAGCTGAGTGTTCTGGAAAAGTTGCTCACTTCTCGGTGCATGGATCTCTCCTCAGCTGCATCATGGCATCCCCTCTCTATGACTTATACAGCAGCATTTCTCATTACATAATGGTTCTGCAGGAGTCATAGAGAGGGGACACAGTGACACAGCTGAAGAGAGATCCCAGCGCCGAGAGGTGAGTAGCTTCTCTAGCACACCCCACTCATGACAATGCATATTTGGGGGGGGCTACCTAATTCTGAGGGTATATCTGGCAACCTATACTGAGAGGTGATCTAGCTAATACAAGAGGAACTATCTATCTATCTATCTATCTATCCATACATGGGAGGGGGCACACATAAGAGGGGTGCTGCCTATTATTGGGGGCACATATGGCTACCCTACCTATACTTAGGGAACCCAACTAATATTGGAAGCACATCTTGCTACCTAAACTGGGTAGAGGGGGGTTACTTGATAATTATGTCATCTGTCAGTGGTTTTGTTGTTGAAACTGATGAGTAAAAGCAATATACGCATGTTGTATTATGCATCCGACGCTTTCTCACTTTAGGACACAAGTAAAATGTTAATACATGCTCTTATGATATCTTGTCTGGACTATTGTAATATACTGCTTTGTGGACTACCAGCAACTAACAGACTGGCGCCGCTCCAATCTGTACTGTACTGAACTTGGCTGCTCGACTCATCTTTCTTCTTGCTCCTCTTCTGCTGCTCCTCTCTGTCAAGCTCTTCATTGGCTACGAATTAACCAGTGGATCAAGCTCAAAGATCAAGTTGTACTCCTACTAGATGACCTAAAAACACACTGCCTCTAGGTATGAATATTGTATATACAACCTTACCTGTCTCTCCCCCCCATTCCTTTAGACTGTAAGCTTACATGGCAGGACTCTCTCACTCCTTTGTGTTTTGGAATTCGTTACACATTTTATACATTACTTTTGTCACTGTAATTACTTATCCTATATTTTGTACTGGTTCTAAATTTTATACCAATACTGTATTGTTGTATTCCATTGTCTGTATTATTATTAGTGTTGGGCGAACAGTGTTCGCCACTGTTCGGGTTCTGCAGAACATCACCCTGTTCGGGTGATGTTCGAGTTCGGCCGAACACCTGATGGTGTTCGGCCAAACCGTTCGGCCACATGGCCGAACTAAGAGCGCATGGCCGAACGTTCCCCGAACGTTCGGCTAGCGCTGTGATTGGCCGAACGGGTCACGTGGTTCAGGCCCGAACGCGCTCTGATTGGCCGAACTGTCACGTGGTTCGGGTAAATAAATACCCGAACCACGTCATATCTCCGCCATTTGTCTGTGGGTTTAGCTTTGGGTAGGCAGGCAGGGTAGTTCGCGCTCCAGCCACGCTAGCCAGGGTCCCCCCAGTCATTGTGTCGCTGCTGGGAATAGTAGTACACCGCTCGCTCAGCATTCTGTTTACTGCCACTCTGTGTACCTCGCTCAGCCACACTATATAGCATTCTGTTTACTGTTCTGTGTCTGCTGGGAATAGTAGTACACCGCTCGCTCAGCCACACTATATAGCATTCTGTTTACTGCCACTCTGTGTACCTTGCTCAGCCACACTATATAGCATTCTGTTTACTGTTCTGTGTCTGCTGGGAATAGTAGTACACCGCTCGCTCAGCCACACTATATAGCATTCTGTTTACTGCCACTCTGTGTACCTCGCTCAGCCACACTATATAGCATTCTGTTTACTGTTCTGTGTCTGCTGGGAATAGTAGTACACCGCTCGCTCAGCCACACTATATAGCATTCTGTTTACTGCCACTCTGTGTACCTCGCTCAGCCACACTATATAGCATTCTGTTTACTGTTCTGTGTCTGCTGGGAATAGTAGTACACCGCTCGCTCAGCCACACTATATAGCATTCTGTTTACTGCCACTCTGTGTACCTCGCTCAGCCACACTATATAGCATTCTGTTTACTGTTCTGTGTCTGCTGGGAATAGTAGTACACCACTCGCTCAGCCACACTATATAGCATTCTGTTTACTGCCACTCTGTGTACCTCGCTCAGCCACACTATATAGCATTCTGTTTACTGTTCTGTGTCTGCTGGGAATAGTAGTACACCGCTCGCTCAGCCACACTATATAGCATTCTGTTTACTGCCACTCTGTGTACCTCGCTCAGCCACACTATATAGCATTCTGTTTACTGTTCTGTGTCTGCTGGGAATAGTAGTACACCGCTCGCTCAGCCACACTATATAGCATTCTGTTTACTGCCACTCTGTGTACCTCGCTCAGCCACACTATATAGCATTCTGTTTACTGCCACTCTGTGTCTGCTGGGAATAGTAGTACACCGCTCACCCGCCACTGTATAGAATTGTGCTCTGTGTCGCTGCTGGGAATAGTGGTACACCGCTCACCCGCCACTGTATAGCATTGTGCTCTGTGTCGCTGCTGGGAATAGTGGTACACCGCTCACCCTCCACTGTATAGCATTGTGCTCTGTGTCGCTGCTGGGAATAGTGGTACACCGCTCAGCCACACTATATAGCATTCTGTTTACTGTTCTGTGTCTGCTGGGAATAGTAGTACACCGCTCGCTCAGCCACACTATATAGCATTCTGTTTACTGCCACTCTGTGTACCTCGCTCAGCCACACTATATAGCATTCTGTTTACTGCCACTCTGTGTCTGCTGGGAATAGTAGTACACCGCTCACCCGCCACTGTATAGCATTGTGCTCTGTGTCGCTGCTGGGAATAGTGGTACACCGCTCACCCGCCACTGTATAGCATTGTGCTCTGTGTCGCTGCTGGGAATAGTGGTACACTGCTCACCCGCCACTGTATAGCATTGTGCTCTGTGTCGCTGCTGGGAATAGTGGTACACCGCTCAGCCACACTATATAGCATTCTGTTTACTGTTCTGTGTCTGCTGGGAATAGTAGTACACCGCTCGCTCAGCCACACTATATAGCATTCTGTTTACTGCCACTCTGTGTACATCGCTCAGCCACACTATATAGCATTCTGTTTACTGCCACTCTGTGTCTGCTGGGAATAGTAGTACACCGCTCACCCGCCACTGTATAGCATTGTGCTCTGTGTCGCTGCTGGGAATAGTGGTACACCGCTCACCCGCCACTGTATAGCATTGTGCTCTGTGTCGCTGCTGGGAATAGTGGTACACCGCTCACCCGCCACTGTATAGCATTTCTGTACTGTCACTGTACTGCTGCCAGTCAGCGTGTACTTTAAGGATAAGTGAAATGAGGAAGAAATCCGGTGAAAGAGGGAGGGGCAAGGGAAGAGGTGTTTCCCCTGACGGTTCACGTACAGGCCACAGGGGAGCACCCAAGAAAACCCACTCAATACCGCCCATGTTGTCCAGGACAACAACCCTCACAAATCCAAAAGAACAGGACCAGATCATTACTTGGATGACCTCTCAAGCGTCCAGCAGTGGGTTAAGCAGCACCAGCACATCACGCACGAGGTCCGAGTCCTCAGCCAGTTACAAGGAGCCAGTGGGCACAAAGCTGACACAACCGGCAGCGACACCACGCACACAACTGCCAGATAACCAGTCCGATGAATTACCTCAGGACATAATCGGGTATTCGCAGGAGCTATTCCCAGCCCAACAAACTTCCACCTTTCAAAGGTCAATGGAGGAACAGCCAGAAATGTTGTGCCCGGATTCACAACCATTAACTGTGGGAAATGCACCGCGCACTGAAATACAAGGCGAGTCCGAGGAGGACTCGGAAACCCAAATCCCAGAGCAAGTTGGGGTTGCAATTGCAGGAGGTCGGCCGACAAGATCTGGAAGACGACGTTGGAGTGAGCTGCGCAGAGGTTGTTCTGGGGAGCTCTACTCTACGGCGGCGGCCCCCCACAATGACATATGACGAGTTTCAGGAGATGGAAGAGGAGGGTATGGACAATTTGGACAGAGACCCAGATTTTGTTTGTGAATGAGAACATCGCCATCGTAGCAGCAGCACAGATGAGTCTGTTGAAGAACCCACTGCTGCACGAGTTCGCCTTGTGCCACAAGGTAGGCGGCGCGCAATTTCAGGCACCACAAGCGTGGAAGTTCAAGTGAGAGGCAAAAGAGGAGCAAACAGAAATCGCCAGCAAGGCAGGTGCTCCAAAGTCTGGGCTTTCTTTGAAGACTGCACTGAGGATGTTACCATGGCGATTTGCAAGGTGTGCAAGACCCGCCTGAGCAGGGGGAAAAGTATTAACAACCTCTCCACCACCAGCATGAGCCGCCACATGCTATCCAAACATCCCACTCTGTGGGCAAACGCGGCAGTACAGGGTACCAGCAACACTGCCTCCCTTGGGTTCACCAGACTCACCACCAGACCCGCCTCAGCAGCAGCAGTAGCCCAGCCATTGCGTGGTTCACAACATTCACAAACATCAGACGACGCTGACACTGTCACTTTCCGGAGTAGTGCTCTTGAGGTCTCCCAGTGTTCATCAAACACAACAACCAACAGCCCTTCCGTGTGCAGCGCTACGGTTCAGTTGTCTGTGTCGGAGATGTTTGAGCGCAAGAGGAAATTGCCAGCAAATGACCCCCGGGCCGTGGCAGTAACAGCCAGCATAGCCAAGCTTCTGGCCTGCGAAATGCTGCCATATCGAGTGGTGGAGACAAACAGCTTCAAGGGCATGATGTCAGTGGCCATCCCACGTTACGTGGTTCCCAGCCGCTACCACTTTGCGCGCTCTGCAGTGCCTGAGTTGCATGAGCACATGGTCAGCAAAATAACCCGAAGCTTGAATAATGCCGTTGCCTGCAAGGTTCACCTCACCACTGACACCTGGACGAGTGCGTTCGGCCAGGGTCGATACATCTCCCTTACCACGCACTGGGTGAACCTTGTGGAGCCTGGCAGCGATTCCTCACCTGCTACAGCGCGGGTGTTGCCCACGCCGCAAACAGCTGCACCGCCGTCCCTCCCACTGGATAACAACAGCAGCACCTACCTCTCTGACTCCTTCTCCTCCAACGCATCTCGAAGCTGTACCTCATCCGGAAACGCTAGCCCAACAGCAGTAGGATCGTGGAAGCAGTGCACCACAGCTGTTGGCATGCGTCAGCAAGCGTTGCTGAAGCTGATCTGCCTTGGGGATAAGCAGCACACAGGGGAGGAAATTTGGAGGGGAATAAAGGAACAGACGGATTTGTGGCTGGCACCGCTGGACCTGAAACCGGGCATGGTTGTGTGTGATAATGGGAGTAATCTCATTCGCGCTTTAAGGTTGGCTAAGCTGACACACATCCCTTGCCTGGCGCACGTGATGAACCTAGTAGTTCAGCGTTTCCTGAGGACATACCCAGGCGTGGCCGATCTTCTGTTGAAGGTGCGACGAGTGGCCAAACATTGCAGAAATTCCAGTACTGCTTCGGGGGCACTCGCCAAGATGCAGGAGCGCTTCAATCTCCCCCACCATCGCTTGCTGTGTGATGTCCCTACGCGCTGGAATTCTACGCTTCACATGCTAGCCCGCTTTTGCGAGCAGAAGAGTGCAGTGGTCCAGTACATGACGGCGCAGTACCGAGGCGCATCCGGACAGCTGCCAAGCTTCTGTGGATCCGATTGGGCCAACATGTTGGACCTCTGCCAAGTCCTCCAAAATTTTGAGCAATCCACGTTGCTTGTGAGCAGTGACAACTCTTCAGTCAGCATTACCATACCACTGCTGTGTTTACTGAAGAGGTCGATGTTGAAAATCAAGGAAACAGCTGTCATGATGCAACTGGGGAATCTGAGGGAGAAAACGATCAGCGTGATGGTACCAACATCAGGCCATCCGCCTCAGGAAATGCTGGCCCCAGCAGCTATGACGAAGAAGAGGAGGAGGAACAGCTGGAGTTGGAGCAGGAATTTCCTGCCACCACTGACGAGGGCCAGAGCGGTGCACGTTGGACTTCCACAATTCAGCGCGAATGGTCAGCAGAAGCAGACCAGGAAGAAGGTGACGTCTATGATGCATCACAACAACTATCACAACGCTCACAAGAGGATGATGAGGATTCTGGCAGGACTCTGGCACACATGGCTCAATTCATGCTAGACTGCATTGAACGCGACCCACGCATTGTGCGCATTCTGGACATCACCAATTACTGGGTTTATACCCTTCTGGATCCAAGGTACAAACACAATGTTCCAAAACTGCTTGAAGAAAGAGTCAGACAGGTCAAAATGGAAAACTACCAGCAGGCCCTTGTGGAGACTTTAGAGAGGAGATTGACATCCTCCCCCTCCTCTAGCCAGTTGTACGCCGACAGACTGACTTCCGCAAACCCAAGACGACCAGGAGGGCAGCAAACAACACAAGCCGCAGCTAGTGCCCAAAAGGGAATGGTATCGGCAGTGTCCTTGGAGTGGGAAAATTTTATGACACCCATGCAGCAGCAGCCCACAGAACAGCAAGCGTGCAGATCCACCTCCAACACCGATCGCCTGGAGAAGATGGTCAAGGACTACATGTCAGATGGCGTAGCTGTGTTGAACAATCCATCTGCACCCTTCAACTATTGGGTATCGAAGCTAGACACCTGGCACGAACTGGCAATGTACGCAATAGAGGTGCTGGCTTGCCCGGCAGCCAGCGTTATGTCAGAACGCTGTTTCAGTGCTGCCGGAGGCATCGTCACAGATCGGCGTATCCGCCTCTCCACAGAAAATGCAGACCGCCTGACTCAAATTAAAATGAATCAATCCTGGATTGGAAACGACTATGCAACACTCCTGGACCCCAACCAAGTAACATGAACAATGACCATCTGTGATGGGTTAGCGTTTCCGGTCCCTGTTTATTGAACCTCTCATCTTTATTACATTTATGACTGCATGGCGGCAAAAAGCATTGCTATATCCGCACGCTATTTGTCCTCATGCAAGGCCTGGGATGTTGTGTCTCAAAAAGCGTGGCCTTCTCCTCCTGCGGCTCCTCCTGTTCCCTCACGTGTGCTGCTGCTGCTGCTGCTGGGTTAGCGTTTCCGGTCCCTGTTTATTGAACCTCTCATCTTTATTACATTTATGACTGCATGGCGGCAAAAAGCATTGCTATATCCGCACGCTATTTGTCCTCATGCAAGGCCTGGGATGTTGTGTCTCAAAAAGCGTGGCCTTCTCCTCCTGCGGCTCCTCCTGTTCCCTCACGTGTGCTGCTGCTGCTGGGTTAGCGTTTCCGGTCCCTGTTTATTGAACCTCTCATCTTTATTACATTTATGACTGCATGGCGGCAAAAAGCATTGCTATATCCACACGCTATTTGTCCTCATGCAAGGCCTGGGATGTTGTGTCTCAAAAAGCGTGGCCTTCTCCTCCTGCGGCCCCTCCTGTTCCCTCACGTGTGCTGCTGCTGCTGCTGGGTTAGTGTTTCCGGTCCCTGTTTATTGAACCTCTCATCTTTATTACATTTATGACTGCATGGCGGCAAAAAGCATTGCTATATCCGCACGCTATTTGTCCTCATGCAAGGCCTGGGATGTTGTGTCTCAAAAAGCGTGGCCTTCTCCTCCTGCGGCTCCTCCTGTTCCCTCACGTGTGCTGCTGCTGCTGCTGCTGGGTTAGCGTTTCCGGTCCCTGTTTATTGAACCTCTCATCTTTATTACATTTATGACTGCATGGCGGCAAAAAGCATTGCTATATCCGCACGCTATTTGTCCTCATGCAAGGCCTGGGATGTTGTGTCTCAAAAAGCGTGGCCTTCTCCTCCTGCGGCTCCTCCTGTTCCCTCACGTGTGCTGCTGCTGCTGGGTTAGCGTTTCCGGTCCCTGTTTATTGAACCTCTCATCTTTATTACATTTATGACTGCATGGCGGCAAAAAACATTGCTATATCCACACGCTATTTGTCCTCATGCAAGGCCTGGGATGTTGTGTCTCAAAAAGCGTGGCCTTCTCCTCCTGCGGCTCCTCCTGTTCCCTCACGTGTGCTGCTGCTGCTGCTGGGTTAGCGTTTCCGGTCCCTGTTTATTGAACCTCTCATCTTTATTACATTTATGACTGCATGGTGGCAAAATGCATTGCTATATCCGCACGCTATTTGTCCTCATGCAAGGCCTGGGATGTTGTGTCTCAAAAAGCGTGGCCTTCTCCTCCTGCGGCCCCTCCTGTTCCCTCACGTGTGCTGCTGCTGCTGCTGGGTTAGTGTTTCCGGTCCCTGTTTATTGAACCTATCATCTTTATTACATTTATGACTGCATGGTGGCAAAAAGCATTGCTATATCCGCACGCTATTTGTCCTCATGCAAGGCCTGGGATGTTGTGTCTCAAAAAGCGTGGCCTTCTCCTCCTGCGGCTCCTCCTGTTCCCTCACGTGTGCTGCTGCTGCTGCTGGGTTAGCGTTTCCGGTCCCTGTTTATTGAACCTCTCATCTTTATTACATTTATGACTGCATGGCGGCAAAAAGCATTGCTATATCCGCACGCTATTTGTCCTCATGCAAGGCCTGGGATGTTGTGTCTCAAAAAGCGTGGCCTTCTCCTCCTGCGGCTCCTCCTGTTCCCTCACGTGTGCTGCTGCTGCTGGGTTAGCGTTTCCGGTCCCTGTTTATTGAACCTCTCATCTTTATTACATTTATGACTGCATGGCGGCAAAAAGCATTGCTATATCCGCACGCTATTTGGCCTCATGCAAGGCCTGGGATGTTGTGTCTCAAAAAGCGTGGCCTTCTCCTCCTGCGGCCCCTCCTGTTCCCTCACGTGTGCTGCTGCTGCTGCTGGGTTAGTGTTTCCGGTCCCTGTTTATTGAACCTCTCATCTTTATTACATTTATGACTGCATGGTGGCAAAAAGCATTGCTATATCCGCACGCTATTTGTCCTCATGCAAGGCCTGGGATGTTGTGTCTCAAAAAGCGTGGCCTTCTCCTCCTGCGGCTCCTCCTGTTCCCTCACGTGTGCTGCTGCTGCTGCTGGGTTAGCGTTTCCGGTCCCTTTTCCTGGAACCTCTTCTCTGTATTACATTTATGACTGCATGGCGACAAAAAGCATGTTACCTGTGCAAAGAAACATGACATTTTCCACATTTAAAAGACAGTTTTTCCTTTGAAACTTTACAATCAATTTTCTCAAAAACTATAAGCTCTTTTTCAAATATTTTTTTTCCTCTTGTACCCACTCCCAAGGTGCACATACCCTGCAAATTTGGGGTATGTAGCATGTAAGGAAGCTTTAAAAAGCACGAAAGTTCGAGTCCCCATTGACTTCCATTATGTTCGGAGTTCGGCGCGAACACCCGAACATCGCGGCGATGTTCGGCGAACGTTCGCGAACCCGAACATCTAGGTGTTCACCCAACACTAATTATTATGTGCCACATTTTTGTTTCTCACTTTGTATAGTGCCACAGAAAATGTTGACACTTTATAAATCAATTATTAAAAACAAATAATAATAATAATAATAATAATAATAATAATAATAATAATAATAATAATAATAATAATAATAATAATACTTATTATTATTATTATTATTATTATTATTATTATTATCCAGTTCGGCCTATCTGGACGAGCTTCCTCGTCCAGATAGGCACTGGTGCTGCCGCCGGCTCGTGCGCGCGATCGGGCGCGCCCCCGCGCGCGCTCCCGCTGCCCGCCGCTAGCCCCTCGATCAGTGAATGGGAATATAATTCCCATTCACCGATCTAACTTCCCCGCAGAAATACTGACGCTTTCTCTCCAGAGAGCGCGGTATTTCTGCCCCCAGGAAACAACTCCTCAGCATTTTAGTTCCTAGATGCGAGCTGGTTCGCATCTAGGACTTTTTTCACTGTATAATAATAATAGTAAACTGCACCCATACATTAAAAAAAACATTATTTTACATTTAAAATTAGCAGTTTCCCTCCCACACCAAAAATTACCCACATACACTTTTTTTATTTAAAAAAAAAAACAATTAAAAAAAAAAAAAAAACAACATAAATAGTTACCCAAGGGTCTGAACTTTTTAAATATGCATGTCAAGAGAATATGTTATTATATTATTTAAAATTATAAGCTTATAAATAGTGATGGACGCAAATTGAAAAAATGCACCTTTATTTCTAAATGAAATATCGGCACCATAAATTGTGATAGGGACATCGTTTAAATGGTATAATAACCGGGACAGATGGGCAAATAAAATACATGCGTTTTAATTACGGTAGCGTATATTAATTTCAAACTATAATGGCCAAAAACTGAGAAATAATGAATTTTTTCCGTTTTTTTCTTATTCTTCCTGTTAAAATGCATTTACAGTAAAGTGGCTCTTAGCAAAATGTATCACCCACAGAAAGCCTAATTGGTGGCGGAAAAAACAAGCTATAGATCAATTCATTGTGATAAGTAGCAATAAAGTTATAGGTGAATGAATGGGAGGTGAACGTTGCTCGGATGCATGAGATTTTCGGACCGCGGCGCTGAACCGGTTATTATTATTATTATTATTATTATTATTATTATTATTATTATCATATTATCATTCTTCTTCTTCTTCCTATTATTATTATTATTATTATTATTATTAGTAGTAGTAGTAGTAGTAGTAGTAGTAGTAGTAGTAGTAGTAGTAGTAGTAGTAGTAGTAGTAGTAGTAGTAGTAGTAGTAGTAGTAGTAGTAGTAGTAGTAGTAGTAGTAGTAGTAGTATTCAGACAACTTAAAAAACTGATGTAGACTACAGTGTTCTTACTAACTATTTAAATTTCCTAATTTGAAATAATTATTTTCCACCAACCAAATTTGCATAGCCTAGGCCCAATCACTTACTAAATTGCCATTTTTAACTGCAAACTATTTGGTTATAGAGTGGGCATGAATGCTACCTGTGGAGAAAACAACTACTTAATGTTATAAATAGCTGTTTGGGGCATTATGCTGGTAGGACATTATGCAAACTTTCCCATTAAGAAACAGAAAATGATGCTTTGCTAGCAAGACTCTAAGTGCATGCAAGACTGTAATATTTTTAATGATGTAATTTATCCTTTCCTAAAATAGTGCAATATATGATGGACCTACTGCAGATTGTGAACTGTGAATTTGGCTTTTACAGCATGCTGGGGTTTGAAATATTTGTGTAGATGCTAATGGGTTGAATATACAATTTGAGATGTAGATTACGATACTTAATATTTAATATACTGTAGGTTTTCAGGATGTTTTCTATATTGTATGGTACATGGTCGTTTAAAGAATAGTAGTTTCTTAAATTTAGAAATAGGACTACATAGCTGGTTAGGTTTACCTCCATTGTATGCAGTACTATATATAACTATTACATATAATATTAACAATTAAAGGGTTACTGTATTGTCACAGAATCCATATTATCCACTTAAACTTGTAACTTACTTGTTAGCTCTTTTAAAGTGTACCTGAGATAAAAGGGAAGTCCGCCAGTGGGCTCCAGTCAGCTCACGCGTAGTTCAGCTGTACGCACTCTCCTGTCGCGCTCCCATGGCCAGGAGCATTCTGGGCAGGCGCAGAACACTCCCGGTGAGGGAAGCACAATCAGGCGCATACACAAGGATTGGCCGCACATGTGCAGTATGATCCAACTCGGGGAGTTAACGGGGCAGCTAGCAGAGGATCCAGGCCGCCAAGGAGGATGGCGAGGGACCGATTAGCCTGAAGGCAGCTGGAGGAAGCCCTAGGTATGTCTATTTTTTTTTCCTGATCTCTCAGGTTTCCTATAAAGCAGTGTCAAATAATCTAGAGGTACGGTCCTTTGTATTGTGAAGGATCAAAAACACAGTCCTTTTTCAGGGTAATCCACTTTACCCACCAACACTTATTTGTAGCTTTAGAAGAGGACTATATAGACTAATGCAATCTCAAAAAACGGCAAAAATATTCTGAAAAATATTTATTAACACATGTAGAAAAACATCAAAAGAACATGGTTCTTCAGTATCACAGTGATTGGCCTTAGGAATGCATAAAGATAAATTTCGACAAGTGGTTGCAGCTTGGCAGGTATTGAACTTTAAGGCAACGACACATGTTCGTTTCGGGCTTTTATAGAAAATTGTATGCGCCCTTCATCAGGCCGTAATACCAGATTCTGTGCAGCTCAACCAGAGGGGAGGACCAATCAAGCAACGAAGGCCAAGTACTGGGGGGTGTCTGAACTTACCAGACACACAAAGTCTTCCCAACGGCTGGAGACAAGCGCTGCAAGGTGGGTTCCCACCTTGCAGCGCTTGTCTCCAGCCGTTGGGAAGACTTTGTGTGTCTGGTAAGTTCAGACACCCCCCAGTACTTGGCCTTCGTTGCTTGATTGGTCCTCCCCTCTGGTTGAGCTGCACAGAATCTGGTATTACGGCCTGATGAAGGGCGCATACAATTTTCTATAAAAGCCCGAAACGAACATGTGTCGTTGCCTTAAAGTTCAATACCTGCCAAGCTGCAACCACTTGTCGAAATTTATCTTTATGCATTCCTAAGGCCAATCACTGTGATACTGAAGAACCATGTTCTTTTGATGTTTTTCTACATGTGTTAATAAATATTTTTCAGAATATTTTTGCCGTTTTTTGAGATTGCATTAGTCTATATAGTCCTCTTCTAAAGCTACAAATTCCTATAAAGCAGAACAGGCATTCCCAGACAACATTTAAAACAAAATGTGTAATGATCCGCTCAGCTCTAGTCTGTGGGCTGCAGGTCTCTGCAAGAGAGACCTGTCTTTCCATTGCAGGTTTCTGGTCTGTTCTGCTGCTGAGGAATTTGCATACACTCGTTATGCAAATCCCTTACCTGCCTCCTTTGATGACTGGCAGTATAAAGAGCTATGTTTCCCAGAGTCCTTGGCTGGTCATAAGGGTTAGTTCCTGTGTAACACTCGCCTGGAGTATCAGCCTTGCTCTTTGTTGAAGATTAGCTTAGAGTAATTCCTGGAACTGCACTAGGCAGTTTCCCTAGTGCAGTTAGGATTGCATATCTGTTTGTCTGTTGCGATTGTCCTATCCCAGCGGTGGTCGACAGGAAATCGTTCTGTGTGTCTGGGTGCTAACCAGAACAGCGGTTGTTACTGGTAGTCCCTTCTGTTCTGTCTTCCTGGATTGCACTAGCCTCTTGCGCTAGTGCTGTGGATCCTTCTGGTCTGCTACTCTCTTGCTGTACTTGGATCGCACTAGCCTCTTCTGCTAGTGCTGTGGATCCTTCTGTTCTGTCTTCCTGGATCGCACCAGCCTCTTGCGCTAGTGCTGTGGATCCTATCGCTCGCTTATTCCTGTTTTCGTGTATCTGTCTTGTCTGCTACGAACGCTTGCTGGAGGCTCGGTGAGGTAACCGTTAAGCAAGCGCTTGCGTCCTCTGTTTCATGTTTGTCTGTCGGTGGTTAGTTAGGCGTGCTTGTCTCTGTTGTGCTTATCACGTGGGGACTGTGCATAAACGCATGCACTGTTGCGAATGAGTATGGTGTTCGCGTTTAGCTAGCATTTGTTATTTTCCTTATCTTCTCATTGTATGATTTGCTGTGCCTTTGCTACTCTCGTGCTCTGCCTTGCTGTAGCCTTGTGTCACCTCTGGCAGTCGCCTCTCTCGCGATTGCGTTCCTACTTCATATCTGCTGTTGTGTATGCACCGTCGCGGGTTGGCGACTAGTTTGGTGCACACACATACAATCTGTCCCTGTGCTCATTCTCTTCCGCAATCGCTTCTCTTGCAATTGCATTCTCACTCGGTTTCCTTGTTGTGTGTCTGCCGTCGCAGATGGCGGCTAGATTGGTGGACATACATACATTCCTCATCTGTGCTTATTTGGTATTGTGTCGCTGTTAGCAATCGCCATCTCTGGCGATTGCCTTCTCGCTTTGTCTTCCTGGTTGTGTGTTCATCGTCGCAGGGTGGCGACTAGTTTGGTGGACACACATACCCTCTGTGGCTTTGATCTCTCTCTTTCAGGGCTATCTTGCCCTGCGTTTCTTCCCTTCGTACAATTCCTGTCTGGCGTCTGTGGTAGGGCAGAGGAGCTGTTCCTCTGCACTCCACAGCTCCACCTGTTGACAGGAATTTCCCTCTACAGGTGCATCGCACCTTTTGCTGGGTTTCCGCAAATTACACGCTTGTGGAGGATTTCCGCAGTGTCAGCGCACGCCTTGTGCGCTGAAAACGGAGGGAATTCCACAATCGTTACAGTATGACCAGCCAAACTGAAATTCCCAGTGTAGAGAGAATTTCCGATTTGTACGATTTGGTCGAGTATGGATCCTGTGTCTTTAAGAGCTTTAAAAGGCTAAACTCAGAGACCAAAGCGGAATTTCTCTCTGAATGTGTGAGGTTTTGCCTGAATCCCACCTTTTAGATTACTGATCCGTCCACGTCGGCTCTTCAGTTTGCCTATGTGCTCTTAAAAGGCGATTTGTTCACCTGGGCATATGATGTGCTAAAAAACTATTCTTGGAATGATAATCTGTATCAGTTTCTTGCAGTGATATTCTCTCACTGGTTTAAACTGCCTGGCTTGCCACCTGCTCTGATTGAATGTGTAGCTGCTGATAAGTCAGCTGGTCTTTCCCTTCCATGCAAAACCATTCCATATGATAATCAGTTCAATGTTTCTCTTGCCACTTCAGGTTCTAAACAGCAGACTTGCAAAGTTGCTAAAAAGGGAAAAACTAAAAAACGCAAGCATCGGAATAAAACACTCCCTATTGATGTTTACAATGATGTTGTTCAGTCTCCGGGGTTTTTACCCCAATCCAAAGCTTTTGTGGATCCTTTAATAGGCAGAATCATTTTCTATATTAAAGGAGTAAGAAAGTCTATGCATGTACCTGACCCCAACCCATATGAAAGCTACTTAGATACAGGGTTATTTGAGCCCCCATTTGCTTCCTGGGATATTGGGGCCTTGCTGGAGGAATTTGATTTTGATTGGAAAGCTTTTTGCGATTTTTACATCGCAAAAAGCGAAGATGTCTTGAATGATTGTCTCGATTCTATGTGCCTTTTGATTGATTCCGATGAGTGTGACAGGTGTTTTGTGGATCCAGTGATGTGTGTGTGGCAGACAATTTTGGATGAGTTGCACACACACCAACCAATTGATTCCAATAAAGAGACATCGTTGTCGGATGATTGTTCCTGCCTTTCTGGGGTAAAGCATGTGAGTCTTGACATTGTGCGATCTGAAATGAGTGGGTGTGCCACTGTGGTTGATTCCTGTGTGAATCCTAGAGGATTCTCGCCTGACTGCGTGCAGTTTGAATCTGTGCGATCTGATGCCTGTTTCTCGGATGTTCCTGCAGATTGCGATCAGCATGGATGTGCCAGTTTTCTCAAGGATGTGTGGGACCCCTTGTCATTTAGAGATAAATCGTTAAGATCTTCCATCTATGATCCTGCTATGGGGAAAATTTCTAAACTATGCAGTATCAAAAGTAAAATTAATATGTCTAATAAAGTTTTTCCTGATGCTCTCGCTATTTCTACTGCAAATGCGTCTTTGTCTCACCCTGTTCACACCTGTAAGGGCCCGTTGCCTGGTGACAGTTGCTCCAGTGTTTCTGTCCTGAACACCTTACAGTCTGCTCCGCAGATCGCGGAGGTTTGCGCTATGGAAGCGTCAGTTTCACAACCTAAAATGATTTTTGTTTCGCAAGTTTTGCGTTCTGACTCCTCGGATTTGACATTGTTAGCCGAATCTAAGAGTGAGATAGCGCTTCGGTTTTGCGAATCTGATGCTGAAGCTTCTTTGCTTTGCCCAGAGAAGCTTTCTCTGAATCTGCCCTGTACCATGAATGAAGACATGATCTCCACTCGCACTGACATTTGTGAGTCCCTTTCTTGTTCTGAGGAAAATGCTGATTCTGCACCCTGTACTCTGGATGAGTTAAGATGGCCTTGTATAGAGTCTCCTGCAGTGTCCCTAGAGGCTCGTCTAGGTATGGCCACTATACTCACCTGTTTTTCTGCAGTTTTGGAGTTGCAAGCTAGTTTGACTGCTACGCAGAATTCTGGGTGCAGCGAGATTAAAGTTAGGGAGTCAGTGTGTGTTCCAGTAAATATTCCTGTACGTTCCGCTCATGATGATGAAATTCAGTCTCAGTTTATGGTGGAACCTTCCCTGGGACATCTGCCTTGTCCACAAAATAAAGTTCCAGTTTTGCACTGTGACATGGATAGTTGAGAATCCTTCTTAGAAAACTTGAAAAATGATGTTCCTGAGGTCTTGCCTGATGTCCTGGAGACCTCCGAGTTCCTCCCAAAGGGTGCAGAACCTGTAGGAGATGTCTCCTGCCCCCCAAGTCCTTCTGAGGTGTTGCCCACTTCAGTAGGCATTGCTGCCTTGCTGGCTACTTTTTCAGCTCTGGTGGAGCTTCAGTCGTGTGAAGTCAATGCTCCTGAGGTTTTGTTTGATGTTCTGGAGGTCTCCGAGTTCCTCCCAAAGGGTGCAGAACTTATAGGAGATGCCTCTGGCTCCCCAACTCCTTCTGAAGTATTGCTCACTTCAGTAAGCATTCCTGCCATGCTGACTACTTCTGCAGCTCTTGTGGAGCTTCAGTTATGCGTAGTCAATGATGAGTTTTTGTCAGATACCATTACAGTCACTGAGACTTCTAAGCCTGAGTCCGAGTTTTTTTTTGAAAGTCCAGTACTTGAGACCACTGCTCATGATGATTCTCTGCCCGGTACTGGTTTTGGTCCTGTCGTGTCGGACTCTGAGGTTGGCAGTTCCCCGACATGTTCTGAGGTTTCTCCTGTGCTGGTGTACCCAAATGTGCTCTGTGACCCAGAAAGCCCAAGTGTGCCTCGGTTACCAGCATGCTCAGATGCTTCCTCTGTGGAGACATGCTCTGATATGGCCTGCCTGCTGTCTGCTTGCATGCCCAGAAGTGGTCCCTGAAAGTCCTGATCTTGATGGGTGTCCTCGTAATTCTGAATCCGGAATTGTCATTGGTTCCATAGGGGTCCTTGATAGTTCTCCATGTGAGCCTGGTGATTGTTCTGCCCTCTTGGGATCTCTGTGGAGCTTCAAAAGGTTCTGGGAGATTCCGGGAGAAATTTTGCTTGGTACCCTGGATAAGATCAACAGTGGCTTTTGTGTTGTAAGGGACACTTCGAACAGGTATTGTGGCAGGTTTGATATTTTCGGACGCTCCCTGGAAGGTGGTGGGTATTGTCTGGAGGGTGTCGATGGCTTCTTCTCTGGCGTTCACAGTCCTGATGGGTGTTATACTGAGACTGGAAGTACTGATGGGCATGTTTCGGTGGCGTTTGCTTCCGATGAGGTCGGTTTCGGCTGGACTGACTCTGGAATTGGGCCTTGTCGGGCTGCCCCGACCTTCATGAGTCTTCAGTTAGAGTCTTTTGTTAATATCAGTTTAGAGGCTCGTCTGGAATCCGACCCTGGGGGGGGGGGGGGTACTGTAATGATCCGCTCAGCTGGATGCACTGGCAGACAGCTGTTTGACCATTCCTCTAGTCTGTGGGCTGCAGGTCTCTGCAAGAGAGACCTGTTTTTCCATTGCAGGCAGGGATGAGCAGAAACTACGCCAGTGCGAATTTACGCATCGTAGTTCGCATCTACGCATCGTAGTTCATAGGCGAAGTTTCAAACCTACGCTTACGAATTTACGCGTAGCGAAGTACCGCTACGCGTAGCTTACGCCCACTATGCATAGTTAACATGTGTATTGCGTAGTGAACTACGAATGCGTTACTCGCGTCTAATTTTCCGCATGCGATTGTATGCATACAAATTTACGCATTGGAAAGGGGAATGTACGCATAGAAGGGTTCACAGTATATGCATTTCTAAAGAAATTAATGCGTACAATTTTCTGCATACGGGCATAAGTATCCGCATACACTACGCTTCGCACTACGCGTAATTGCGTATTTTAACGCGTATTCTACGAAATGCATACGAAGCGAATATTTGTTTTCGAAGACGTAGTTTGGCGAAGCGTAATTGCGTAAAACTACGCGTATTTCCAGCATAGCGAAGTTGGCTGACTACGACCATCCCTGATTGCAGGTCTCTGGTCTGTTCTGCTGCTGAGGAATTTGCATACACTCGTTATGCAAATCCCTTACCTGCCTCCTTTGATGACTGGCAGTATAAAGAGCTATGTTTCCCAGAGTCCTTGGCTGGTCATAAGGGTTAGTTCCTGTGTAACACTCGCATGGAGTGTCAGCCTTGCTCTTTGTTGAAGATTAGCTTAGAGTAATTCCTGGAACTGCACTAGGCAGTTTCCCTAGTGCAGTTAGGATTGCATATCTGTTTGTTTGTCTGTTGCGATTGTCCTGTCCCAGTGGTGGTCGACAAGAAATCGTTCTGTGTGTCTGGGTGCTAACCGGAACAGCGGTTGTTACTGGTAGCCCCTTCTGTTCTGTCTTCCTGGATCGCACTAGCCTCTTGCGCTAGTGCTGTGGATCCTTCTGGTCTGCTACTCTCTTGCTGTACTTGGATCGCACTAGCCTCTTGCGCTAGTGCTGTGGATCCTTCTGTTCTGTCTTCCTGTATCGCACTAGCCTCTTGCGCTAGTGCTGTGGATCCTATCGCTCGCTTATTCCTGTTTTTGTGTATCTGTCTTGTCTGCTACGAACGCTTGATGGAGGCTCGGTGAGGTAACCGCTAAGCAAGCGCTCGCGTCCTCTGTTTCATGTTTGTTTGTCGGTGGTTAGTTAGGCGTGCTTGTCTCTGTTGTGCTTATCACGCGGGGACCGCGCATAAACGCATGCACTGTTGTCAATGAGTGCGGTGTTCGCGTTTAGCTAGCGTTTGTTATTTTCCTTATCTTTTCATTGTATGATTTGCTGTGCCTTTGCTACTCTCGTGCTCTGCCTTGCTGTAGCCTTGTGTCACCTCTGGCAGTCGCCTCTCTCGCTATTGCGTTCCTACTTCATATCTGCTGTTGTGTATGCACCGTCGCGGGTTGGCGACTAGTTTGGTGCACACACATACAATCTGTCCCTGTGCTCATTCTCTTCCGCAATCGCTTCTCTTGCGTTGCATTCTCACTCGGTTTCCTTGTTGTGTGTCTGCCGTCGCAGATGGCGGCTAGATTGGTGGACATACATACATTCCTCATCTGTGCTTATTTGGTATTGTGTCGCTGTTAGCAATCGCCATCTCTGGTGATTGCCTTCTCGCTCTGTCTTCCTGGTTGTATGTTCATCGTCGCAGGGTGGCGACTAGTTTGGTGGACACACATACCCTCTGTGGCTTTGATCTCTCTCTTTCAGGGCTATCTTGCCCTGCGTTTCTTCCCTTCGTACAATTCCTGTCTGGCGTCTGTGGTAGGGCAGAGGAGCTGTTCCTCTGCACTCCACAGCTCCACCTGTTGACAGGAATTTCCCTCTACAGGTGCATCGCACCTTTTACTGGGTTTCCGCAAATTACACGCTTGTGGAGGATTTCCGCAGTGTCAGCGCATGCCTTGTGCGCTGATCACGGAGGGAATTCCATAATCATTACAAAATGTCTTCAAACAAAAGTGTAGTAATAGAAGTTGTTATATAGCTTAGTTGTTTATAGCTCAGTCTGAGTGTATAGAAGAGCTTTCCTAATGTAGCAGGAGCATTTTAAGAGTATGCTTGCTTTCCTCAAGTCGCTATATAATTTGAAATACCCCCCCCCCCCCTCCCCAAATGTTTCCATATTTTGTCTCCACAAAATCGAAATTGATCAATGTCTTTGCCTGCACATGGCTAATGGTGATGAACAACCAACAAAACTTTCCTTTCAGCATCCCGATCAGTGCAGTTTCAAACCTCTTCAAAATACTTTTCTCTTACAGCAGATGGAAAAGCCACATGACCTATGAGTCAGAAAACAGATAGTCCCTCCTAGCTAGGTACTTGCACCAGTCCAACAGGAAAGCAGTGAAGGACAGGAGGAGGGGACTGATGAGATCCTGCAAATATGTGCAAGTGTATATTAGAGGTGTGGCACATTTTCTACACATGCTTCCTCTCCATAACATAATTAAAAGCAGAATCACAAGTCTGACAACAATGAAACAGCCTGCTTTTATACTTCAGAAATATATGCACATGCATATTCACTCTATAATAAATAAAATGGCCCATACTAGTCTTTCTTCAAAAGATTATGGAATCTGTTGAAGAAAGACCAGTATGGGCCATTTTATTTATTAGTGTGAATGTTAATGTTCAGACACCAAACATTAAAATGTTCCCAGTTTTTAAAACAACGTAGATTTTTTCTGGAGCAAATCCCAAATATCCACTCTTACAAGTTTATCTCTCACGGATGAAGTATGGCACTTTCTCATATGTTCCTTTATTTGTGCAAATTACTAATCAATTCTGAAATTGTTCACACCTTTACCACATAACTCTCTATATAAAGCAGGGGTGCTTAAAGAACAACTGTAACCTAGTAAAACAAAAAACAATAGATGCTCACATAAGAGGAGGGAAGGCCCTTGATCCCTTGGAGCCTTCCCGTTCCTCTCTGCATCCCCTCATTTCACTGCCAGGCCCCCATCCAAATTTCCTAACGGCTATGTCTTTGGGTCTTGAAGTACTTGGGTCTTCCAAAGAGGAGGGACTCCGAATTGTACATGCATTATTTCTACACTCAGTGAGGCAGGACTGGGGGTCCAGAGGTGGAATGAGGTGACACAGAGAGTACTAAGAGGGCTTGAACAGATTCAAAGGCTTCCCTCTTCTTAGATGAGTATCTAGCTTTAAAAAAAAAAAAACATTTACTAGGTTACAGTTGTCCTTTAAATACCATGGAAAATGGGATATAGAGGGCACTAGAGACAAGTATAGTGTAGCAGGCTGCGCTGAAAGTACACCTGGCATGAAGAAGAATATATAAGTTCCAATCTCCTATTAATAAATTCTAGATTTTTAGCTATGGTTATGAGCTTATAATAGTTTCTAAATTACTCATCTGGATAAAGTAACGTAACACTAAAGTAAAGTGACTTTCAAGATCTGCATACCCGTTCCTGTTGAGGGACCGAAAAAGTAATATTGCCAGAGGATCTCATTACAGCCAACCAAATAACATTTTCAGAAGGAGGTCAGCAACGGTACCTCCATGTTTCATCAAACGTGAAGAAAGGACAAAGCTCTCTAGCATCCTTATGATTAGAGAATAGTGTTTGTTCCAAAACTACAGGTGCATTTTTAACAAAGATGACACTATCAAGGCATACTAGGTTTGTCTCTAACCATTGCTACCTTCTATATTTTGTAGTTCTTCCTCTCAATTTTACATTACTTTAGCTTAACCTACATTTATTCTAAATAAATTACTGCTCTTACCTTTTACATTTGTATTCATTCTCTGCTACAGCTGTTGTTGAATTTTTGTGTGTACTTGACTCAATTATATTGTGCTTCTTTGGCCCCATGCCAGGGAAATGTCAGAAACAGAAGAAAGAAAGAGTGTAAATAATTTGTTAGACTCTATTCTTTTTGCAAATGCCTGGGAGCATCTTTACTGCTCAGTGCTGCAGACTTACACTGCTTGCTGCATGACAGCTTATCAGAGCTCTCTTTGCCCTTATAAAACATGATGATGCCACTATAGTAAAGTGAACATGTCATTATAAAGTCCCTGTGAATCCAAAGCAGCAGTAAATCTACTTTCTTCCGAGCACATATTCGAGGTATGCAAGGCTGTTATCTTTTACTGATGTGTGGTAGGTAGATACAGTAGATAGATACTGTAGATACATAGATAGATAGATAGATAGATAGATAGATAGATAGATAGATAGATAGATAGATAGATAGATAGATAGATAGATACTGTACATGTCAAGATGTAACAGACCTCAGACTCTTATGGAGTATGATATGAAGGAAAAGCAACATGCGTTATTTTAGGTTTCTTTTTGCATGGCAAGCTGAAGGCAGTGAGTGTATCGTCTGTCAGTTTATCTGTTTTGTGCATCATCTGGGCACTTTTTTGTGCTTGGCACAGGCGGTAGAGGGGTAGCCACCACATGGAGTCACTTCTGAGAACAGACACAGCCATGCTCCAATATGACATGTCGCAATATTTTGCTACTGTGTGTGAAGTGCTGACACACATGGGGTTAGAAACACTGCCATTCAGTTGCCATTTTGTTACAGAAGCTCTTCAGTTACAGCTCTACAGTAGTGTTGGGCGAACAGTGTTCGCCACTGTTCGGGTTCTGCAGAACATCACCCTGTTCGGGTGATGTTCGAGTTCGGCCGAACACCTGATGGTGTTCGGCCTTTTTAGTTCGGGTTCGCCCGAACTATTCAATGCCCGCCGAACAGGGCCGAACAGGGCCCCTGTTCGGCCGAACAGGGCCCTGTTCGCCCGAACATGCCGCAATACGGCCCCCCTATGGGGTCGCAAGCATAAGGGGGGAGCATGCCCCGATCGCGGGGGGGGTCGGAAATTCCCGACCTCACGTGAGGTCAGAGAAAGGGCGGAAGTACCACAAGGGTACTACCGCTGAACCGCCCGCTGCCCGGCCTCAACGCGTCACTCTGCTACTCGGACTCCTCCTCCTCCTCACTCCACTGCCAGTGCCAGCCACCAGGTACTATTTAACTTGCCTGAAACTTTTTTTATGGGGAAGCGGGCAGAGGGGGGAGCACTAGCGGAGGGGGTGGGGGGAATTTCCGACCCCCCCCGCGATCGGGGCATGCTCCCCCCTTATGCCTGCGACCCCATAGGGCCCCCAAAATGGGCATGTTCGGGGGTCCCATTGACTTCCATTGAGTTCGGCGTTCGGGCCGAACATGCCGAACATCTGGCCCATGTTCGGCCTGTTCGGCCCGAACCCGAACATCCAGGTGTTCGCCCAACACTACTCTACAGTAACAAAAAATACTGTATTTTTCGGACTATAAGACGCACTTTTTCTCTCCCAAAAGTGGGGAGAAAAAGTTACTGCGTCTTATAGTCCGAATGTGGCAAGTCATTACTTATCCAGGTGCTGAGTGATCTGGAATTGCTCTGCAACATCTAGCTTGCTTGTCCCCGGTAAGGCAGCAGCAGCAGCAGCACCAGCGTGATCTGGAATCCCCGTGTGGCATACTTGTCCCCCGGTAAAAGAAGCAGTGCATCCAGAATTGCTGTGCAGCATCTAGCTTATCCCCATAATGCAGCAGCAGCAGCGCGATGTGGAGTCCCCGTGTGGCATACTTGTCCCCCAGTAAAGGCAGCAGCGCATTCAGAATTCCTGTGCAGCATCTAGCTTGTCCCCATAATGCAGCAGCAGCGCGATGTGGACTCCCCGTGTGGCATACTTGTCCCCCGGTAAAGACAGCAGCGCATCTGGAATTTCTGTGCGGCATCCAACTTGTCCCAGTAATGAGGCAGCAACGTGATCCAAACTTTGCCAAACTCCCATTCCCAAGCGGCATAGCAGCAGCCGCTATGAGATTTACATTGCTGGTCGCCTCTTCTCATCGGGGTTATGTGTCTGCATTAGCCGCATGACAGTGGTATCCGGGCAGCGCGGGACCCACTATCCTCGCTATGTCCTCCAGGGGCCTCCGTGCTTCCATGTATTGGCAACCTCTCATGACCTGCGGCGCACGTGTGCCGGGGTCACAAGTAGTGTTGGGCGAACAGTGTTCGCCACTGTTCGGGTTCTGCAGAACATCACCCTGTTCGGGTGATGTTCGAGTTCGGCCGAACACCTGATGGTGTTCGGTCAAACCGTTCGGCCACATGGCCGAACTAAGAGCGCATGGCCGAACGTTCCCCGAACGTTCGGCTAGCGCTGTGATTGGCCGAACGGGTCACGTGGTTCGGACCCGAACGCGCTCTGATTGGCCGAACTGTCACGTGGTTCGGGTAAATAAATACCCGAACCATGTCATATCTCCGCCATTTGTCTGTGGGTTTAGCTTTGGGTAGGCAGGCAGGGTAGTTCGTGCTCCAGCCACGCTAGCCAGGGTCCCCCCAGTCATTGTGTCGCTGCTGGGAATAGTAGTACACCGCTCGCTCAGCCACACTATATAGCATTCTGTTTACTGCCACTCTGTGTACCTCGCTCAGCCACACTATATAGCATTTTGTTTACTGTTCTGTGTCTGCTGGGAATAGTAGTACACCGCTCGCTCAGCCACACTATATAGCATTCTGTTTACTGCCACTCTGTGTACCTCGCTCAGCCACACTATATAGCATTCTGTTTACTGCCACTCTGTGTCTGCTGGGAATAGTAGTACACCGCTCGCTCAGCCACACTATATAGCATTCTGTTTACTGCCACTCTGTGTACCTCGCTCAGCCACACTATATAGCATTCTGTTTACTGCCACTCTGTGTCTGCTGGGAATAGTAGTACACCGCTCACCCTTGTGCTCTGTGTCGCTGCTGGGAATAGTGGTACACCGCTCACCCGCCACTGTATAGCATTGTGCTCTGTGTCGCTGCTGGGAATAGTGGTACACCGCTCAGCCACACTATATAGCATTCTGTTTACTGTTCTGTGTCTGCTGGGAATAGTAGTACACCGCTCACTCAGCCACACTATATAGCATTCTGTTTACTGCCACTCTGTGTACCTCGCTCAGCCACACTCTATAGCATTCTTTTTACTGCCACTCTGTGTCTGCTGGGAATAGTAGTACACCGCTCGCTCAGCCACACTATATAGCATTGTTTTTACTGTCACTCTGTGTACCTCGCTCAGCCACACTATATAGCATTGTGTTTACTGCCACTCTGTGTCTGCTGGGAACAGTACTACACCGCTCGCTCAGCCACACTATAAAGCATTGTGTTTACTGCCACTCTGTGTACCTCGCTCAGCCACACTATATAGCATTGTGTTTACTGCCACTCTGTGTCTGCTGGGAACAGTAGTACACCGCTCGCTCAGCCACACTATATAGCATTGTGTTTACTGCCACTCTGTGTCTGCTGGGAACAGTAGTACACTGCCGCTCACTCAGTCACCCCATTACTATATAGCATTGCTGGGATCTGTAGTACTCTGCTCACCCACCCATACCATTGTACTGCCAGTCACTGTGTATATTGCTGGTGTAAGGCTTGGTGGTGTATTCTCCACAGTCAGCATGCAACGCATGAGCTGGCGTGGAGGAGGTACACACACTAGCACAAGGAAACAGGCTATCCCTAGTATAGTGGAGGGGAGGACTGACTCCAATAGGAGATTGTGGCGCACAGAGCCGGTGCAGATCTGACAGCCACAAACAATGCTTTCGTTATAACGTCTCAGCGCAAAGTAGCGCTGAGCGCATAAACCAGAACTGAGGAGATCAGGACAGGAAGACAGAATGAACGCTTGCTAGCTAGCGGCTACTTAGCGACAGCAAGCGTCCAAAACCAGACAGACTGGAATGAGGCAGCCAATGCGATGCGGCGATGGCGTGCCTCACAAAGACAGGACAGGATAGTCAGAAAATAGCAGGATTAAGATAGATGAACGTAACACAGATAAATATACAATAAGTATGTTTTCCTAGCGTATTACAATTACAGCTATCAATGAAACTATTTGTAACGTCTGACTAACATATGTATATATCGGCAATGAACCGATATATGACATAAGCAGGAACGCTGACTAAGACTGGAGTAATACAGGGGACAGGACTCAGAAGGATTCGCTATCTCTTCGCAGAGATGAACGCAATCCACAAACGGTAACAGGACAGAATTCAGAAGGATTCGTTATCTCTTCGCAGAGATGAACGCAATCCACAAACAGTAACAGAACAGGATTCAGAAGGATTCGTTATCTCTTCGCAGAGATGAACGCAATCCACAAACGGTAACCAGGAGCAGGGTAACTACCTCAGCACGGGTGGTCACGGTACGCGCAACCTACCAAAACGTGCTGGAAAGCTGACTAACTGCACACAGGATATAAACAGTTCGTGTACGTAACACAAATACAAGGAAAATAATAAACGTGCTGGTATGCATATATATGGGCAATGAACCAATATATGATGCAAAACCAGCAAAGTATCTTTAGAACAAGAAACACGATCGGGGGCTAAAGCGACAGCAAGACAGGCTTAAGCTGAAGCTATGAAAACCCAAGGAAACCCTGCAGGAAGCAGATCTTTATACTGAGGTCATCCAATGGGAGCAGACATGCAGATTCCCACACAGGTGAATGATAATCAGTCACAAGCTGACAGCAGGGAAAGACAGACAAAGCTATGCAGTTTGCATGGAAATAGATCAGAACTGCCTGAGCTGCAGCACTACTACTTCCAGCAACAGCTGCTGCAGCAGCGATCATCACAGCTGGGATCTGTAGTACTTCACTCACCGTCAACCACTATATAGCATTGTGTACTCTGCCAGTCAGTGTGTATATTGCTGGGATCAGTAATACTCCACTCAACGTCAACCACTATATGAGCTCACCATGAGTTCCTCAGAGATCTCCGCTGTGAGCAGCACTCCCAACAACAGCAACAGCCAACGCCCCACGCAAGCTATAACATCCACCCCAGCAGCCAGTGGTCAGCAGCAGCCCTCCCCGGAGGAGAACGTTGTGTCCATCGGTCCGGCGCCAGAGCGATTATTGAGGGCTGCCATTGAGGAGATGATGGGGCCTGATGTGGAGGAGGAGGTCGGGCTCAGGCCAGCATCCCAAGTTAATGTTGAGGACGATGAGGGGTCTGTGTCTGGGGATGTTGGGGTGGCAGAGGTGGTGGGTGGGTCAGAATCAGGAGAAGAGTTGTATGATGAGGATGATGATCGGGACCATCTGTATGTGCCTCAGAGTCCGACCCCGGAAAACATGTTGTATCGTGTGTTTAGGTACTAAAATCTGCGTTCCCACTTCCCAGTACTGCCCGGGTCCACGGATCCATATAATTTTTTGGGCAGCACTATCAAACTGTGGTACTATGAGTGAGTTGCCATGGTCATTCTGTGCTGTCACACTCACCGTCTGTCTGCAGATGGATTGTTCAACACAGCTACGCCATCTGACATGTAGTCCTTGACCATCTTCTCCAGGCGATTGGAGTTGGAGGACGTGGAACTGCCCGATTGCTGTTCTGTGGGCTGCTGCATAGGTGTCAGAAAATGTTCCCACTCCAAGGACACTGCCAATACCATTCCCTTTTGGGCACTAGCAGCAGCTTGTGTTCTTTGCTGCCCTCCTGGTCCTCCTGGGTTTGCTGAAGTCAGTCTGTCGGCGTACAACTGGCTAGAGAAGGAGGAGGATGTCAATCTCCTCTCTAAAGTCTCCATCCTCAAGGGCCTGCTGGAATTGTTCCATTTTTGACCTGTCTGACACTTTCTTCAATCAGTTTTTTAACATTGTGTTTGTATAAACTGGGTATAAACCCAGTAATTGGTGTTGTCCAGAATAATGAATAATAATGAATAGTGAATAATGCGCGGGCCGCGTTCAATGCAGTCTAGCATGAATTGAGCCATGTGTGCCAGAGAATCCTGCCAGACTCCTCTGTCTTCATGTTCTTGTGAGCGTTGTGATTGTTGTGATGCACCATATTCGTCACCAGCATCACTTTCTCCCGCTAAATTGTGGAAGTCCAACGTGCACCGCTCTGTCCCTCGGCAGTGGGGGCATCCAATTCCTGCTCCAACTCCAGCTGTTCCTCGTCCTGTTCTTTGTCATAGCTGGGACCAGCGTTTCCTGAGGCAGGTTGCCTGATGTTGGTATGATCACGCTGATCGCTTTCATCTTCAGATTCCCCCACTTGCATCATGCCAGCGGTTTCCATCTTCAACATTGATTTCTTCAGTAAACACAGCAGTGGTATTGTAATGCTGACTGTAGAGTTGTCACTGCTCAGTCACAAGCAACGTGGATTGCTCAAAATTTTGGAGGACTTGGCAGAGATCCAACATGGTGGCCCAATCAGATCCACAGAAGCTTGGTAGCTAGCTGCTGGAATGCGCCTCGGCACTGCGCAAAAGCGTGCTAGCATGTGCAGCGTAGAATTCCAGCGCGTAGGGAGGGACATCACCCAGCGAGCGATGGTGCGCTAGATTGAAGCGCTCCTGCATCTCTTGGTGAGTCCTTCAGAAGCGGTACTGGACTTTTAAAAATGTTTTTTTTTTTCCTTCAACAGAAGATCTGCCACGTTGGAGTGAGGAGGACGCCGCCGACCCCGACACCAAGCTGAACCCCGGCGAACTCCAAGCAGAGGATCTTCAGGAACCCTCAAGGCTTTGAGCAAGCTGAGGAGGATCAGCAGTCCCGACGAGACCTCTCCTCATATGTGACTGTGTGCAGTGGAGTAGAGCTCCCCAGAACAACCTCTCACTTGTCACTTTGTCACTGGTCACTTTGTCACTTTGTCATTTTGTCACTTTGTCAATTTGTCACTTGTCACTTTGTCACTTGTCACTTTGTCATTTTGTCACTTTGTCATTTTGTCACTTTGTCAGTCACTTTGTCACTTTGTCACTGGTCACTTTGTCACTTTTCACTTTGTCACTTGTCACTTGGTCACTTGTCACTTGGTCACTTGGTCACTTGGTCACTTGTCCAGATGATCTCGGTACACCTCCTGCGATTCAAATTCCTGCACACATTGCTCTGGGATTTGGGTGTGATGAATAATGCATCTAACTGGCCACCGTAGGCAATTAAGGCCTTCAAAACATTGAAAGCAGCTTTCTGTTCCGCCCCCATTTTGCGTCATGTTGAGTTGTTAATGTCATGTTCATCCTCGGCCTCGCCTTGCATTTCAGTGCGAGGTGCATTTTCCAGAGAAAAAGGTTGTGAATCCGGGCACAACATTTGTGGCTGTTCCATTGACCTTTCACAGGTAGAAGATTGTGGGGGTGGGAATAGCTCCTCCGAATAGCCCATTGTGTCCTGAAAAATACTCATTGCATTGCTTTGCGCACGCATTTTTTTGTCCTCATGCAAGGCCTGAGTTGCGCCTGAAAGCGTGGCCTTCTCCTCCTGCGCCTCCTCCTGTTCCATCACGTCTGCTGCTGCTGGGTTAGCGTTGCCGCCCGGTCCCTGTTTATTGAACCTCTTATCTTTATTACATTTATGACTGCATGGCGGTACAAAGCATGCTATCCGCACGCTTCTTGTCCTCATGCAAGGCCTGGGTTGTTGTGTCTCAAAGCGTGGCCTTCTCTTCCTGCACCTCCTCCTGTTCCATCACATGTGCTGCTGCTGCTGCTGGGTTAGCGTTGCCGGTCCCTGTTTATGGAACCTCTCATCTTTATTACATTTATGACTGCATGGCGGTAAAAAGCATGCTATCTGCACGCTTCTTGTCCTCATGCAAGGCCTGGGTTGTTGTGTCTCAAAAAGCGTGGCCTTCTCCTCCTGCGCCTCCTCCTCCTGTTCCATCACGTGTGCTGCTGCTGGTGCTGGGTTAGCGTTACCGGTCCCTTTTCCTGGAACCTCTTCTCTGTATTACATTTATGACTGCATGGCGACAAAAAGCATGTTACCTGTGCAAAGAAACATGACATTTTCCACATTTTATAGGTAGAAAAAAAACAACGTTTTGTAAGAAATAATACCTTTTAATGGCTAACTAATAGAGTTAAATGATGCAAGCTTTCTGAGATCTAGTCCCCTTCTTCAGGCATATTTCCAGATGTAAGCTGAAGTAAAACACTGATGCAGATAAATGGTAAACGCGAAGATGACAGTTGTGTTGGTTACTGTTTATCCGTTAGGTGTCAGGTGATCAGCAGGCTGGAGCCAGTGAGTTAGTGCAACCATACATGAAATCCAGCAGGTTTCTGAAGATCATGAAGCCAAATCAATCATGTTACATAAGGTGTCATGAATCCTGTTCCACAATTTAAACCTTCTGTTAATGTCTTGAACATTTTCATAAATTTGTACTCAGAAACTTTTCTTGATTGATCATTTTTGAAGTTACCCTTAAGAGCAAGTACTTTTAGATCTTGCATGCTGTGTCCTGGTTCACAGAAGTGTTGGCCCACTGGTGTGTCCATTTTACCCTCATTAATTTTAAAGCGGTGATGGTTCATTCTTGTGCGCAGTTTTTGTCCTGTTTCTCCTATATAGATTCCTCTTGAGGGGCATTTCATGCAGCGTATCATGTATACAACATTGGATGACTCGCAGGAAAATTGGTCTTGTATTTGATGATATTTCTGTGAGTTTGGTATTTGTATTTGGCTTGTGCTCAAGATATAAGGGCAGGTCTCACACCTTGTGTTATTGCAGGGTAATGTGCCTGGAGTATCTGGTGTAGATAATGCACTTCTGATAATCATTTGTCTCAAATTGGGAGGTTGTCTGAAAGCAAGCAGTGGTAAATCAGGAAAAACATCCTTCAGGCGTTTGTCTTTATGGAGTATTGGTTGTAGGGCTTTTGATATCTTCCTCAGTGTCTTTAATTTTGGGTTGTAGGTTACCACAATTGGGAATCTGTTGTTTTCAGTCTTTGGGGTGTACTTCAACAGTTCCTCTCTTGATTTTAAAGTTGCTCTGTGTATTTGATCATCAACGATTTGTGGATGATATCCCTGATCTATGAATATTTTACGTAGTGACGTAAGTTGTCTGTCTCTGTCCTCTGACTTAGAACATATTCGGTTATACCTCAGAGCCTGGCTGTAAACAATAGATTTTTTGGTGTGTTCCGGGTGGAAACTCTTCCATTTTAGGTAAATATGCCGGTCAGTTGGTTTACGGTATATGGATGTTTGTAAAATTCTATCTTGTATATAAATTGTGGTATCCAGGAAACTGACATGGGAGGTTGAAAAGCTGAGCGTTAACTTGATGTTCTTGTGGTACTCTGAGAAGTTTTTGTGGAATCTGATTAATTCTTCCTGTGATGCTGTCCAGATTAATAGGATATCGTCTATAAATCTGAAGTAAGCCCATGGTTTAATTTCACAAGTTGAAAGGAAGTTTTCCTCCAATCTGGCCATAAACAAATTTGCATACTGGGGCGACATCCTACTTCCCATAGCACTGCCCATTGTCTGTAGATACATATCATTCCCAAATGAAAAATAGTTGTGAGTTAGTATATACCTGATAAGTTGTAGTGTGGGCTCTGTTGGTAGATCATTTAGCTGAAGGAAATGTTGGCAAGCTGCAATACCGTCCTCGTGTGGAATGTTGGTATAAAGGGATTCAACATCCATTGTAGCCAGGATAGCACCCTCTGGGATCGGACCCATGGCAGTCAATTTGTTAAGAAGGTCAGTGGTGTCTTGGATGTAGCTGGCTGTATTCCTTACCATGGGTTTAAGAATGTTTTCTACCCAACCAGATATCTTTTCTGTTAGTGTCCCCAAACCAGAGATGATAGGACGACCTGGATTTCCTTCTTTGTGTATTTTTGGTAAGATGTAGAAGGTGCCTATTTTAGGATTAGCTGGTATTAATGTAAGTATGTTAGATGATTTTGAGGAAAGATCATTAAGCATATTCTTCAATTCCCTTGAGTATTTTAAATACTACACAATAACTTCTCAGAGTACCACAAGAACATCAAGTTAACGCTCAGCTTTTCAACCTCCCATGTCAGTTTCCTGGATACCACAATTTATATACAAGATAGAATTTTACAAACATCCATATACCGTAAACCAACTGACCGGCATATTTACCTAAAATGGAAGAGTTTCCACCCGGAACACACCAAAAAATCTATTGTTTACAGCCAGGCTCTGAGGTATAACCGAATATATTCTAATTCAGAGGACAGAGACAGACAACTTATGTCACTACGTAAAATATTCATAGATCAGGGATATCATCCACAAATCGTTGATGATCAAATACACAGAGCAACTTTAAAATCAAGAGAGAAACTGTTGAAGTACACCCCAAAGACTGAAAACAACAGAATCCCAATTGTGGTAACCTACAACCCAAAATTAAAGACACTGAGGAAGATATCAAAAGCCCTACAACCAATACTCCATAAAGACAAACGCCTGAAGGATGTTTTTCCTGATTTACCACTGCTTGCTTTCAGACAACCTCCCAATTTGAGACAAATGATTATCAGAAGTGCATTATCTACACCAGATACTCCAGGCACATTACCCTGCAATAACACAAGGTGTGAGACCTGCCCTTATATCTTGAGCACAAGCCAAATACAAATACCAAACTCACAGAAATATCATCAAATACAAGACCAATTTTCCTGCGAGTCATCCAATGTTGTATACATGATACGCTGCATGAAATGCCCCTCAAGAGGAATCTATATAGGAGAAACAGGACAAAAACTGCGCACAAGAATGAACCATCACCGCTTTAAAATTAATGAGGGTAAAATGGACACACCAGTGGGCCAACACTTCTGTGAACCAGGACACAGCATGCAAGATCTAAAAGTACTTGTTCTTAAGGGTAACTTCAAAAATGATCAATCAAGAAAAGTTTCTGAGTACAAATTTATGAAAATGTTCAAGACATTAACAGAAGGTTTAAATTGTGGAACAGGATTCATGACACCTTATGTAACATGATTGATTTGGCTTCATGATCTTCAGAAACCTGCTGGATTTCATGTATGGTTGCACTAACTCACTGGCTCCAGCCTGCTGATCACCTGACACCTAACGGATAAACAGTAACCAACACAAATGTCATCTTCGCGTTTACCATTTATCTGCATCAGTGTTTTACTTCAGCTTACATCTGGAAATATGCCTGAAGAAGGGGACTAGATCTCAGAAAGCTTGCATCATTTAACTCTATTAGTTAGCCATTAAAAGGAATTATTTCTTACAAAACGTTGTTTTTTTTCTACCTATATAATTTGTTTGGCTAACACGGTACAGAAACTTTTTTGCTACTATCATCATGCAAGATACCATAATGTAACGCACACATTTGGAATGTAAAACCTTACTGAAGAAATTGGCACAACTGGACAGTGACATCTTTTTTCTATCCAAGTGCAAGAAAGAAAATCTGATACCGAAAGGTATTACCATCAGAAACCCAGTTCAACATACCTTCAATACCTATTTTGCACAACGACTCTGCTTCAGAACATCAGAAAGGATCAGGAATCATCTCATCAAGGTTTGTTACAGCAAAAAGAAAATTACCCAAGATAATCTATGTTTACTCTATTCTACACTGCAAGGACCATCATCAGAAAGCATTAAATCTACATTACAGAAATTCTACAAACAATTACAACACCATTTAATCCAAAACAAGAAAAAGAAACTCGACAGCCTTAGACTGAAAGCTGAAAACATCATTCTAGATAACAATACAAGTGTACCCCGTTCAGAACCTAAAACTGCCAATCTTTTACCTGTGGTTAACTTGTCCAGCTATAACCCAAGCAAGACTGAATTAGCTGTTCTATCTAAAGGACTCACTTTTTGCCCCACCAAAAGATTTGATGAAATAGAATTTTGTAGTGACATGGAAGAATTTTTTCGGAGGATAAGGCTAAAGGAGTTTTTTCACAACAGACCTAATTATTCATCATTCGAAGATACTGAACCTGCGAATAGCAAAAACAAAAAGAGCAGTACCTGGACACCAAAATTAGGGCGGAACAAGAAATTAGAAGAGTATATTGACAACTTCAGAAAAAGAATCAAATTAGAGATACTGGACAAACAAAAACAGACACTCTACAACCTCAATACTCAAGAAAGGAAAGCAATACTGAGCCTTAAAAGCAATGACAACATAGTAATTAAACCAGCTGACAAAGGAGGAGCTGTAGTGATTTTGGATAAATCCAGCTATATTCAAGAAGCAAACAGACAGCTCTCCAACAACACCTACTACAAAAGACTAGAAACAAACCCCACGCTACAATACTCAAGGGAATTGAAGAATATGCTTAATGATCTTTCCTCAAAATCATCTAACATACTTACATTAATACCAGCTAATCCTAAAATAGGCACCTTCTACATCTTACCAAAAATACACAAAGAAGGAAATCCAGGTCGTCCTATCATCTCTGGTTTGGGGACACTAACAGAAAAGATATCTGGTTGGGTAGAAAACATTCTTAAACCCATGGTAAGGAATACAGCCAGCTACATCCAAGACACCACTGACCTTCTTAACAAATTGACTGCCATGGGTCCGATCCCAGAGGGTGCTATCCTGGCTACAATGGATGTTGAATCCCTTTATACCAACATTCCACACGAGGACGGTATTGCAGCTTGCCAACATTTCCTTCAGCTAAATGATCTACCAACAGAGCCCACACTACAACTTATCAGGTATATACTAACTCACAACTATTTTTCATTTGGGAATGATATGTATCTACAGACAATGGGCAGTGCTATGGGAAGTAGGATGTCGCCCCAGTATGCAAATTTGTTTATGGCCAGATTGGAGGAAAACTTCCTTTCAACTTGTGAAATTAAACCATGGGCTTACTTCAGATTTATAGACGATATCCTATTAATCTGGACAGCATCACAGGAAGAATTAATCAGATTCCACAAAAACTTCTCAGAGTACCACAAGAACATCAAGTTAACACTCAGCTTTTCAACCTCCCATGTCAGTTTCCTGGATACCACAATTTATATACAAGATAGAATTTTACAAACATCCATATACCGTAAACCAACTGACCGGCATATTTACCTAAAATGGAAGAGTTTCCACCCGGAACACACCAAAAAATCTATTGTTTACAGCCAGGCTCTGAGGTATAACCGAATATGTTCTAATTCAGAGGACAGAGACAGACAACTTATGTCACTACGTAAAATATTCATAGATCAGGGATATCATCCACAAATCGTTGATGATCAAATACACAGAGCAACTTTAAAATCAAGAGAGGAACTGTTGAAGTACACCCCAAAGACTGAAAACAACAGATTCCCAATTGTGGTAACCTACAACCCAAAATTAAAGACACTGAGGAAGATATCAAAAGCCCTACAACCAATACTCCATAAAGACAAACGCCTGAAGGATGTTTTTCCTGATTTACCACTGCTTGCTTTCAGACAACCTCCCAATTTGAGACAAATGATTATCAGAAGTGCATTATCTACACCAGATACTCCAGGCACATTACCCTGCAATAACACAAGGTGTGAGACCTGCCCTTATATCTTGAGCACAAGCCAAATACAAATACCAAACTCACAGAAATATCATCAAATACAAGACCAATTTTCCTGCGAGTCATCCAATGTTGTATACATGATACGCTGCATGAAATGCCCCTCAAGAGGAATCTATATAGGAGAAACAGGACAAAAACTGCGCACAAGAATGAACCATCACCGCTTTAAAATTAATGAGGGTAAAATGGACACACCAGTGGGCCAACACTTCTGTGAACCAGGACACAGCATGCAAGATCTAAAAGTACTTGTTCTTAAGGGTAACTTCAAAAATGATCAATCAAGAAAAGTTTCTGAGTACAAATTTATGAAAATGTTCAAGACATTAACAGAAGGTTTAAATTGTGGAACAGGATTCATGACACCTTATGTAACATGATTGATTTGGCTTCATGATCTTCAGAAACCTGCTGGATTTCATGTATGGTTGCACTAACTCACTGGCTCCAGCCTGCTGATCACCTGACACCTAACGGATAAACAGTAACCAACACAAATGTCATCTTCGCGTTTACCATTTATCTGCATCAGTGTTTTACTTCAGCTTACATCTGGAAATATGCCTGAAGAAGGGGACTAGATCTCAGAAAGCTTGCATCATTTAACTCTATTAGTTAGCCATTAAAAGGTATTATTTCTTACAAAACGTTGTTTTTTTTCTACCTATATAATTTGTTTGGCTAACACGGTACAGAAACTTTTTTGCTACTATTTTCCACATTTAAAAGACAGTTTTTCCTTTGAAACTTTACAATCAATTTTCTCAAAAACTATAAGCTCTTTTTCAAATATTTTTTTTCCTCTTGTTCCCACTCCCAAGGTGCACATACCCTGCAAATTTGGGGTTTGTAGCATGTAAGGAAGCTTTACAAAGCACGAAAGTTCGGGTCCCCATTGACTTCCATTATGTTCGGAGTTCGGCGTGAACACCCGAACATCGCGGCGATGTTCGGCGAACGTTCGCGAACCCGAACATCTAGGTGTTCGCCCAACACTAGTCACAAGGTGAGCTGCGAGCATAGTGGGTGAAGATGTCCCGCGCTGCCCGGATACCACTGTCACGCGGCTAATGCAGACACATAACCCCGATGAGAGGAGGCGACCAGCAATGTAAATCTCATAGCGGCTGCTGCTATGCCGCTCGGGAATGGGAGTTTGGCAAAGTTTGGATCACGCTGCTGCCTCATTACTGGGACAAGTTGGATGCCGCACAGAAATTCCGAATGCGCTCAGTTTTGTATCAGTTTTGTATCACACATAAAAGGTGTACAATTTCAGTCCAGTCAGGTAAAACGAATAGAAAACTGATGGAAAACTGACAGGACTGGACTGGACCAGAAATATACAGATTTATGTGTGAACCAAGCTGAACTGGCCAACCACTGTGCACTTCCTTTGTCCATCTAAAACAAAGCCTAATTAAAGCATAAATTGGCTGGTCATCATCAGCAGTTATCAGTAAACCTGTAAAATTTCACTATATGTACTTTAAGGACCACAAAAAATTGCAAAATTGAAAATAAATGTGTATACATGATTATTAAGAAGTACATATCCCTCAGATTAAAATGCACTATAAATGACTCTTCTCCTTTTAAAATTGGTTTGACAGGTTATAAACCTGGCTATCTGCTCATGGGGGATTTTCAAGATTTTCTTTATTTTTAAAAGCGCTTCCTGAATGGCAATTGGTTAGTCCAACTGTCAAAATAGTGTGCTATATGTGCTATATGTAGGGAGGCTGAGTGATATCTTTGTTTAGATACCGCAACTCATTTTACTGCAGCGCACCAACTAGGGATGCTCGTTGGATTCAGCGGAATGGAGATTTCCACAATTCCAGTCGGAAATTGGCAATTCCGTTCCAGTGAGCCAGAACAGAAAAGCTATAGCGCTAATCAGAAATAGCGGAATTTCTATGCGGAATTCCGTTGGAATTTAATCAGAAGTGTGTAAAAGCTGCATTAGCCAATCAGAAGAATCGGACTGGGATAGACCCATCACAGAAGCTTAAAACATGATGATTTCTGCATTAAAAACACAATTTCTGCACCAATTAGAGTCTTAACAAAAACCAACCAATCCTACGTTAGCAACCAGCTCCTAGCTGCCTATCATCAGCTATCCCAACCATTTTGTATATAAGAGAGGGGTGACAGTCACGAAAGCTTGGGGGTTTCAGTCTGGTGTTGGAGAGAGGAGAGACAGACCCATATTAGTTGTTTCAACATAAAACAATAGTCTTTTTAACCACTTGCCGACCGCACGCTTATACCGTGCGTCGGCAAAGTGGCAGCTGCAGGACCAGCGACGCAGTATTGCGTCGCCAGCTGCAGGCTGATTAATCAGGAAGCAGCCGCTCGTGCGAGCGGCTGCTTCCTGTCAATTCACGGCGGGGGGCTCCGTGAATAGCCTGCGGGCCGCCGATGGCAGCTCGCAGGCTAAATGTAAACACAAGCGGAAATAATCCGCTTTGTTTACATTGTACGGCACTGCTGCGCAGCAGCGCCGTAAGGCAGATCGGCGATCCCCGGCCAATCAGCGGCCGGGGATCGCCGCCATGTGACAGAAGACAGCCTGTCACTGGCTGCACAGGACGGATAGCGTCCTGTGCAGCCCGGATCTCCAGGGGGGGCCAGGTAGTAGAGGGAGGGGGAGGATTTCGCCGCGGAGGGGGGCTTTGAGGTGCACCCCCCGCAACACCCGGCAGGCAGGAGCGATCAGACCCCCCCAGCACATCATCCCCCTAGTGGGGAAAAAAGGGGGGCGATCTGGTCGCTCTGCCTGCACGCTGATCTGTGCTGGGGGCTGCAGAGCCCACCCAGCACAGATCAGCTAAAACAGCGCTGGTCCTTAAGGGGGGGTAAAGGGTGGGTCCTCAAGTGGTTAAAGACTGTGAGAGAGAATTAGACTGAGTGTGAGCTACTAGTCTGCTAGGTGTATTTGTGAGAGAGTGACAGTAGATTGTTGAGTGATAGATTGTAGTGTAGTGTACTAGTAGTTGCTGTGTGGAGAGGGTTAGACAGAGCAAGCCAGGCCGCAGGCTTAGTGTTTGAGTTGAGTTAGGTGGTGATTGATTACTTAGTTAAGTGTAGTGCAAGTTTTTTGTTTTGTTTTGTTTTCTAAGTTCATTTTTTTCTTTGTTTTCTTTATTTTGTTTTTGATTCATTTTCTTTATTTATTTTACTTTGGTTCTGTCTCTCATACCCCTTCCCCAATAAAGTTTTTGGCCCCAAAGCAATTGAGCGAGAGCAGCAGCAATTTCCTGCCACTCCTAAAAGAAAATTGAGTGATGGTGGTGTTGGTGGATCACCTCAAGTACGTGATCAGGTTGAGGGTGGCAGCAGCAGCAGGAAGCGTCCCCCCCTGGTCAGAGATGTCTTCCCTCTGTTCGCACACAGGAAAATTTTGACAGAGCAGCAGGCAAACAGGATTGTTTATTATTTAGATCAAGAACCCTCTACCCAGTCCTCGGAACTTGGAGCTAGTTGCAGCAGCACCAGTAGTGGCCGCCAGGTTCCTCATGGCCAGAACCCAACCGCAGCTGCTTCTCTTGACGAGGTTTCTTCCTCACAGTACTCTCCTGCAGAAGTAATGCACACCTACGTCGATGAGAGAGATGTGGAGAAGAATTGGGAGGAGGCATTGGAGGAGACCATGGGACTAAGGTCCCAAGAAGTGATGGGTTCTGTGGTGACAGAAAAGGCCCCTGTGTTTTCTTCATCCAGTAGTAATCCATCACAACTGGGAGCTTGTGTCACCACCAATCTACATCACCACCAGTCAACTACAGAGGTGTTCCGTGGCTAGGTGGAGGATCCAGAAGAGTCACTTATGGGTTCCAGTGATTTGGTTGAACTGGATGATGTTTTGAATGATGAGGTGGCTGATCCACCGTGGTTGCGATCTGGTGGGTTAGGCATTAGCAGGCATGAGCAGCATGGAGAAACAGAGCAGACGGATGGCCAGCAGCCTGCAAGTGCTTTCCCATCTGTCAGTACCCACCAGTCCAATGCTGAGCATCGACGTGCTAGAACAGGTTGCACCACTGCTCCATGTGCACGCACGTCCCCTGCATGGATGAATCCAGGGCAGTCTGTTCTGTGTGCCGTAAATCGGTGAGCAGAGGCAAATCTGGCACCGAGTTCAGCACTTCAGGGCTGATAAGCCATCTATGCAACCACCACAGATTGGAGTTTGAATATGTAAAGAATTACAATAAGACGGGTAAAGGAAAAGCAGCAGCAACAGGCCCCTGCTCTTCTTTTTCTACTCATCCAGTCCCTATCCAAACTGCTCAGTCTTATTCTAGTTCAAATCCCACTGCATGCCAGGCTGGAAGAGGACTCCAGACCTCAGCAAGCACCTCATCATCACCCTTGTTGGTTTCCTCTGAATCACCAGTGTTCCAGCATCAGGCCTCTGTGCCAGAAATGTTGCAGAGGAAGCGGATGCTCCCTGCAACTGATCCGTTTGTTGTGAAAAATAATGCACTCCTGGCAAGATTGTTGGGCCAACAGCTGCTGCCCTACCAGTTTGTGGACTGTGCCCCCTCCCGCAGACTGAAGAACAGTGTTGCTCCACAATGGTGGATCCCCAGCTGCCATTATTTTGCCAGGAATGCTATCCCTGCCCTTCTCCAGCACATTGTGGAGTATGTCGGCCGGTCTATAGATCACGCTGTTGGT